>NC_083777.1:24520759-24728259 GCF_963514075.1 Conger conger | reverse complement strand
ACTGCCGTGTGAAAGGGCTATCCTCATCCTTACAACACATTCTGGCTAGAACAGATTTGTTTCTTTCCATTAAAATAAGTGTCATAATCAGTGGGACATACAGTATGTTTCCATATGCATCATAATCCTAAGCACTTGAAAAACTGAAAATTGAAAAAAAAAAAAAAAAAAAAAAAAAAGGCAACAATTAAAAGACATCCAAGGCTTCTCACAATTACTCTAAAAATAGAGGCTAGCTGCTTCAGAGGCAAAACCAATTTGGTAATTGAATCCGGTGTGTGTGCAGGGTGGCTAATTACAGGGAGGGGGCTTCCTGTTATGGGTCAGGCTGCTGAAGTCCTACCTGGAGAAGAGCAGCTGCACCATGTCCACCAGCGTGTGCTCCGCCGACTTCCTCAGCAGCTCTGCGCAGGGGGGACGCAAAACAAACGCAGGTACCATTAGTGTGCGCTCCTGTTTGCCTGGGATTAGGGCGATTTTATTAAAGCACTGCTGGAGGGCCTGGGGGCAGGGGACTGGGGGCCGGGGGTCAGGGGCAGCCCCACACACACAGGCAGGGATGGGGGGCAGGGGGCACCCACACACACAGGCTGGGGGCAGCCCCACACACAGAAGCTGGGGGCAGGGGGCACCCACACACACAGGCAGGGATGGGGGGCAGGGGGCAGCCACACACACAGGCTGGGGGCAGCCCCACACACACACAGGCTGGGGGCAGCCCCACACACACACACACACGCACACGCACACGCACACACGCACACACGCAGTGTTGGGGGTCGGGGACAGGCCCACACACATGTGCAGGGGACAAGGAGGTTAGGCGTGGAGAGCTCGGGCCCACGGGCACACCCCAACTGGAGCTGGTCCAGAACACACACACTGTTTCTCCATAACACAAACACTGATTCTTGAACAAATGCTACAGTGACAGTTTCGAAACCGGCGGTTCCGATTTTAAGTCTGTATGGTTACCACTAGGACTCGGAACTGCACTGTCCTCTCAGGTCCTCTTCGCACTTGTACTTGTGTTTTATCTGCACTTCGTTGTACATCGCTCTGGATAAGAGCGTCTGCTAAATGCCTTGTAATGTAATGTAATGTAAGTTCAAGTTAAGCCAGTTCATCATTAATCATAAGAATACACGGCCAGTGCCATGTACTGTCGGGATCAATGGTGTCTCACAGCAGCCTCCTTATCTCCTTGCGACTTCCTGCCACTCTTTTGATTGGCCAACCCAGTTTGACGTCTCTCACAAGGCTTGTCCATTTCTACCCAACAGCTGGGTGGGCTCCAGACCCATTCAGGGCCAGTGGAGCAGTCCTGAGCGACAGAAAGAGGCAGGTACACAACAGAGACGCCACCACTGTCCTAACGCACTGGCGCAGTGTCAGGGTCGACCATGAGGCAGGGCGACTGCGCACAGTGCAGATGCAGGGAGTCAGGTTCCCCTTCTCCGAAACGCGATTACGCGCCGTCCTTGACAGACGCGCCGAGTCTTACCGCCGGAGTCCGGAGGCTTACCGCTGAGTCGCATCTCGAAGCAGATGCGGAAGCACGACTGCATGATCTCGCACACCGACTCGTTGGTCAGATGGGCTCCGACCGGCGTGAGCAGCAGCGTCCGCAGGACCTGGAGCGCCGAACAGAACGCGGGTCATTTCAGCACGTTCACAGAATGGGGGTGATTTCAGCACTTTCACAGAACGCGGGTTATTTCAGCACGTTCACAGAATGGGGGTGATTTCAGCACTTTCACAGAACGCGGGTTATTTCAGCACGTTCACAGAACGCGGGTTATTTCAGCACTTTCACACAACTACACTCCTACGCTCCAGACACGGCCCACACGCGACAGCACTCCGCCCAAAACACGGCCTGCGCATAGCGCATCCGGATTCCTTCAAAATAATATCTCACAAAATATAATTACGTACAAAATATAATTCGAAATACACACATTACATACTAAAACTTTGAACAGAAAATTATACCAATTATGCAATTCCAAGTATTTGAAATTTTGAGTGGTGAAAGGAGGGGGATTGGCAGTGACATTAACGCGCGGTGCCGCCAAATTGCGGGTTAATCCCTGGAGTACCTGGAGAATCTTCATCAGCACCACTTCATCGCTGGCGGGGTCCGTCCCCACAAACCGGGCGTGGGTCACGGCGTCGGCCATGTTCTCGATCCCCTCTGCCGCCCCCTCATGGTTGGCATCTAAAACAAAAAAGAGAACCAGACGGCACTTTCTGTCACTTTCTGTGTCACAGTTTATAAACATCGGTAAGCATCATTAAAAACTAGCTCTTTTCCTCAATATTCCCACCCCGGGTAAGAATCGGTTCACATTCGATTCACTTTGAATGTAGACTTAAATAATGTTACAGCCACTGGACTGAAGCAGCGTTCGTCGCTTACAAAGAATCCAGAGTGGGAGCAAAAGGCAGTTTCTCGGTTTGCCGTGCTGCCGTGTGTGCACTCTGCCCATAAGAAACGGAGGTTATACTCTTCAGCGCAAAAAATGTGGGGATGAATATGAGGGCAGGAGAACGCAGGACTGTACAGGCAGCTTTTATCTCTGTGCCCGACTGTTGGCAAACTACACAGTATGTGGATGTGTTAATCGTGAGAACTGTTAACAGCCAGTAAAACAGCAGCAAATCAACACAGGCGCAGAAATCTGCTTCAATATCCAGGCCAAGTTTCTAAATGTCACCGTTTTTGTACATAAAAACCAGGGGACAGACACCAAGGGAGATTAACTGACATTAACTCCTTTTAAAATTTGCCCTTTGCTGTGCAGTGCTTCTGCCCACGGGCCTCGGGCTGGCTCTTATGCCACCCAATTCAATTAAATTTACTCAAGAAACATATTCGGCTGATAATATTATCGGGCAGGCTTCGGTACTTCTAAGAAACCAAATCCTGAAGAGGTAGAGACAATAATCCTTTTAAGACCAGCCTGGACAGTTTCCTTCCTCTCCAATATCTTGGAAAATCAATGGCAGGGTTTTGCCACTTTTTTTAAATAGATGGCCCGGTGCAATATCAGCCAAATCAGTAATGTGTAATTTAGCAATATCATCAGTTTTTTTTTAAATCCCAGCTCCAAATGATTCTGCTAAATACAACGAGAAACACTCACGAATGGAAAAGGAACGGCTGATAAAACTACGAAACCCATGGTAGAGTGAGCGGGGTTGGGAAGCAGAGGGGGAGAGGATATAAATTGGGGTCAGGAGAAACTCCGACCTCGTGAACCTTCTCGCGGAGAGATCGCGCGTAGCTCAGATCAACAGCAGCGGCGAATTATCTCAGAGTCATGCTCGAGGTGCGTTCTCATTTCATGGAAATTACGTGGTCGGGGGGCCCCGATGCAAAACAAAGCTGGTGCGCTCCAACCCGGCCCTGCCTCCACAAAAACGCCTGTTCAAGGGTGGCAGGTAAACCCGGGGATTAGCGAGAGGAAGAACAATCAATATTGGCTGCCCTCCCCCCCAGGTGCCTCCTGTTTATCAGACGGCCTCTCCAACATTTGACCTGCAGTCGCGGAAGGCTCGTCCGCCGTTAGGCACCGGGCCCTGCGCCGTGCCGCACCCCCCCTCCCCCCCTCCCCCCCTCCCCGCTCGACTCCACCGCGGTCCACGCAGAAGGCCCTTCAAAGCCCGAGATCTAATCACCAGATGTGCCCTTTTGTGGGAAGGCTGGCAAATTGGCTGTCTAGGCAACCAGGCGTGTGTTTTGAAACCCAAGCCGGGGCAGATACCGGCGCGGAGCCAGCCTGTTTTTCTTTCCCATCGCTTTAAGGAGCATTTCATTAACTAATAAGCAGGGAGGGAGGAGGGGGGGGGAGGGAGGAGGGGGGGGGGTCATACGGAGAGATAGCGACTGGAAGCCTGAGAGAGAGAGAGGGGGAGAGAGAGAGAGAGAGAGAGAGAGAGAGAGAGAGAGAAGGAGAGAGTGTAAGAGCACAAGAGAGAAGGAGAGAAAGAGATAGAGAGAAAAGGAGAGAGTAAGAACACAAGAGAAAGAGAGAGCGAGAGAAAGAGTAAGAGCGTAATAGAAAGAGAGAGAGAAAGAGAGAGATTGAGCTTGAGCATTAGACAGAGAAGGCCAGAGCAAAGGAGAGAAACATTCCAGGTGCTGGACTGACACAGTCCAATGTGCACCAGCGACTCAGAATAATGTGCATGCATGCACGTGAAAAACAAGTTGCCTTACGTTTGAAAGTACATCACATTATGTCAATGGCCACTATATTCCTCCTTAAATAATCGCCACTGATATAGAAAGATGGATTTTAAACAAGAAAATATATATTTTTAAAATAAATAAAGCTTTAATAAAAGTAGTACTTATTTTCTGGCATTGGACAGTGCATTGATTATCATTGATTATGAAAGAGAGCGCTCGGTTTTTCGGGCTGGCGGAGCCTCTACACCAGCCCAGCAGCTGCTGAGATAATTGCAGTGATTTTGTAAAAGGACACTCCTTCAAACCAGAGCGCAATCATTTCAAAACAAAACACCAAGTTTCACAACTTGGGTGGTGCCATCAGTCAGAAAACCAGCAGCAGAGATCAGCGCTCCCATTATCATCAAGAAGAGCATTAAAGTGGGTTATTTTCATGAATATTGATTTTTCTTGGGGATCACACTATGTGGTTGTGTTTTCCTTTTCTGAAATCAAGCTTATTAATCTAAAATAACCTTGACTTGGGCAAAGAGACAAAGACACACAGAAAAAACCATTGAGTGTGGACCTGTGCAGATGACGGGTCAAGTATAAAACATCACAAGCACATGTAACACGTCATACTAAGATAAATTAAGACACATAAGCCCACATGGTGTGGAACCTTTCCCCCATTATCCCTCCAGCAAGTTCACCACTAAAGATTCGGCCTACGCTTTAGCGTAGGTCTATAACCTTAAAACCGGTCTGTCACGAAAACACCCCCACAGCACATCAATCAGCTTCCAGAAATCTGCCACCAAGTAGAGAGCACCGTTCTATCAGAGGGGAGGGGGGGGAAGAGGAAAATAAAAAAATAAAAAAAATAAAAAAATAAAAAAATATCCCAAAGGTTTAGACCAGGCGAAGCACCACTGTCAAACCACGGTGGACCATGACTCATCTCCGGGGAGACGGGGCTGTCACCACAGTCACAAAGCAGACATGCAGAGCCGGCTTCATCCGCTATTATTAGCCCCAGCGCATGTAAATCCTGCATTTTATCATGTCCTGAACGCATTCAGTACAATGAAGGCATGCGCAACGTGAGCCAGGCCTGGGAAACACCTCAAAAAACCTTAACACACGCAGGTCGTATCTGCACTACCAAGCACACCAAGTAATATACACGCATCACTGAATCCACATGCATACATGTACCGGTCAGAAAGCACCTCAATACACATTTACAGTAAGCAGATTAAACTCAACATGAGACATGGGTAGTACTAGCAGCACACTGGTGATTGCTACAGGTTGATAACTTCAATGAGGAGTTTTAATAGGACTGTGGGGACTGGAGAGGCGGAAAGGCACACGGCCGCAGAAAGGGTCGAGGGGCAGCGAACGGTATGACATTACTTTAGATTACATTACATTATTAGCATTTGGCAGAGCGACGTACAGTTGATTAGACTAAGCAGGAGACGATCCTCCCCTGGAGCAATGCGGGGTTAAGGGCCTTGGCTCAAGGGCCCAACGGCTGTGCGGATCTTATTGTGGCTACACCGGGGATCGAAACCGCCGACCTTGCGTGTCCCAGTCATTTACCTTAACCGCTACGCTACAGGCCGCCCGGTGACCGAACGGCAGGACCCTCGTATCCGGGCGTACGGGCGGCCGGGGTGCAGGACGGGCACCGTGAGAACGGCGTGGGGCGCAGGCAGGCGAGCGGGACTCCTCCCGGCAGAAACCGGAGCCGCGGGGTATCCAGCAGAATGTCAGAAGTGATATAAAACCCTAATCCCGCGCTGGCAGGGTCTACAGAGGCCAGCCTCGGGACTATTGTTAAAACGACGCCCGGGGGCGGGGGTGGGGCGGGAACAGCTGTCCTGCAGTAAGAGGTTAAAAAAAGAACATTCGGAGACCGTCCCGTAATCAAAGCAACTGCTGTTCCACAGGGGCCTCGGCCTGCTTTCAGCTCGGTCCGTGAGGAGACTGGAGCTGCCTGTTTCTCTCACAGAGAGACTGGAGCTGCCTGTTTCTCTCACAGGGGAGACCGGAGCTGCCTGTTTCTCTCACAGGGGAGACCGGAGCTGCCTGTTTCTCTCACAGAGAGACCGGAGCTGCCTGTTTCTCTCACAGAGAGACCGGAGCTGCCTGTTTCTCTCACAGAGAGACCGGAGCTGCCTGTTTCTCTCACAGGGAGACTGGAGCGGCCTCTTTCTCTCACAGAGAGACTGGAGCTGCCTGTTTCTCTCACAGAGAGACTGGAGCTGCCTGTTTCTCTCACAGAGAGACCGGAGCTGCCTGTTTCTCTCACAGAGAGACCGGAGCTGCCTGTTTCTCTCACAGGGAGACCGGAGCTGCCTGTTTCTCTCACAGGGGAGACCGGAGCTGCCTGTTTCTCTCACAGAGAGACTGGAGCTGCCTGTTTCTCTCACAGAGAGACTGGAGCTGCCTGTTTCTCTCACAGAGAGACTGGAGCTGCCTGTTTCTCTCACAGGGAGACCGGAGCTGCCTGTTTCTCTCACAGGGGAGACCGGAGCTGCCTGTTTCTCTCACAGGGGAGACTCGAGCTGCCCGTTTCTCTCACAGGGGAGACCGGAGCTGCCCGTTTCTCTCACAGGGGAGACCGGAGCTGCCTGTTTCTCTCACAGGGAGACCGGAGCTGCGTGTTTCTCTCACAGGGGAGACTGGGAGGGGAGAAACCGTGTGATTTAGGGCTGACATGTTTGGGCAAAAGCCTGTGTTTAACCTCAACACAAAGTCCATTGAGAACAGTAATTATATTAAACTATCATACATACATTAGTTCTATTTATATAATTATACTATAGAACTATAATATAATTATATTATACAACTATAGAACAATATTCAACCTATTTCTGATATTATATGGCAGATATTTGGAATTCTGATTTGACTACAATCACTGCTGCAGATTCTTTCAAATACCTAATATGATGACGCATAAAATTTTTCCACAATTAATTTGTTTACTTCTTTTTTTTCATTGCCACAACCCTGACTACCAGGAGAGTGCAGTCAAGCATGTCAGCTCTGCACTTGCACACAGGTGACATGCACAGATGCAGGACGCGCAGAGATATGTCGCATGAACACAGTTTGTGTGCAGCTGAACCGATTCATGAGGGCACCTGATCAACCAGCAGGGGTCGCTAGGGAGCAACTAGATGCGGTCAATCAGGCCAACAGAAGACCTCCCATCCCTGGGTGAAGTTTGGGCTGACTGTGCGATTCTCTTTGTGGCAGTACTGGCACGGGTTCGATACCAGACGGGGGCCCCACCCGTGCACACAGTGCACTAACCGGGTGAGCCAGCCAACTCTTACCTTACTAAGTTACCATACCAATTTGTCCAAATTATACAAAGTTTAATATTACAACACAACGTAAAGAGCGGAAGCAGTAATGATACGGCAATTATGAAATCTGACATTTCCAGGCAGCAGAAGAGCGTCGTCTCTGAGCAGTCTTTACGGATACAGGGATCTGTCAGCAGGGCCTCCTCCCTGCCAGCTCACCTCAGGCCAGAGATTGGGGGGAATTAGCCCTGGCTAAATGAACGGGGGATTTCCTTCCCTGGAGGGACCCCCCAGCGCGCAGTGGGGGTCAGGCTCATTACAGGCTCTGGGGCTGGGCCTGGCTCGAGCCCCGCAGACGCAGAAGAAGAACAGGCGGGGGCCCGCGGGGGCGGAGGTCTCCTCCGGGCCGCGGCGAGGCCGGGAGACGGGCGGCGGCTCGCCCGCGCGGCCCTTTCACACGCCGCTGACGCACGGGCGCGAGCAGACGGGCGAAGCCGCGAGACGCGGCGTAATTACCGCCTCCGTTTCCACGGTAATCCCCCCCCGCCGCACCCGCCGAGAGACGAGTGGCAACCGAAAGTTTTTATTTACGGAGTATTTAGCTCCCGGCGGTTTTGCGCGAAACAGTGCTTCCCCCCCACCGCCCCCCTTGACAGCGAATGTAGAAAGAGTTTGGCAGGCAACCACAACATACAGGTTCCCAACAAAACAAGGTGGAGAGGCCCACCTGAGGAATGTGAGTGACTGAAATCAATTCTGAGATTACGCATTTCCAGCCAAAACAGGAGCGTGTACCATATCAGGTGAGAGCAGGAACAGTGTGGAGCACCCCTCTGATAAACATGCCAAATTTGAAAGCAGTAAGTGAAATGGCTTTCTTTGGTATTGAGGAATACATCCGCTGTTGTATCGAGTTTTATCTTGAGCTAAGAGGAAGACAACATAAGCGCAGAATCGTGAAGAAATCATGAAGAAATTGTCCAAGATTTAAGACATTTAAAACAAAATAAATTCATTGCATAACTACATGAATGAGAGGACAAATAAAGTTGTGCACAACTAAACTGATCTGAATTGAATTCAGCCATGTCACCTATTCCGTCAAAATTTTGCATGCAGTTTAAAATAACTACGACATAAGTGCACGGTAACTGTGTTACATAAAACAACGTAATGTCAGCAATTCCATTTGAAGGCCTTGACTTGCCGTTTGAAGATTCTAAAATTAAATGTGTAATCTTGAGTTTTTCACCCATTTCAGTTGGAGTTAAATTATTCAGTCAATGTAATTAGATCTCCTTAGTGTGACTATGACTGCTTCGAGTGCCATTTTCCACAGAATTGCCATGGATAGCTAAATTTACATTCTGACATTACCTGAGATATTAACTAATCTAGTAAAAAAAAACAAATTAACTAAAAATAATACAATATAGTACAGAACAGGGTTCCCTTCAAATAATTAATTGAAGTGCTGCGATACCATATAAAAGAATAATGTGATTTTAAGAACTACCCATAGTACAGACATTTAAACACATAAACTGTATAATCTAAAGCATTTATTACCTTTATAATACAATACTTCATAATACATTTTAAATGCTTTGCTTTGGCACCAGGTGGAAGGCAAAATTGGCCTTTAATTTCCATTTCTGCCAGTAGATGGCAGTATTTAACAGTATCAACTTCTTGTCTGTTGCATCCAGTCACTATTACAAGCATCATTATTTAAAAGAATGCTTTTTTTTTTTTTTTTTTTTTTTTGTGGCTTTTAACCCAAGCATGCTAATGTAGCAACACAGCACAGTAACCCAAATCACTTCGGTCAAGCTCGTCAGTGCCATTCAGCTTTGTCAGCTCAAATCACTGGCTGCTGGATAAGTGACATTACAAATGCTCAGCTTTCATGCAGCCAAAATTATTAAATTAATTAGAAATTAGCAAAGGTGAAGAATGGTTATTGGACATTTGAACAGACATTCACATAAAAGTAACAGACATTTGGGGTATACATGCTGTACACTGCACACACTACACTGACCAGGACACTGGACTGTAATGGACGGCTACCATCCAAGGCATCTAATGCGGCATCTGTCCCTAAAGTGTGCTGTCCAGGTTTCAGATGACACGTTTGCTGCTGATGAGCTGTGTGCTGACGTTTTTCTGCTGATATCCCCCTCGCAAGGACTCAGTGGGGTGTCCTGGTAATGCTGTGAGTTTTATTATGGGCGTAATGAGAGCCGGCGAGATGGGTAAGAAGGACATGCAGAATGAGTTTCCACAGTGGACCCCCTCTGCAGGACAGGGGTGTGTAAGAGGGCCCTATCTGCAGGACAGGGGTGTGTAAGTGACCTCTTTCTGCAGGACAGGGGTGTGTAAGTGACATCTTTCTGCAGGACAGGGGTGTGGAAGAGTGTCCTTTCTGCAGGACAGGGGTGTGGAAGAGTGCCCTTTCTGCAGGACAGGGGTGTGTAAGCGACCTCTTTCTGCAGGACAGGGGTGTGTAAGAGTGCCCTATCTGCAGGACAGGGGTGTGTGTGTGTGTGTGTGTGTGTGTGTGTGTGTGTGTGTGTGTGTGTGTGTGTGTGTGTGTGTGTGTGTGTGTGTGTGTGTGTGTGTGTGTGTGTGTGTGTGTGTGTGTGTGTGTGTGTGTGTGTGTGTGTGTGTGTGTGTGTGTGTAAGAGGGCCCTATCTGCAGGACAGGGGTGTGTGTGTGTGTGTGTAAGAGTGCCCTTTCTGCAGGACAGTGGCTGCAGGCCAGGCCCCTCACGGCAGGGGGCAGGAGTTTGAGTAGTGTACTACTGCCTGGGACGTGGTGTCAGTGTTGCTTGTAGTACATGAAATCAAATGCTCCTAACATTTGACACTTGACAGGACTTGGGTTCAAATGACGCACAGGTTAAAAAGGGTCTTTTTTTAATTTTATGTAGGAAATATAAAATGAACTGAATAAAATTCCAGTTGCGAGGACTTGAAGAGACGGTAAGAGCGTCAGGTGATGTCAGGCGCAGGGTATGGGGTGTCCGATGAACAGGGCTGGGGTTACACAAACACACGCCCCTGCCACAGAACATGCCGGTATGCTGGACAGACCTGCACGCTGAAATTAATGAGAAACATTGGACGCATGACATCATGCATTCTGCAGCCTGGCAGAATGCCGGCATGCCTTTCCCCGAGTTATTCCTGTACCTTTTCTCGGGACTCCAACAATATATATTGTTTTGTCGCGACGGGAATATTCCGAAATGACCAATACACAGGGACGGAGTTAAAAAAGACTCCGGTGGGATTTAAGGTGCCGGCCATCGGGGGGGCTGTTAAAATGGATGGAGGAAAGTGCCTGCGTTTGAGAGCGCACAGCTCCAACTCTGCTTAAGAAAGCAAGGGGGAAAAGGTGGCGTGCCGCTTTAGACTAAAAACCAGAAAGGTTGCAGGGTTGATTCCCTGGCAGGTAACCTGAACCGCTGGAGTAAATACCCAGTAAACGGCAAATCGCTGTAAAGAGCTTGCGCTCGGTATGGCAGAGTGGAAAAGGGTATCTGCCAAGCGCATTCATAATAACGACAGCTGCGCCCTCCTCACGAGAGGGGCTCCAGTAGGACAGGAGTCCTCTCAAAGTCTGCGAAATACCACTTATTTAAACTCCATCAAAAGTTTGCATTCGGTTTCTGTAGCATTAGCGGGAGGGGGGAAAAACAAAAAAAAAGGTGTGAAGTTCAGGTATTGACCGCTGACGGTTCAAGCCCCTCATGAAGGTTTGCTTTGAGTCGCCCCCGTGGGTTTCGGCCCAACTCCGTTCCTGAGCGCTCACACGTGGATGTAGTGAATAGCCCTGCCGTTTGCTTCTTACAAGGCCGTTAATTTGGACTAATGCGGGCGCTGTGATTAGGCGGCCCTGCACCAGAGGGTGCTTGCTGTTGACTGAGGGATTACAGGGAGGCTGGTGCTGAAGACAGGAGCCAGGGATCCATAGTGTTCTGCGCAGTCACCGGGAATAAGCCCACTCAAGTGCTCATGTATAATCAAAGAGCAACACAACCCCGTATGTGTCCATACATGACATAACCCAAACAAACAACAATTAGCCTGACCAGTGAGAACAATGTCTGCACTTTATACAATGCTGCACATTTGTAGGGGGTGCCTGGACACATGGGCACGCTTTAATTTAGAGAAAAGATAATCATTTGTGCTGCCTTTTAGAGTGCATGCGCGTGCTTATGTGCTTATGTGCGTATGTGAGCATGTGTGCGAGTGCATACATGCGTATATGTGTGTATGGGTGTGTATGGGTGCGTGTGCGTGCGTGTATGTGCATGAGTATGTGTGTGTGTGTGTGTGTGTGTGTGCGTGCGTGCGTGCGTGCGTGCGTGCGTGCGTTTATGTGCACGTGTGTACGCGCGGTTGAGAGTGTGTATGTGTGCGTGTATGTGTATGCGTACACGCACATGTGTCTTTTTCATCATTCTGTGAGAGAGCGGGGTCTTGTGGGCCACCGGGCCCCGTTTCCATGGCAACACGTCCCTTTTGAACCCTCCTGATGAGATCCAGGGGGTTATGGGATTAGGACGCAGATTTTCAGTTCGGAGTGGCAGTGTGTGGGTCCAGGAGCCCCAGTCTCTGATGAAGGGGGGGTGGTATATGTTGATGCACTGGCTGCTTCGAATTGTTGTAGAGACCATACATAATAATAATAATAATATTTGGTAATAATAATAGAAATGATAAGTAATAATAATAATTGGTATCAATAAAGGAGTCCAATCATTCGGACCCAGATATACAAACATATACAAAGACCTTTCACTTAGGTGGGATATTTAACAGCTTCATTCCACAAAGAAAGAAAATGGGAAAAAACATCCTTGCTGGGTTTGAACCCTTGACCTTGGCTTTAGAGAGCCTCTGTTTTATCAGCCTTCGCCACACAGGAAGTGATCACTTTTAAGTCCCTCTGAAACAGGAAAACACTTCTGAGGAACAGATGACCAAGCAATAACAAAACCAAACTGCTTTTCTTATAAGCAAATTTTTTTCCAGCTCATTCAAGCACACTTCAAATTAAATTAGCACGTTAGCATAGCTGCTGTAATTTAGACAGCCATCGTATTACTAAAATCAGCTTTCTTAAAATAATTACGTTAAAGGATACTTGCTCAGTATTATCTACCAGAGGCTTGTGGAACATTGGACAATAAACTGTTATTGGACCAACCAAACCTGCTAACCATAGCCTAATAAACATGCACTTTTGGCAACCTTTTGCACCCAGGCAGTTGAAGTAATAAATATGAACAATGGTTCTACTGGAATTGTTCATTAAAATGAGAAAAAGGGGACACACAAGATGAGGGCAAAACATACAAAACATACAATGTGTGAAACTCCTCTGACTTTAACAAATAATTTACTCATTTACAATAACTCTTAACACCACGTTGAACTTGAATCTCTATGTATTCTGAAATTCATTATTAGGTATATATATGTCATAAGCTGTACTGGCACTGATAAAAATCTGAATTTCATAGATGATTTACGGCAGTGCAGATTATCTGTATTAGCTCATAAGAGTCATGTTTTGTGAAAGTTTTTTTTTATTTTTTATTTTTTTACTGTACTGTTCAGTAACAGTGACTGTTCACCAGTTCATATAGTTTTAGAACAAATAGCATGTCAATTTGGGGTTGTGAGAATATTTCTGTCCTGGGGAAAAAGGTTCAAGGCTCAATTAGATTCTTGACTTTTTAATATAGTGACACCCATTCAAGTGTTGTGCAGTTCAAGATTACATGCCCACCCATTTAGCAACTGGCCAGGTCGAGAAATAAATACCGTAATTACGATGCACTTCCAATGGGTCAATTTGATTGGCTTCCAATCAGGGAGAAAACATTAACGCAGAGGGCTGCACAATCCATGACGAAGCGACAGAAAGACAATTTTTTTTCTTTTTCTAAGTAGCACATATTTAACAGCATCGTCAGAGCATGCTTTTCTTAAGGATGAGGAGCGACGTGGTGGCTATTTTTGGGGAGGTAGTGACTGGAGGTCACGACGGGTCTCGGTCTGTTGTGCAAAGGCTGCAGCTGCTTCAGTGTTGGAATACTATTTACCGAGTCACCCCCCCCCCTGCTCTTTCAGAAAAACAAAGGGAACATCTGGTAGCCCATGCTTATTTCACACATATGACGGCGATTGGCAGAGGCTTACCATATTTCCACCATGAGGCTTCGCTCATCATTTATTTGTGTGGCACAACATTGCGATTATTACGTCCATAAAGATGGCTGTTACTCTGGGCTTATGTGCAGAACATTGCCCTCAACTATGACAGAAAAGTATCAGCAAGAAATCGGTAAGCACTGTGACACGCACAAGTGCACGCAGAGACAGAGACAGAGACAGAGACAGAGACAGAGACAGAGACAGAGACAGAGACAGAGACAGACAGACACAGAGACAGACAGACACAGAGACAGGCACAGAGACAGGCACAGACACAGACACAGACACAGACACAGACACAAACAGACGGATGAAACAGACCGGCCCGTGTGTTTACCTATGAGGCTGTAGGACAGGAACTTGTTGACGGACGTGAGGGCCAGGCCGGTGATGGGCCCGGTGGTGTCCTCGGATCGTACCACCTCCAGGAAGGGCCGCAGGAACACATTGGGCTCCACCTCCGACAGCTCTGTGAGGAAACAAAAAAGCCTTCATTAGCAAAAAAAACATAATGATGAAGACACGCTGTACAGCACCCAACCTCCACATACACTCTCCACCTTCAGGGAGATATTCCCCTTAGTTGGCAAAGTTCAAAATAAACGTTTTGATTTACAAATTAATTTTCTAGCCCTCTAAGACTCAGGGGCATACCTGTGTCATGTTAGCATCAGAGCAGATGAGAAGGGTTAAAAATAATAACCTGTGGCAATACCTAAAGTGGAGTATTATTTAATTTAATGAGAAGTGGTCACTGGCAGAAGGAGAGAGGTTTAGTGCTGCCCTTCCCACACCACACTGTAGGAGCAGCACGGTGGTAACACAGAGCCCTGCTAGTTTATCAAACAGATCAGCGTAAATGCATCCAAATTGTTTTACAATCCCAACATTTGACGCCTTTCGCTTACACGCGATGCGATTTGCTCTCCCCGTATTCAGCAAATACTTTAATAATCTAAATATCTTCCCTCATCACGACAAACACAAGCTGGTGGTCCTGCTACTTCTTAAACCGGGGAGTGAGTGTAAGCCCTCAACTTAAGTCGTACGCAAACTCGCAAATAACGGGGTAAACACGATGCTGTGGGAAGAGCTCTCCCTCTCCCCCTTTTTTTAATATACTTTTCACTCCATAACTGCTGGGTAAACAGTCACACTGCCTCCGGGCAGATCAATGGGGGAATTAGCTGCTCGGGATTGTAACCTTCTACTAAGCGCCGTGGTAGGCTGAGAAGCGCGGAGCTCAGCCATTCAAGTGCTGCCTCTCACTCACCTTGGCAGCTCGCAGTATCTTATTACAACTCAATTTCCAAAAGCTCTTTTTAAGGCGCTGTGTAGGATGTGGGATTTAGCATTAATGAAATGACTGGGACGGGTGGGGGGCCGGGGAGAGGTGGGGGCCCTGAGAGGTTACGGGGGGCGAGGGGGAGGGGGGGGGCACAACTGGTCAGTACAGCTGATACTTATAAATAAGTCTCTGAGGGACACAACATTTTTTTTTTTTACCGTTTCTGAGAAAAGAGAAGAACCTGGGAATGTGCAAATGCATAACAAGCGAACTGTAGAAATTACATTTCACATTTACACTTTCACAAAATCAATTCGGAGTCCAACAATTTGTTAGGCGGACAAACAGCGTTTTATGTGTTGCAGGCACCATCAAATAGAGCTTACTTATGCGTTTAAAGGGCAATACAAAAGGAAGAGAGGCAAGTGATCATGTAATTTTAAAAATATATATACAACATGCATGATAATCTACAATGACAGAGCATCTTAAATGGGTCAACTGTAAAACTGTCACAGCATCCATCTGGGCCTTTTTCATGCTAGAAGTTCCTACTGTTTCGAAAGTGAATACCAACCACTATATAGCTACTAATGCCATATTAAAGGATAAAGCCATATATCCAAATATATATAAGCTAAAAAAAATTTTAAATTATTTACAGGGCTGTGTGAATAAATTATCACTTGTACCAGATTAAAGTAAAAAATGTATATTTTTGTTATCGATGTTTAAGAGAGTGGAAACACTGAGATACGAGAAATGACAAAGCTTAAGAGCACAACTGCATCACAGCGTTTAGCCATAAAATTTTTTTTTTTTTTTTTGTTTTTTTTTGTTTTTTGAAAGCACTGAGATGCGCGAATAACAATGACATTAACACTTCGACGTTTCATGTTTTTTTTTTCGTCGTTTCGTAGCAAAAACGCCGCTTCTATTAGCCTTCGATGGGAAGCCCCTCGGGCCAATCCATTGAACCTTATGTAACGAGTCTTCTGAAAGCAAGAGAGGGTTTGGGGCCAAATACAAACCAGGTAAAACAACAGGGGAGTCACGAACCCGTGCAGAATGTTGTGTGGAAATACTGCTTGCCGTAGCAATACCGTCGGATTAAGCCCCTCGAATAGCTACTTTAAAACAAAAAACAACGTGCGACTTCAAAGCCCAGACGACCCTCTACCAATTTCCAAAGAGCCCACGTGACCGACGAGAATTAAGCGCTGATACCCGATACCCGCCGGCTTGTTTGGAGATAAAATATGAAATCATTTGGAAATTTCCACCGTTCTCACAAGTCGCCTGGTCAAATTTTTAAATACGCTTCTAAAAACAAATATTTTCCCAGCTACTTTTTTTTTTTGTATTCTATGCAAAGTAGTTTGCACGATCGACGCCATTTTCTTTTGTAGCTAGACACACTACTACACTCTGTCTCTGCCTGTCTTATCTTTTTTTACTTCAACTGAGAGCTAGGCGATATTCATCTACAGTCAACAAAATTTGAAAAAGATCTTGAATACCGTATGAAAATAAGATTTCTGTGGACTTTGAAAACATGACCCCTGCGCGCCGTTATATCATTTTCTTACCCCCTGAAACTTTAAAGGTGGCCTTAGTGTCTATTATATTACAGTGTGTGGAGGAGAGGTGGAGATGGGGCTCAAATGAATCTGTCAATAGCAGCTAATAAAGACTTCATCACAGGTGATCACCCTGTAAGTGCCACTACTCTGCTCAAAGTCTCCCAGATGGAGAACTCAATTGTGTTGTATTGATCCGCCGGCCATTGGCGGCAAAGCCCCCCATCAACAAGCCGGCTCTCCACCGCCGTCCAATCATCTTAAATAAAGGCTAAATATGGCTCTGTACTTCACATCAATCTCCAATACCAAAACCAAATAAAAAAAAGATACCGGTCAGCCATGGCTAAATGAGCGCGGTATAACCAAACTGACCTTTGGGTGACATTGCTAAAAATAAAAAGGGATTAAACGCACGCGCCCATCCGTGGATACGGACTCTACGGCTGCTCCTGGGTGTAGGTCTGATTGGGCTTGCATCTGTGTGTGTGTGTGTGTGTGTGTGTGTGTGTGTGTGTGTGTGTGTGTGTGTGTGTGTGAGTGTGTGTGTGAGTGTGTGTGTGTGTGTGTGTGTGTGTGTGTGTGTGTGTGTGTGTGTGTGAGTGTGTGTGTGTGTGTGTGTGTGTGTGAGAGAGAGTGTGTGTGTGTGTGTGTGTGTGTGTGTGTGTGTGTGAGAGCGTGTGCGTGTGTGTGAGCGTGTGTGTGGGTGAGTGTGTGTGTGTGCGTGTCTGTGTGGGTGTGAGCGTGTGTGAGCGTGTGTGTGTGCGTGCGTGCATGTGTGCAGATGTGAGTGTGTGTGTGTGCGTGCATGTGTGCGTATGTGCGTTTGTGTGGATGAGCGTGTGTGTTTGTGTGGATGAGTGTGTGTGTGTGAGCGTGTGAGTGTGTGTGTGGGTGTGTGTCTGTGTGGGTGTGAGTGTGTGTGAGCGTATGTGCGTTTGTGTGGATGAGCGTGTGTGTTTGTGTGGATGAGTGTGTGTGCGTGCGCGTTTATATGTGGATTTTCCTACAAGAGTGTCTAACATGCATATAATTCTATGGCAGACAATAAGCATTTTTTAAAACATTGACTCAGAAAAATGAGTGAAATGAGTGCAATGAGTGCAATCCACACTACACTTACAGTTTGTATGTGCATGACGTCAGTATGGACCTGAACAGGGTTTTATGCCAATTCTATATTGAACCTTTTTTTCCCAATGCTAAATACATGAGCTAACAGAAATCTTACAAGTTGCCGTGCATTAAATCGCCCTGTACTAATTTACAGTGCAAGTGTGCACTGGTTCAATTTTGAAGCACCCGGCTTCAACGTAATCAAGAGTATTAGAAAATATCTTAATATGTCCCCCTGACCCCAGCGCCAGGCATGTAAAAACCGAGCCACTGTCGGGCGTAAAACATCAAAGCCGGCAGAGATTATTTTTCCTCCAGCGTTGGCAGTAAAACTGGGACTTCCTTTTCTCAGTACCCCCAAGTTAAACAAAGATACATTTATTGGTTATACACCATGAAAAAAAAAAAAAAAAAGAAAAGCCCAAAAAACTGCAAAGATTAAAGCCCTAGGAAAGAAAAGGACAGTTAACAGAAAGCACATGTGGGCAACGCTGTAACACAAACCCAGAGGACTTTCGTTCCGTATCGCAAGATAAACGGCCACGGTACCGCGCCGCACCTCGACGGAGGGTAACCGAGAACCTGGCCGAGGTGAGCTCGCCTTTCGCTTCTGAGTTCACCCCGTGTAAAATATCACCTTTGAGCCCCAATGGCGTCTAGACCCCAGATCCAGTTTCCTTAATTGCGCTAGGTCTCCTTGCATTATAAATGTAACCAAAGCAACAATAAGGTATTTGAATTCCATGAGAACTACACATTACGCTCTGCAAACAAAAAGGCAATTTTCCGCTGGGTTCAGTGATGTGTGGGGGGAAAAAGGCACAAAGCTATTCAACGCACCACATGATTACAACCCCAGAAATACAAACACTGCTCGACTGCGGGCTCCAGGCCTGGCGGTCCTTTGTATTTGCTTAATTTAATTACAAAAGAATGAATAACTTAATTTGTCAGACTGCTGTGTCACATATTTTACACAGTCGTACGGATGGAGGGCCCTTTGCCGTGCTAAAACAAGCCCCTTTTCAGATCTCCTCTAAGACCCACTTACTGCTATCAGTGTAGACACGTTTAATTCAGCCACTTAACACAGTGTGTATTCATGAGTCCTGGGCAACACAACTATTGTTGCAAAAATGAACTGCGGATACTGCTAATTACTATATTATTCACAACAGGAATGACTCTTTCACCAGACTTGGATCAAGTCAAGAGGTATGAAAAGGTTTATTTGTATTTTTTTTTTTTAATATTTATTTCAATTGTAGGTTTATTATATTTTCAGAGATGTACAAATATTATCTGGGGGGAGAGGAAGACTCGTTTGTGCCTCTTTGTTGTGAATCATTGCAGAGAGCCAAGACAGAGGCAGAGAATGTAGCTATGATTTGTGGGATATTTACGACAGGGACATTGCACACATTCAGGCGGGACTCCTGGCACCACAGCTAAAAATTTTCACTTCATGCAATGCCTCTCATGACCGGAATGGTAAGAGTGTGTGCGAGTCTGCGTGTCTGTGTGCGTGTGTGTGCGCGTCTGTGTGTGTCGGTGTGTGCGCGCGTCTTTTTTCCATTTAAGCTTCATTTCCGTCAGGAGGAGGTAAAAAAATCAACCTTGTCAATCTCTAATGCTAATGACACACTTAGCATCGGGAATGTAAGCAGTGCGCACTCTTGCAGATAAACGCGGAGCAGGAGGTAAGTGTCAATGGCGCCTTGATAGACCCGCATCGCTCCAGGCACTGCCACACACACAAGTGAGATACACCCAGCCAGCTCACAGCAAAATTGCCTCAACCAAATGACACCCAGGAAAAAAAAAAAAAAATCAAAATGGAGGGGGGTGGTTTGGGGGGGGGGGGGGGGGGGGGGCGGGGGGGGGAGCAGTCACCCGGTGACCAGTGCAGCAGCCCAAAACCAGGCACTGATGGTTATTGATCTGGACCCCGCGCTTGGAATTAAAGTCAGGTTCTTCCAGCACTTGGCTCCTAATGCTGGGGAGAGGGGACGTTTTAACAAGGCCGGCAAGGCTAAATGAAATCCAGGGAGAATTTTCATTTCATACGGGAAAGTCCGGGACGATGGTCTGATCCATCTGTCGGGAGAAGTTTGATGCTTGTCAGCTCGGCTGCCCCCCCTTCCCCCCACCCCTTTTTCCCCCCACCCTCTCCTCTCTTGAAGGAAATTGGCACTTGTCGAAGGGGGCAATTAGGATGTAACAATGTTATGGAAGTCCATACCGTCGTTTCTTTTTTTTTTGTACAACCCACAGCGGTATTTTATAGATGCTTTGAACAATGCTCGGCACAACCTAAACAGGCAATTTGAAAGCCCTTGAGAAATTAAAACTTTTCCAAGAGCTTGAAAGTAACACAGTGTAGCTTTTCGCCCTGCTTCCACAGCATAAAGCGTTTTCCCCGTGTGAAAAACACGCTTTGCATTTCCCCCCCTCTGCGGGGTCCGCGGGAGCAGCCAGGGCCTGCAGAACGTGACATTTCCCATGTCACGCCACTAATAAGCCAGTCGCTCGCCAAGTTGCCCTTTGAAAACAGACATATTTCTGCATAAAGGTACCTTTCTTAAGCACTGATTCCATTAAAATTATGACATGGAATTACCTGGAATAATATTTTCTTAACAGAGAAAGTGTATTTGCAAAATAAAATAAAGAAAATCACTTTTATAATACTTCTTCGTCACATTTTATCCCTGGGCCCTCTCAACTGGTGTAAAACAAAAATGAATTGGAAAACGACTTTCAAAACAAATATGAAATTACTTAATTGCTGATTTTATATTAAAACGACTAATAAGAATATGGCAAAAGTCTACTTCCACCAAACTTTTTTTTTTCCCCATACCCACAAATTATTCTAGGATTACGATTCCATAATATACTGGTCAAGTTGTGTATTGTTGTGGGCGGTGGTGGATAATACAAACAGCAAATTTCATGTTGGAATTTTTTCTTTTGATTGTCGATTGGCTCATTAACGCATTCCGTTTTCAATCTGACATGTTTACGATCCAGTGCATTCATTAGAAAATTAGGCAAAAGCATTAAAAGAATGTTTTAGCTGTGCCTGAATTGAAATATCATCAAATATATCATGATATTATCAAAAGTATTTTGGTCCATGGCAACTCAATGGCAAGTTCAGTGCCCATAACATAACTGGCCTGGAATCGCCCCCTTCACTCTGTAACTACAGTAACGAGGTAACCACACAACATTTGCTAGGTTTTTATTTTTATTTTATTTTAAAGTCATGTTTATTTTCTTCCAAATGTTTCAGAAGAAAAGGACTCCACTGTTCTAGCAGACAATACAGAACACGAAAAAAAGAGGAGCCGCGCCCCGCGGAGGGCTTTTGCGACTGAAAGGAGGCACAATCAAAATAAGTAAATCTCTACCTTAAATCCCACACCGTCTGGGACTGCACATGAAAAGGCTGGGAGAGGCGGGCCTGAGTGATGTGAGGAGTGACAGCTCTTTAGAGGACAAAGCCAGGCAACCTGCCCGCAAGTTAAGGCCGTCTACCCCACCTTCCGAGGCGGAAAAATCGCTCCCGGTCGCAAGTCTCAACAAACTTCGCCGTCTTCCCCCGTAATGACACAATCACCGCAGCCAGAGAAAAACCCTGCCAAGCCCAACATGCAGGCGTTTACTCGCACTCGTCTAGAACTTCCAGCATCTACGATAAGAAGCGGTATAGTACAGTAGTCCAGCCGAAGACCTGAACGTGGCCATGGCTTGCAGGCTGGGGTGAGCGATGAGCCCAGGCAATACCTCCACCATTGTCTACCTGCAACTTTAGCCCCGGGTTTCCACTTGTATGTGCACAGCATCTGCAAATTATGATATGCACATGAGCTCAATTTCAGCTGATCTCGTTTAAGGGACACCCTAAATGAATGGCTCAGAAGAAAAACATCTATGCAAGTCAACGGTTTTCCGCAGTGGAAAAGATATTTTCTTTTTTCGGCAATAGCTAATGTAATTTCACTGATCCAGATCCTAATAAATACTTTGCTATATTAACACATTTACAGTTCAAATTAATCTTTCTCCGGCATAACTGAATTTGCCATGTATTTGCTCGAAAATACGTTAATGCTGTTTCATTTCAATGGCTTCCCTTATTCATATGTGTAGCTTAGAAATGACCTGGTACACTCTGCCAACCTGAGGATTATTTTAACACATTTTATTCACCTCCACCAGGGCTTTAACTGGCCTTGAGGAAACCAAGGTCATGACTTAATTTATTATGAGATATAAATTCGCGTTTGCTTCTTTGCCCTCTGTTGATTCATTGGTTTATTCATTTTGTTTTAGATATAAAAAAAGAAATGCACCCAAACATAATTATCAATCAACCCATTTGATTATCTTCAGTTATCTTCAACCCAAGTTTACCTCACCTGGATATATGATGAGAATATGGGCCAGACAAGGAATCAAATCACTACCTCTCCGATGTCATGTTTCTTTCTTACCAGAACACCAAACTATAATTTCCATTGCAAGTGAGACCACAGCTAACACACCAAATTGATCCAGTTGATTACGGTTAACATTTTTGTAATTAGAATGAAAATCGTTCTTTCTTTCTTTCATCACCTATTTATCCATCTTCATGCCACTGGTAATGCTCAATGCTAGTTAGCTCTATAGGGTTATTACCGTGGCTAAATGCATTTTGTTGTGAATCATTGCAGAGAGCCAAGAAAGAGGCAGAGAATGTAGCTATGATTTGTGGGATATTTACGACAGGGACATTGCACACATTCTCCTGGCACCACAGCTAAAAATTTTCACACAGATGCACACTGATGTTATATCTCAATATGAAAACACCTTAAAACATATATACAAAATACCACTGGAGAAACCCAGATGTTCCCAGTATTTCTGGTCCACACTTAACATCTACACACGTCCTTTAACACACGTCAGTTCGGTCGGGGAGCCTAATTTTCTGGGACTTCCCCCTCAGCGTTCCTCACGGGCCAGGCTTAGGTCCGTTGAGAGGTTACGGCGGCGCGGTGTGAATGGAAGGGGTGCGACCCCGCACCGCGTCTCTTGCACAGGCCGCGGAGAACAGAGGCGGAGAGAGGCAGCCTCTCCCAGGGGCCCGAAAGTGACAGCGCAGCACAAACTTTAATTCGCACGGATAAACAAGAGGGCTGTTTGGTCAGGCCTTTTCCTAATCCACACAGTCTTTTATGCGCTCCTCTTCTTCATAATCACTCTATCAGTCTTTTGCCAGGTCACTGAATGGCAGCCCCAAGCTTTGTTTGAGACACCTTGGCTAGATATTAAAAAAGCACAGCAAAGACTAACAAACAAACATTGCCTGCCAGTCACCTCTGACCCTCTCCGGCTTTGTTCAAATTGCCCTTTGGACCATATTGACTGAAAATTCAAATGGGAGTTGATTTTTTTTCGGAGGGAAAATACCTTTGTTATGAGGAGGATTGTTGTTATTTGGCAGTGAAAATTGGAGAAACGGGGAAGGCTGGGACAAACCGGCTGTCACAATAAACCTGGCATGCAGGAATTCAGGGCGACATTCTTATGCGGTCGAGTTAATGGTCGCCGGCAGTTTAGCAAAGAATGATCACAACATTTTCCCAAGTACAAAAATGTGGTGCTCACCATTTTTAGGATTACGCTACACAAAAAAAAAAAGTCAGTTGAAACATTACATTTACACTTATATTTAGAGATATGCATATATTCAGTGTAGACCACAAGTATTTGGACAGTGCCAAATTTTTTGGTTGTTTTGTCTTTGTACTCCAGCACAGTGAATTGAAAACAAGGTGTTAGTCGGTCCATATTCAGTGAACCATGTAGGAATTGCAGCCATTTTTCTACATAGTCACCCCCGTTCTGGGAGACCAAAAGTAACTGGACGATTGGCTTCTCAGCTGTTCTTTGGCCAGCTGAACGTTCTTGCATCATTACTTCATGGACAGGAAAGCTAACAAAAGGTCTTTAGTTGATTCTAGGTGTGGCATTTGCACGTGGAGTTCTGCAAAAAAAAACAATCAGAGACATACCCAAAACACAGGGTGGGGCTAAATAAACTGGTTGGTATATTTGTTAAAAAGCAAGAATGCACTGATGAGCTCAGCAATAGCAAACAACCTGGTAGACCATGGATGATCACTTCAGTGGATGACAGAAAGGTACTTGTAAAATTGTAAAATAAAACCCATTAAAAATGTCAAAAAGATCCAAATCAGTTGCCAGGATGTAGGCATAGATGTAGGCATAGATATATCAGCATCCCTGCAAGATGCAAACCACTGGTGAGCCTCAACGATAACAGCCAAATTAGGGTTTGCTAAAAAATAAAATTATATGTTCTAGCGCAAAATTATGGACAGATTAATGTTAACCTGTACCAGTGTGGTGAAAGAAAGGAACTGCTCATGATCAAAAGCATACCACCTCATCTCTGAGACATGGAGAAGACAGTGCGATGGTTTAAGCGTGTACGGCCGCAATGGGCTCAAGTAGCCTGGTGAATTCAGTGACAGCAGCAGAATTCTTTGGTGCACAGAAACATCTTATCTACTCAGATCCAAACCAAATGTCTGAAAGAAATCACAGAACTGTGCTTCACCCTGGAGCCGGACAATGATGGCACACATGCTGCTGAAACCACCACTGCGTTTCACTTTCTGAAGAGAAGACTGAAGGCAAAACTCCCTGGCCTGAAACAACAGAATTAAAGATGGCTGCAGTACAGGCCTGGCAGAGCAGCAGCAGGGAAGATACCCAGCATCCAGTTACGTCTACGAAGGGTCACAGACGTCAGGCTGTCATCGAATGCAAAGCAAATTTGCAACCGAGTACTATAAATATGAAGACTTTTTTTCAGATTATGTAATTCGCCCAATTACTTTTGGTCCTACTTTTGGTACTTTTGGGGGGGGGGGGTTGTACAAAAAGGGCTGTAATTCCTACACGGATCACTGGATATTGACGAAAATTAAAATAAATTAGAGCTGACAGTCTGCACTTTTGTAGTCGTCATTTCACTGAAAGTCCAATGCGCTGGAGTACAGAGCCAAAACAAAAACCGCGTCACTGCCAAATACGTCGAAACTGCACTGTACTTGTACTGATTAAAGGGTAAAAATGGTTTGTCAGCATGCTGTGGCCAGTATTTACTGTTTTTATTTATTTATATTTACAAAAGACTGATTTGATCTGAAACAGGATTGTACTACTAGCATTACATTGTTCTGGGGCAAGAGCCGGAAAAAGTATGTAGAGAAATCCTTTAGAGTTCGGTATTCTCTGACATGAATTTACAAAAGCCATGAATGACAGTTCGACAGTTAAATTCTATGCAAAAAAGAATAAAATCTCAGACCTTGCCGTTGGCCCAACATCCTAATCTGGACACAGAAACAAGCTCTCCTTGGTCACGGGTGCCCGGGTTCACGCAAACCAGATGCTTTCTGCAGTCCTGTTCATAACTTGACCTTGATAGCATGTGAGGCCAATTTGCCTTTTAAACTTTCTGGACCTTGGTGGAAATCCGCGGGCCTGTTCTTCGTTAAAAAGAGATTTCATTTGACGACTTGTTGGGATGTTCACACCTTCGACTAAAACTGCAATTTATATTTTATGGGACCATAAAATCCTCCGCATGCGTGAGGTCTACGGGTTCACAAATAAAGCCTACTGTACCATTCCCAGCAAAGGACGTCTGCCGTTAGCATCTGCATTAACACGTCGTACGGACACTGCCAGAGTACATTTATTAATACCACATACACAAATATGTAACATACTCTACATCTGCATGTAAAACCTGGAAGGCATTTGCACATGCAATTGTGTTAAATTAAAAGCACAAACTGAGAGAGATTTGCAAAAACAAACAGGAAAAAAAAGAAAAAAGAAATTGGGCGAATTCGCAAAACATGACTTCATTAGCAAACCTTGCGGTTGGGAACCGCACCTGTTGTCCTGTACATAAAATGTATTTTTTTATGCTGCATACTTTGCACAGAAGCAGCATTATTCTGCCGGATCGCCGGTCAGGCCAAGACGCAGAGCAGTTAATGTTTTCTGCAGCCAGCAGGCACCCTGTGATAGATGGGCCTTTTTTTTTTTCTTTCTTTTTTTTTTTTTCTTTCTTAGTGTGTGAAATGAAATACTTTACGGTCAATCAACTTATAAATAACGGATGTTTTATCATGCTGAATTAAAACATTTGAGGAGGAGCACACTCAGTTCAGTTCCGTTCTGTTCTGTGTGCGTGCTTAACCGTTTCAATGCTTTCCCAGAGCTCTGGAGGACGATTCGTTCCCCAGCTCATACACAGAACACGTCTCATCAGAAAAGGTCTGTCAAATCTGTTGCCGTCTATCTCGTATTACAGTAAAAAATATTGTTTAGTTTATTGTTGAATTACACAATAAAAAAGATAGTACGCTACTATTATTTATAAAAAGAAATTATCTGATAAACAGCCATCAAAGGTCACACACTGTATTGGGCAGGCTATTTAAAATTGTGCTCCGAAGGCTTCTTAAAAGAGCAGCCGGGTGCGATGACATAAATCCTACGTGCCCCATTTTGTTTCAATGTGAAGCGCCGATGCAAATGAAGTGCCCTTCAGGCAAAGGTAGACCGCATTATCGCCTCTATTTCCGGCAAAACAAATAAGCGTCGGGTAAGACGGGCAATTTCCACGTGCTCCTTTGACCACGTACCCTTGCCGGATCCTTCCGCGAGTCTTGGGCAAGGGGAGCCCTTGGGCGTACAGTAAGGGGTTAAGCCGCAGATGGCGGTCAGCTCGCCAGGATAAATCGGCACACATGCTCGGGCTCTGACTAAATTTCACACTCCTCCTGATGAGTACCGCCATCCACAACTGCACGGAAAGAATGAGGGGGAAGCGAGGGAGGGGAGAGGGGGGGAGAGAGAGAGAGCGAGAGAGAGAGAGCGAGAGAGAGAGAGAGAGAGAGACGGGGGGGAAAAAATTTCTCCCGCTTATTTGTTTCACCTGCTGCGTTCCTTCAGCCCCTGCATTCCCCGGGGCATGAGAGAATCCTGCCAGCGCGCACTGCAGATTTAGACAACAGGCGCAGCTACTGTGTTAGCGAAGACACAATACCGAGCCGAGCCACGGCCGCGCATACAAACCAGACGCAACCGGCCTGCAATCGCATTGCAAATCACACCCAACAAGCACACACATTTTTGGTTCGTTTTGCCCTATTATTATAACTTTATTTTTATTTTTTTTGTTGTTGTTCCGCTGAATTCTGAAACCGAATCTGAATTCAAACCGAATCTCTGTGGTTTGAGATTAGCGTGGTGGCATGAAGGTTTGATTAACATAATTGACCCCAGGGGTCATTTACAACTGCGGGGTTTTGCGATGGATGTCAAAAAAAAAAAAAAACCCAATTACAACAGAGTCATGCTTAACATTTCAGTCCGCAGCTACATCACTCTGAAGAATGGCAATGCAAGAATGAAACCTGTTAGTCTTACAAAGCCATTGGTAATTCTGACAGTAATACAACACATTACAATTGTGCTTGTGGGTGTTCATAGCTGCAGAGAATCAACATGACCATGATGCAATTATGATCAATGCAATCCTCCTCGATCAGACAAAAAAAAAAAAACCCTGCACTACATAAATAAGAAACTGACAGACAGACATTTGTTTTGGACAGTATAATCCACTGAAAGTCAACAGGACTAGCATGAGATGAGGTACGTTTATTGCCCGCTCACACACGGGGATCAGGCACAGTGAACTGACCAGCGGGTTCCACTCCAATTCTCCACACAGTAGCTCTCCACACAAGCCGGGCTACAGCGAGTGATCAATACGGGCTTGTGGGCTCTGAGCATCTGAAGAGAAATGGCCAAGATCCTCTCGGTGGGAAATAAATCCTGTGTACACTCCCAGCAAAGCGGTGGCACAGGGAGGTTAGACAGTGAAATCTATTGTAAGAGTCATGGCAAGACCATAAATACTGCCAGCCTCGGTATGAATCCGTCAAGGTGAATTAGCCCGAGTCGGAAGAGGCTGGCTTTTATCCACATGGAATTCCCTTCAGAGATATTGTGAAATGATCTTCAGAACAAAAGAGTTTTTGACGACCGCAAGGGTATAATAGGCAGTTGTTACCTGCTACTGAGACGCTGCCAAAATGAGCAAAAGTAAAAAAAACAAATTAAAAAATAAATTAAAAAAAACAATGTAGCTGTGCAGTCACGATAAAATTAAGAAAATACTTCTTTTTTTTTGGTGCAAATTATAATTTCTAAAAAATGCAGACACAGATATAACGGTGAACTAAACTTCCAAATGTAGTGGTGATTACAGGCAGCAATGTGCCCTGCAATTACAGATTCACTGTACCACAACTACAACTTTACTATAACTTCACTACATCAACTAGTATATAAAACCACTGAAATGCATTTCTACAGCATTTGCACAATTTGCTTTTTAATGTCCACCACTTAATGATAATGATTTAATTAGATGAATAAATGTTTTGATCAATTACTATCA
The DNA here is from genome assembly GCF_963514075.1 of Conger conger. Lineage (NCBI taxonomy): Eukaryota > Metazoa > Chordata > Actinopteri > Anguilliformes > Congridae > Conger > Conger conger. Next base: position 24,699,956 of record NC_083777.1, on the reverse strand, counting down.
ATTTGAATTTTGTTGACATGAACACTAAAGTACCAAGTACCAAGTCATATCATTTTATTAGTAGTTAAGACCACTGACCTGAAACACTGACCTGTAAACAAACTGCCAGCTAGTTTATTACAAGTTGAGTTGGGTTTTAAATGGCAATAAAGACTATTCTGAAAGTTAAAAAAATATGTTTCTCTCAACAATTCACTCTGAGCCAGTAAAATTATAGAACAATCATCATTGCACTGATTCCAGAATGAACAATGTAAACAACTTTTGCATGAAAAAGTACCAAGAGCGGTTTTCTGAAAGAAAAAAAAACAAAACAGTGATAGCGTTTAACCAGATGTTTAATTTCTAACAAAAGGATAAATTCAGAGTAGATACATATGCTCAAAATATCAACAAAACATTATACAGTAATTAGGCTTGCCAGGATTTAGTCAACTCCAAAATTCCAACATTTCCATAAATGAAACCTAAAACACAAGATACTAAATTGCCCATTTTGGTTCTTGTTTTGTGAACTTGAGTCATTTTATTTATTTAGTTTATTGAACTTGAGGAACATTTTATACTTGTGCATTTCATTTGTCAACTCCTAATTTAACAATACAGCTGACAGCCCCCTGTTCCCCCTTGAACAGCAGAAACCCAGGGAGGAAAGAAAAAAAAAAAAAAAACGCACACGTTTTTATCATTTCCCACAACTTCCTCAAGTTATGATGTCGGCATCAACACTTGCACTCAATTAAAACAGACGTGTCGGAAAAGCTTGGCCGCGGGGCAAGGCCATGCGCACTGGAGGAAGAGAGAGCGCGCGGCCGAAAGCAAGGCATCCTCTCCGCCCCGGCTTCCTCAAAGCAAGCCCTCCCAAAGCCCTCATTTAAATGTACAATTCAGACACAGCTTCATCAGTATTAATAGACGGATACCACCGTATTTGTGCTTGATGCAGTCTTATACCCTCGCAGCATTCAACGCAAATCCTCCGTGTGTATTTAATAAATCACACCAGTTAGGTGGGCCGGATTAGTCTCAAGTCACCTAATGACTATATTATGAGCTGTAGCATTAAGGGGATTAATATTAATCTTGGCTGTTTCAGTTTACCGGGGGGCGAGAGGACCGCGGACCCGCGGACCCGTGCGAGAAAATCCGAAACGGAGCGAAACGCGTTAATGAGGGTTTTCACATGCCTGGCCGGCCGGGTTACTGCGGGGACCGGGCTCATGAATAAACACGGCGGAGACGAGCCGGGCCGGTACGCGGAGGATAAACATCTAAACAAACACGGGCCCCGGCTGGGCCTGTAACTGAACACTGTGCGGTCCGCGCGCTGGAATCCCGGCACCCCCTGCCATATGCCGGCTTGTTTTCCCCTGGTATGATAAACAAGTCTTAGACCGGGCTTTTTAACTCCACGCCGAGCATTTTCTGATTAAACCGCAAAAAGAAATTTAAAACAAAAAAAAGGCAAAAAAACTAAAATAATCTCCGGTTTGAATTGGTGTCAATCCAGGCCAAAGTTTCAGTGGAAATATTATATCATATTTTCAATTGATTCCTTTAAATGTGCAACAAACTACTGGAGACATTAATCTTTGGTTGATTACAAATTATTTTGTCGTTATTTTACACTTTGTGAATGGTATGTTTTGTTCCTTAAAAATTTAAGGAACATCTGTAATTACCATCACAGCTGGTAAAAGCATACGGAGGACGTTTAGCACGGGTGATATCTATGTTGCATTTTGTTTTCATAATTTATCCAGGATACATATGCTGAATACTGCACTGCGTCCAGTGACGTCACCCATTTTCAACAGAACAAAGCACAGAGATTACCACTCCGTTCTCCATAACAAAATCACGGAAACATGTCCTTACTGACATTTTAGTCGAGGAGTAAGTGTGACTGAATACAGAGAGCCTTGAAAATGAGAGACACCAGGCCAAAGGGAGAGAAGCTTCCAAACAGTGACGCCTCTCCCTCCCCCCCTCCCACTCTCCCTCTCTTTCCCTCCCTCACCCCCCCCCCCCCCCCCCCCCGCCACCCCCCCCTCCCCCACTCCCTCTCCATGGTAACCACCGCTGACTTTAGACAACAGTGGCTGGGCCATTTCTGTGCTGTGACGGCCACATGGTTCGGCGGTGAGGAAACGTTGAAGCCCGACTGGTGGATGAGATACTAGGCTGCGAGCGGCTGGAGATGCCTGCCCAGACTTAGCAGACCAGGGCGACAACTGTAATAAATGAGTCCTGTGGGGCCTGGGAGTCTGTGGTTCAGGGCCCCGGGTTAGGGCCATGCCATAGTTAGAGCCAGGAGAGCACAATGTACGCACCGCACAGCCTGAGCCCCCACCCTACAGGACAACATTGAGGGGGGGGTCAAAGTTCAACATAGGCCAATGGGCGCTCTAGGTCCTTGTGTCACACATAATATGTCATCATTCAACCATGGTCTGGCCTGCCGGTTTCAGGAGCTGAGCCAAAGCGCATTTTTCGAATGTTTAATTTTGAAACTTTTTGTAATGTATGAAAATGCATTTCCCAAAGGCTTGCTGTTTGTCATAAACTGTCTCTCAGCACATCATTTACCCAAAACAGGAGCCAAAGGAAATACAAAGACTATTTACAAAGCAGTGTTTGAGCTGAGAGGGCCTTTTGCCAGGAGTGCAGCGATTTTAAACCGTACTGCGCTAAGTGACTCTGCGATACCGCGGAGTAAAGTTGGACAGCTGAGCGAATGGGACAGGATCCAGCGAGTGCATTATCTTTATGAATTCATGTCAAAATTCTGCGAAGATAGAGACAGTGTGATAGGTGCTTGTAAACACTCTGGTCTGCTTTCACATGAGAAGGGTTTAAGGGCAAATGCTGTTCCACCCGACGATCATTTAACATTCAGTCAGTTTCCAGCTTCTGTTCTTTCCTCTTTTGTTCGTCTCCTTTCCTCCCACTATTACCCAGCAAAACCCCTTTAAGTGTTTGCATCAACCAACTGATTAAGGAGTCTTTCATTAATCAGGCCTTTTCCTCTCCCAATGATAAAATAAAAATAAACACCTGCTTTTGAACCAACTAGGTTTAATGTTAATTATCTGCCAACGATCAGCGTTTCTACTGGACAGAAAAGGGACCTTCTACATTCTCAACCCCACATTTTCCTTCCCACAGTGCACCTTCTGGGGTCCACCAAGGCCCTGTGCTCAGTCCTACTGTCTTTCATAGCTGCAGGATGAGGTTTCCAAAGGGATTAAACCAAACTCAGCTCAGCCTGATGAGGTCATACCGATTCCTCACACTTTCAGCTCAAGCATGGGAACTGACAGTATAACATGTGTTTGTAAAAGAGTAAAAGTCTGTATTCAATGGCTTTAAAGCTTCAATATATTTTTGCTTTCATGAATGGAAATATTTATTTTTGTATTTAAATAGTACTGTTATTAGCTTTAAATGCATTTTTAAAATTTAAATTAATCCTGATAAGCATAGGAATTCATGAGGAAGCTCTTGTTAATTTTTTTTTCCATAGGACTTTACTTCCCGCCAGGGCTTCCAATAGTCAGTTTCTGTATCAGTTCTGTCGAAATTTCCCTGTGTTGATACCCAGAGGATTTAAAAGTAAACTTTAACACACGATTGCTTACATTTATGGATTTGAATGGATTAGTTTTAAATTCCATAACTGCACTCTAGCTTCCTTATACACTTTCAAAGTTGTAATACTGTTTACCTTTTGTCCCAAACCCGGGCACCCCGAACACTGCCACATTATGATAAACTAACAGCCACAGTTAAGAGATCTGATAACACAACTCCGTGCTAGTCAAGCTCCAAAATGTACGATAACTTTTTCCACGTTGTTATTGTTGTTGTTTTTTTTTTTTTTTCTTCTTCTTTTAAACACGTTGCAGAATTCCCCTCTCATAAACGGGAGTTTTGCCGGCCGGTGCGTCTCCGGGCTCTGTTCTGCACACGCAAGGCTGAGCCTATCCGATTGGGCTGCATCACTGCCATGGAATGCTGAAGTCCACATTTTTCCCATTCAGCAAGAAAAAACGGCCTTTCAGATTCAATCAGCTAGAAATGTTGCTTTGTTTTTATTTTTGACTGAACTTCCTGGAACCTATTATGGAGCTGTCAGGGATGTATATTTAGCTGTGGAAACACAGGCCCCTCTGGCCCCCAGCGCCACTGCTCATGTCACCTCTGATAAACAGAAAAACAATTGGCGATCCTTTGTCACCTTTAAAGAAAATGGCCGTACGTGAGGGAAAGGATTTCAGCGGGCCCGAGCGCAGTCAGAGGTGAACCCATCATGGCTGAATGAGGAGCAGGCCTTCTGAGCGGCGACGGATCGTCCCCGGGTGTTCTGCGGGGCTCTGGTGTCGCCTCGGCCCTAAAGCGCTTACGCTGGGGCCCGGGGGAACGGAATGGCTGCCTCTCTCCGTCTCTGGGCCCTCTCCCTGCCCTGCCAGCCCTGGCCTGCAGACTGCAGAGGAGATCATGCCATGGGCATGGGCAGAGCCAGGACATAGAGGAGGCCAGTGGATCACTGGTTTGACACACTACAATGCATCAGAAGCTTAGCACTGACAGTGCGCTAGCTGCTCCTTTACTGAGACAAATTACTGTCAATGAGTATGTAAAAATACCCTCAATATGCATAATCATTTGTGCAAACCAACTACAGATGGTAAACGGCAATAAATGTAGGTTTATTAAAGGAATTGAATAACTAAAATCCTATCTGCCTCACGATTAGAACAGAGATTTAAAAAGCCAGAGATACTCAAATTACAACTCCACAAATATTTCCTAAGCCACTATAAAATGTGTGCCTAATTTGTCTCTAATTTCACCTTGTTTTGCGCTAAAAGTGATCTTAAATGTTGCCTGTGTTGCCTTTTAAATTAGCTTTTTCATCCCATTTTGGCCTAGTCATTCACTTTTCCCTTTTTCTTTTTGCATGTTGACACTGACACTTTTTACACACAAACAAACATCAATCTGCACGTGGCCTGTCCTCTTCCCAATTTCACCAGCAGAGGACACTTCAACAACATAATCAATCATTCATTCTATTTCACCAGTAATATTAGAACAGTGGCCAAATTAGCAATACTGGTAACAGCATGACGTTTTTGGAGAATTCAAGAAATTTAAAAAGAAAGCAATGCAAAATTGCAATGGTCCAAACTTGTGTGAGCATTTCCAGATCCAACAGTCACTTCTCCAAAGAGACTCATCAGCTTCAATAGTTGCAAAGGTTTCAACACATTCAGCAGTGTATTGCACAGTATAACACAGGGCCCATAAGAAATATCTTCAACCCAAAACACCACAATGGCAAGTAATGCTATACCATATGCAGATTAACTTATTAGCTATGGGTATGCTCTCTTATTTGAATGAAATTTAGTTTGCAAAGGAACTGCACAAAATAGTAATCGTCTAAATTTTCATAAAAATTTGAATGAATCCAAATCAGATTTTCTGAATAGCTGCACTTAGAGAAACTGTTGTGGAGAGAAAAAAGGGCCATTGTTTTGAGCAGCTGAGACTGAAAAGAAAATTTATGGAAGATGACCTCAGAATTAATGAAAATGTCATGGAGGACACACAATCGTACACCCCCCCCCCCCCACCCCCTCATAATTTCATAGTGCACTGCGGCTCTGGTATGGCAACAGATTGTGGCAGCACTGCAAAATAACCTTATTCTCAATACATACTGCGCACAGCTACGCTTTTCCAATGGGGTAAAACAAGGCTACTTATGCACTCTCCCACCGTCTCTCACGTCACGAAGACGAGTTCCACCTCCTCTCCTCCAAGGCACCGTGAACTCAATTACCATATTGTTCTGATCTCAGCTCGCGCGTTTTCCTTGGAAACCGCGGCGCGCTTCTATATAAAGGCCAGGCCTATACAGTAAAGAGGAATCTCTGCCTTGAGCCCTAGATTAGACTGACCTATACTTGACTCAACAGCGTGGCTACGGTTCAGAAGTTCAACTCGCCGAAGTTCCCCGTGACCCCCGTGTCTGAAATACGCAGCCCCTGTGCAAGACGCAGCGTTCCCAGGTCGTAAATTTAGGGTCAGCGTTTCAGCACTCATAACCGCTCTACCCCTGCCAGTTTAGCAGGAATTTTACAGTTAAAACCACAGAAGCTTTGCGCATAGCAGGCGAGACTCCGGTCCCACTGCACACGGCCGTTTGCCCTACTTAAAAGGTGCCTGCAAGGAGGCGCCGCACCTCGCAATGCTGTACACTGCAGTACATTACATTTACATTTCGGTCATTTGGCAGACGCTTTTAATCCAAAGCGACTTACAAGTGCATAGGTTCTTCCAGAAGTCAAAGCATCACATCCATAACTAGGAAAATACATGGGTAGTGCTGTTTTAAACATATAGCCATCATAAGTGGAATTTCTTTTTTTATTTTTATTTTTTTGGGGGGGTTTAGACAAGAGGGATAGGGATATCAGAAATACATATCAGATATCAGAGGATACACAACCATACACCCGACAGTGCTGCAGTGTGCATTAACCGCATCTAACCTGCGGCACAGCAGGTCTTCAGCAAATCCCAGAACTGCATGTGTCAGTATCACCCAAATTGTTTCCCCCAAACAGAATGAGACATGCAAAAATTCCTGGTAAACGCTGTTGTGGTCTCACTGATACCAGTGTTTAAGCCAAAGCCGAATATCTTGTTAAATAAAACACGGTAAGGACAGTTGTTGAGAATGAGCGCCAGCCTATTTGACAACAAGAGGCCCATTATGAAAATAGGGTGTGACGCACTGTAGTTCATTCAACAACCTGCCTGGGGACGATGACAAGCTGCATTGTCACTAACTAGTACCCAACAGCTGGAGGTCAGACGGATATAAAATACAAAAAAATAAAAATACAAAGAAATAAAACGTACTGTGTGGCTCCCAATACAACATGTCCACTCCCTACCTCCCGGTAATTTCTAATTAGCCATGCATGTTTTATGCTGTAGACTGTAATTATTGCACTTATGTATAAATATTATAGTATTCTTACTGTTATAGTTGCCAGAACGGTGTTATTGCTAGACAGTTTCTGATTAATCAAGTTACCTGTGTTCACTCCGGGCCTTCCCCCCTAGGGTTTTCAGTGCGCTTGTCACTGGTTATGATTTGCTCTTTATAAGAGCACCTGCCAAATGACTGTAATGTAATATAACAAAATGGATGAAATACTCATTGAGTCACATATCTATTACGTTCATTCTGTCCGCAAACCACAACAGTCATCACTATTACCTGGAATGACCAAGTAAACAAGCATAAAGGCAAGAACTATGACCGATTGCTCTGATATACATATTACTATACCAATAGAAATACAATCAGTACCCAATTAATTTCAGAATTTGTGATAGGTTATCTTGCTAATGCTTCAATCACTAAAAATTGTAATTGGTGTTTTTAACACCTCTAAAAAAAATGTTTTCGTTCATTCGCAAGAAAAAGTTCAATACAGCACAATATACAAACCTGCTATCAATCAACAAATCAATCTCAACCGAAGAAATACTTGTGAAAGTTAGGGGGAAAAAATGCCTAGCTGTCAAAACTCTATTAAATTTAGTTCTCATAAAAATGACTGGCAGTTTCTAAGTTAGGCTGGGTGGAATTCAGTTTGGTCTTTTCCACTCGTTACCATTAACTGACACTAATAAATCAGTCCCATTACAATGGGGTCCACTACTGCATTATACCTTGCATCAATCCTGTGTCATAGGCAAGTGCAAGAAATATGACAGGGGCACTGGAGAGACATGTGTACATAATGTTAGACTCTTATTTTTACTCTCATATTCCCAAGACAGACAAGCAAAACTGTATTTTTTAAAATATATACAGTTGTTTGAAGAGATATTATAATATCAGGACAAAGCCTATTTCCACTTACAACACAAAACAAATAGAAATGTAATCTTTGTCTTTCGCTCAACAAGCAAATCTGTGTGCATACGGTTCGTCTTAGTTTATCCAGTTTAACCCCGAATTGATCTTCTGCTGCTCAATAAAGTCAACATTAGCAAATATCTTTAGACAAACAGCCAACAACAAATACGTTGCTAAAAGTCAGTTTGAATAGGATTTCTGGGGTCCTCATCATGTCAGGAGCCCGTGCGTAGGTTAGTAAACTCTTGACACCGCTTCGATTTCGCACCCTAGTTTCGCTTCTGCGTTTCATTCATTTATTCATTAAATTCAAATGTCATCCTTTGTAGGAAACATAAATAATAAAAGTCAAAAACACAGGAAGCCAGCCACGGGGGGGGGGGGGATCTGACACGGCGGCCATTTAAACGTGAGTGACAGAAGATCTCATAAAAATCACTTCCAAATGCTAGCAGCATGTCTCGCACTCGGGGAAAGCGGAAAGACAGCTCCTCTCGACAAGGTGAAGCTCTGGAAGTGTAAAGCTGCCTGGATCCCCTCTGTGCCCCTGCTAGAGCCGGCCCGCAGGCCGCCAGCGCTGCAATAAAACAGCCTGCCAGTATATCGCCGGGGCTATTTTGCTTCCAGGCCAATCAACACCTCCTTGTTGTCCCGGTTGTTAGCATGTCTCCCAGTCAGCTGCGCGGGGCAGCGGGGTCCGCCGTCTCGCCCCCCTGTCAGCGTGCCGGCTTTTGTCAAAATTTGTATCGGCGGCGCTGACCTGCGTCTATTTAAAAAGAGCATGTCAACAGGTTTAAACGCTGCGCCACATGTCAGCTCTTCGGTTCAATATTTATTGCGCTGGTCCCTGGCAGTTGTTTAATCGCCGACCCGCCCGGTGCCCCCGCCCCCTCCCTCCCTCCCTCTCACCCCCGACTGCCCCGCCCGCCCAAGAAAGCTCAAACCGATGTCACCTTACTACACACTCCTTTCAAAACCCCCCAGCTGCGTCCAGAAATAGGCTTTCCTTTTTTAATTCCCGGCATCTACTTGAAAGTTATTGCCTTGGCCGGCGTTCCTGTTCCACGCTGAAACTGGCAGGCCGATACAGTGGAACATCTAAAGACACTTGTTGGAAGGCCTCAGTGGGGTGTAACAGAGTCCCCCCTGGCTTTCAGTGACCGACGGAGAAGGCCAAGAACGTAGCCTCCTTGTCAATCTCGACGGTGGCTGAAAGGGGGGCCCACACATCTGTCCCCTGACTGGGGGGTGCTTATGAGCCTCACGTGGGCTCCATGTAATGAGATTTACTTTTCCAAGCAATGCCCGGCTGCTTAACGTCCAGTGCACAGGGCCCTTAGTACAATTCATTATATTCATTCTAACTGCAGAATGCAAAAGATACTTTGGGTCTCATTTCAACTGTCATTAACAATAACACAGCGAACGTTGTTTAAAAGCCATTGCCAACTGTAACCTCCAACAGAAATGCCTCGAAGGATAAACACAGGAGAGGAGATGCGATGGCCATCTGAAGGCTTGTGAGCTGCCCAGTGATGCGATTCGAGTCCATGTCATCGGTCCCAACTCTGACAAATGGCGTTCTGAAATCCCAAGTTGCATTCTGGGACAGAAATCAACTGGACGCATGAAGCTTGATTAGCAAATGATCCGGATGATCCCCGGATGATCCCTGGACAATTGTGCATCTTCCATCCGAGGGATCATCTGACTCGCAAATGAACAAGATGATCCTTGGACAAACGTCAATCTTTCCATAAGCAAAGAAACAACGAATGCTCAAAAGTCTAACTCTTCTGATGGTCGAGTTCATTCCAGGCTTATTGTTAAGCAATTAGTCTTGAGGGTGGAAAGGGGTCAAACTTCTCCGTTCACTCTTCTGAGTTAGCTGGCACACTTTACTATAACACCCAACTCACAGTCTAAGCAGGGCAGGATGTTGACTCAGTTTAGCGTTGCACAAGCGTTCACCTCTGAAGACTTAATCAGATAAGTAGCAGGGAGGCAATAATGACAAACTTGTAAAGCCCTCAAGACCAGGGCCTGCTTTACCAAGGTGCCTCTGTCAGGAAAGGGAGTTAATTGACCGAATCAAAAGCATTAGAGTTACCCTCAGTCTTATCCTATTAAGACTACCCCCAGACGCTTCACAGTGGTACGAGTGCACGGCAAGGCCACTCATAAAAGGTAGACATGCAGAGAACATGCCCGTGTCAGATCTCCCCGATGGACCCCACAGGATTCCATCAGTCTGAGTCAGAAGCAGGACTCATCGGATGTGAATTTTCACTCTTCACAGCACTGATCTTTACCGTGTGTTGTGTGTGGGGCGGGAAATTCATTATTCACTAATGATGAATGCCTAAAAAATTCAGGCTCCGAAATTAAAATGAAACCATTTGGGTGTCTCGGTGGCGCAGCCTGTAGAGCACTGACCGCATGCTCATTGCGAGCCGCGACGTCGGCGGTTCCAATCCGACCGTCTGACATTTGTCGCATGTCTTCCCCTCTCTCTCGCTCCCATTCTTCCTGTCTCTCTATACTATACTGTCCAATAAAGCTGAAAAAGGCCTCAAAAATATCTAAAAATAAAAATAAAAAAAATGCAACCATTTAACAAGCCAAAAACCCATCAATCTGCTTTTATATCTCCTGGATCATAAGTCTTTTCTGAGTTGGATATTAAGCAACCAAAAAAAAAAAAAAAAGGAAGGCCTCCAATGAGCTAGCTGGCTGTGTGTTCACATAATGACATTCTATTAGAATTCTATGCGCGCAATAGAGAACCTCTCGCTCCAAAAATGAACTCTTTGTCAGAAAGACGATATATAATTATCTACAATATGGATAAAGGGCACCTGACCCACCAGGAATAAACCACTACACTCGTAACTCAGCACTGTCTGCGTTCAGTGGGAAAAGCAGGGAGTGAGCGGCCATCAGTCCTGCCACTGCAGTCCTGAAATAACAGGAAATTCTGTCAATTTAAATGAGCAATGATGCACTGTCCAGCTATTCCGTGTTGCGGGCTTTACACTATCTGAGGAATAGCAGTTGGTTGACCAGAGGACAAGGAGTAAACTTACTGCATATTTACTGCACACTGAAAGTGCATTTCCTTCCCCCTCACCCACCCCCAAAAAACAAATAAAAGTTTGCCAATTCCCCCCCCCCCCCCCCCCCATGAAACCCAAAAGTGCCAAATTCACCACCCGTAGCTACAGCAGAAGACGCATCACCGGCGGCGTAAACAACGACGGCAACGAAAACGTTCCTGCGATTTTATTTACCCGCGAGTGGGAGGGCGTGGAAATCGCTGGTCGGAAACCAGCGCGTAACAACAATGCCTGTCTAATTGGATATGTGTATTAGAGTGTCCGCGGACGCGGGACCCTGATGGGCCATGAAATAACAAGCAGCTGCTGCTGTGTGGAGGTGGAGGAGGGTTATTAGGCCGGCCTGTCAAGGTTGTCAGGGAGCCGCACTGGGACGCCCCGGCTTAAGACGTGCACGGCACCCGGGCAGGCAGCGCCTCCCGCAATACTAATGCGGCCCTTATTTCCGCGCCCCGCACCCCGGCCCCGCGCGCTGGGCAGTGGACTGTGCGCTTCCTCATCGCCGGGGCGTCCGGGCCATGGGAGGCCATTATGTCGGCTAGCTCCAGAGACAGCAGCAGATCGCTTTATTTTATTTTATTTTTTTTTACCCCCCCTCCCGAAGTTAAAATGCAGCCTGGTGTCCACAATAAGGCCCGCTGATGATAGAAATGACTTGTAGGACAAAACGGGGCTCGATCCAGCGTGACGGCACTGCGACGGGGCAGTTGTTCAAATGTTTGAGACGCGAGTACAGTATTGCAAACAACATTAGAAATGCAAGATTTTTTTTAAGACTAGCATGAATAATGGGAGAGCTGCTTTAGCACTCATTGAGCTTTCATGGATTTAACGGATCCCACGTTTTTCTTGCTTTAATAACTTCAACCTTTCAACAGTTTCCAGTCAGTTTAAGAAAAATGTAGACCCACATCTCATTCATTTTCAAAGAAAAGGAAAAAAAGAATTTGATTATAAAAGCCATCTCCAAACAATGCACCCCAACAATACAGTATCTAAATTAGCCAGAAGAGATGACTTTTCGATAACCAGCGCTGGGCGCATAGAGGGATGTCAATTAAATGAATTCATGTTCAGCTAGAAGACCCCTGCGTGACCACGAATCGTGTCCGTGCATACGCACGTCGGCTGCATCTAAAATTATTCCGGCCTCGCTAAAGTCCAAATTAGCAACTGGGTCATTAACACACTGAAAGTAAACACCTGGCTGCTCCAAAATGGCTGATACCTGGCCCTTTTCTCTCCACCTTCAGACGGCGGCTCCTGCCCGTCAACGTGTCAGCACATCCCAGCCAGGGCTGTTTATAGAAGGGCTCGTCAGGCGCGACACGCACAGGATGACGGGGGGGGGGGGGGGGGGGGGGTGTTGAAACGACCTGAAACCCACCTTAATTCCCCCGCTTTATTAAAGTACTCAGCCCGCAGAGCGTGCGGCCATTACCGCCACGCTCAACTTAAACCCATTACCCCGAGGATGAGCGCTGGGGGACCCGTCGCCTATCGAGATGCACGGGGCCAATTACCACCTCGTAGGAAAATGATTAGCGGGAACATTATGCATCCCAGGTAGCGGCCCCGGGAACTCCCGCGTCGTTTATTTGTTTACGGCTGACGACGCGTCTTCGGCTTGACCTGGACTGATCCGCGGACACCGTACAGGGGGCGACAAGACGTGGAGAACTGTGGCGTTTAAATGTTTGACATTGTCTCGTTGTACGTTTTCCGAAAATAGGAAAGGAACGTTCTGTAATGTTTTGTCTGTTCAGTGCGTTTTTCAATAGCACACCCGGTTTTGTTCCGTTAGTGAACCTACAGCGAGTGACCACCAATTTGTTATGAAGGATGGACACTCAACTTTAGCATAACAGAACTGCATCCGGGCGATGATTTATAATGAACTTCATATAAACCCTATATGGATAGAAAATCTTTTCTAATTCAGGCCCACTCTGCTCTGTACAGTAGCCTGAGACAATATCAGGTACAGCAATAGAATGAGCTAGTAACACTGGCAGTCATTAGTTTTATGAAAATATGTAAAGGCTAGGAAAACCCAATCCAATTTCTGCATGTATACGTCACTCTAAATAACTAATCAAGGAGCGGAACAAACGAGATTTGTATTAAGGCAATATTAATTCAAAGAGCAAAAGTAATTAGCCAGCGATGTTTGTTCATCATCATATGCTGCGCTGATGGGGGGATTATAAGAGAGTTCAAAACAAAAGCTGTGTAATAAAGACTTGAGTAAATTTGCATGTCCGCCCCCCTGCCGATCCAGGATCTCCACCGATCTGAGTGGCACGGGAAGCCTTGAGATTCAAACGTCCTTTTCCTCCAAGGACTCTGTGAAGCAAGCACAGTATCCGCCGATATAAACAGCATGGTGCGGACAGCTGACTTTCCAATTTAACACCATGAAGGATTGTGACATTTTAACGGCACTTTAACTTTAGCAATCGGCCTGTGGCCAACAACGCACCTCCAAGACAGCGCTGTAGACCAATGAAATATGACAGAACTACTAATGTCAACGGGTGGCCATTAAAAAAAAAAAAAAAGAAATCTACAAGTGACTGCAAACTTTCCCTGACTGCATGCGAATGGTCCGTGTTAAGCACTGCTCACGCACCCTCCCGATTTGGCTACACCATTTTCTAATGTCACATTGATAAAGCACCTTGAAATTCAACAGTATCTGGAGGGGAGGGGGGGGTGACACATTCCAAGTAGCTCACGTTAAAAACCATAGTGACAAGCATTAGTCTCATTCGGGGGTGATAAGGAGCACCCCTCAATGAGACAAGAGGGCTGAAGAACACCTTGGGGAATGGGGGGGGGGGGGGGGGGCGTTATCCTTGCCAGTACGCGAGCTCACGGGGTGGGGGGGCAGGATTGTTTTGCTCCTGTCTTGCCCTCTGTTCCTGTCAGCACATCCGGACCCTCCCCCCGACCCCCACCCACCCTCCCAAACCTCTCGCCCGTCCCCCACCCCCCCCCTACCCCCCAGGTCCATGATTAATGTTCCTCTGCTGGGACCCTCCATCCACTCAGCACATTGTTGAGAGGCTCTGAAACAGGACAACAGTTGCATCCCTCTTCGCACTACGCCTAAGCCCGCCCTGTCAGTCCTCGGTTAAAGGACGATTAACTGGGCAGATTTACAACTACTAACCAGTGCGCAGAGGCAGCCTGTCTGAGGGGACGCTTATTAATCATGCCCAGATTGACAGACATTTACACTGTGACGGGCCCCTGTCCGTGCCCCGTGCCTGCCGTCACAAATGCAACGGTACAAGGCATCCCCTTTTATTTGTGATTACGGTAACATTCTGGAGAAAGCCCTTTTATTTGTGATTACGGTAACATTCTGGAGGAAGCCCTTTTATTTGTGATTACGGTAACATTCTGGTGAAAGCCCTTTTATTTGTGATTACGGTAACATTCTGGAGAAAGCCCTTTTATTTGTGATTACGGTAACATTCTGGCGAAAGCCCTTTTATTTGTGATTACGGTAACATTCTGGTGAAAGCCCTTTTATTTGTGATTACGGTAACATTCTGGAGAAAGCCCTTTTATTTGTGATTACGGTAACATTCTGGCGAAAGCCCTTTTATTTGTGATTACGGTAACATTCTGGTGAAAGCCCTTTTATTTGTGATTACGGTAACATTCTGGTGAAAGCCCTTTTATTTGTGATTACGGTAACATTCTGGAGAAAGCCCTTTTATTTGTGATTACGGTAACATTCTGCTGAAAGCCCTTTTAATTGTGATTACAGTAACATTCCAGTGAAAGCTCTTTTAATTGTGATTACAGTAACATTCTGGTGAAAGCCCTTTTAATTGTGATTACAGTAACATTCCAGTGAAAGCTCTTTTAATTGTGATTACAGTAACATTCTGGTGAAAGCCCTTTAAATTGTGATTACAGTAACATTCTGGTGAAAGCCCTTTTAATTGTGATTACAGTAACATTCTGGTGAAAGCTCTTTTATTTGTGTCAACCTTCTAACTAAAGTTTCAAGCGTCAATTTGCTGAAGCACCCATGTTATGTAGTGTTAGACAAAACATCCAAGTATTTATCAAAGCTAAACAAATCATTTTGTGTTAATAAAATTGCTTTTCCACAATAAAAATGGTCTGCTTTTCAAGAACAATGTTCTACTTAAGTGTGCTACTTAATGCCTATCTTGTATTGTAAATACATTAAATTATGTCTAATCAAGTCAAGTGCTGAGAGGGGTACTTTTGAAAAACAGCCAATCATTGTTTTCACTACATCACTATCTGATGTGAGCTTCCAAAAGAACTGAATCACCACAAATTAGTGGATCCCATTAATTAAAAAAACCTAGAAAAATAACATTGAACTTTTTATCAAGCCACCTTATAAAATCTATATTTAAAATATTTGTTTAACGATGCCATTTCATGTTATTAGTCAGACAAAACGGACAAAAAGGTTTCATTCATGGGCAAAGTCAGTCTTGATGACCGACCTCCAGCAACAGGCTAGGTCATTACTCAAGGACTGTCATCCTTTGCAACCGGCATCATGGAAAGCCGAATATCCCTTTATGCACACAAGCACAGCAATGGGTCTCAAGTCTTTCCTACAGGCGTTTAATCTCAGATCTCACTTGATCTTCTGCTGTACTTTCTTGTTGGGAGACAAAATCCTTGAGCACTGTGAGAAGGAGGGGAGGGGGGGGGGGGGGGGGGGGGCGCGCTGGGGGTTTTTGATCCTGCCAGGGTGCTAAGTGTCCCACCCCTGTCCAGAGAGGCGAGATGAAAGCGGGCGAGAGGAATGGGAGATGGGACAGGACAGGGCTCCGTAATGGAATCCCTGGTCTCCAGTTTGGCGCAATGGAAAGGAAGACCGCCTCCTCCCGGGACAGCAGTTGTAAATTCCCGACAGGGTCACAGACGCCTGCGGTACTGTACGGCAAGCCTCTGTGACATTCACTTTGGAGAGTTAAAAAAAAAAAAAAAGAAGAAGAAGAAGAAAAGAATTGACAAGCACAGAATTAAACTTTCCTTTCTATCTGTGGAACAGCGAGGGAGGGCTGGTCATCACACGCATTCATTTCAAAATGCACTATACTATATTAAAAAAAAAAAAAACTTTAAACTTTATTTATTTTTTTATTTTTTTAAACACGCTGCTTAACCACATATTGGTTGCATGGGAGGCTGCAATAACTGAGCTCCACGTGACAGCTCACACGCTCACGCTGGAGAACGTCGTAAGGCAAACAGCGGGAAACGATCTCGGTCTTAATCCGCAGTCTTAAATCTTCTCTTAGGTTCATACAAGGGCAGATCCGCTGAACACACTTGGCGGGTAAACATATTAGCATAAGTGACTGAACGAGATGAGTTATGAGGCCTCTTCTTACTTGGCCTTTGACAAGCGCGCTCCCGCGGTGCGATCTGGAGTGATTTACGGCGGGGGGCTATCGGATGGCTGAGGGCCGGAGGAAGCGGGGTTTTGCAGACGGCTGGAGTCTGCCGAGGGCCGGCCCGGGGGGGCGCAGCAGCTGAGTGTCCGAAAACGCCGCACACTTGACCTTGAACTGCGTTGACACGTCAGCCTCCGTCCAAAGGCCCTCCTGGAGGAGTTATTGCCAAAACACCCAGGACCCCCCCCCTCACAGGGGACACAGCCCTTAGCCCATCGGTGAAGATTTACCGTTCTGATATGCATTTCGGAAAATTTTTGTTAGCACTGCAACTGTGCCTCTGCCATTGGACCGACGCGGATGTCCGTAGACTACTGCCACCAAGCTGTTGAATAACGCTCCACTGTCTCCAGCAGGAGATGTGTAGTAGGTATACATACTGCAAAAATAAATGTAAGAAGTTGCCATTCTAACAGAAAGATTTTAAGTATAGCAACCACAAAAAAACCTTTTAAGCAAAATGACGGTTACTTTCAATCAAAATGGTTGTGAAAATTCCATTCTTCAAAGTACGAAACATCCTTTGGTTTTTCTCAAAAGTTGGCGAGAATATTTCTCACTGAAAATATTCTCAACTTCAAGATAATTGAAGAGAAATAAAATTTAACAGCAATGGTCATCTAGCTCCACTTGCTCGGCAGCAATATTCCTTTGCTTAGTCAAATCAATTGTACGTCACTTTGGATAAAGGCATCAGCGAAATAAGCAAGCATTGAATAAGAGGTTACCTTCCCTGCTGCCATAGAACTACAAGCAGCATTAATTGTGCTTTAAAATGAAAAATTACCATAACATAAGGTTACAATTTCATTACAACCACTGTCATTTTGCCATCACCTTTATTATTATATTGGTGAAATCATCTACACATTGCAGGAGGATAATCTCCAAAAGGGCACGGGTGAGAAAAAGCCGATGATCAATTCATTACCAGCAGTCTGCATGTGATTTCCAGGGCCCTTACAGTCGGCGTGTGATTTTCAGCGCCCTTAATCTGGACCGCTGGTCTGCTCCTGGTGATTGTAGACAATTAGAAGTGTGCTTGTGAATTCGGTTAGTGTTAAAAAGCGTCGAGCAGAACTGTCACTCACACGCAGAGCTGACTCTGAGTCGTACGGGCGTCGGAATCGCTAAACCTGTATTTGTATGAATAAAAATGAGGGGATTTAGCCGGGCTGCTATCTCCACAGACTTGTCAAAAATCTGACCTCAGTGGTGGAGGGGGGGGGGGGGGGGGTGAAACGCAAGGCTGGTGGCTGAAAAAAATGCACCCCCCTCCCCTCAATGAAATGGCTAACATACCAGTGTTCAATCTGCATTCTCCCCCTTCCCTCAAACAGCAGCATATTCCTCTGTACACTCAATAAAATAAATCCTGCCGAATTATACGGCTGGGGATCGAAACAGATTTGCCAGGTCGACGTTAAAGCTAATGCGATTCCTACCAGGAATATTCTCTTGTCATTGAAGGAGTCCGAAGCATCGCACGGAAAGCAAAGCAATACCGCTCCGTCCACTGGTCCAAGGGCCACATTTGAGCCTTCCTATTTTTTTCCCCACCATAAAATATCTTCAGCTAGGTTTCTTTCCAAAAGCCATGAAGACAAACCAAAACAAGATCCCCATCACGCCCAGCATGCCTATCAAAATCGACAATGCTTACGGACACAGAATTACCTGCTTACAAGCCGAACTGCAGTGAAACGAAGCCTGTGTGAAGTAGGCCATTTAATATGATTTAGTGCTCTCCAAAAGTATTCACACTTAATAAAAATATGTTTTTTATTAGTGCTCAGAGAAAAAAAATAAAACTTAATACTTTTCCAAGTTCATCTCCATCTTAGATAACTGTACCGTGGCCTCCCACTGACTCCTACTGGGGCATAAAGAGGATGTCTATGCGTCATCCACTACTGTGCAAAATGACAAATAATGACTAATAAATCCACACAAACAACACAAATTCCATCTAGGTCATTAAAAAAACTGTCAGCCCAAATAGAAAAGGAAACATACCACTTGCCCGGAAAAAGAACACAAGTGCATTACATACGGCAAGACAGACGGATGAGAAGGGAAATTAGGCTAAATGGTCACAGTCAGAGATCTGCAGAGCCTGGTTTTATCTTGGGGACACAAAGTCTCCAAATCCATCATCAGATGCCATCTCTACACCAGCAAGACTTTTGGAAGAGACTGCTGGAAAAACTAACCATATTGAAAGTAAGTAAAGAAATAAGCATCTGGAGCCTGCCAAATGGCACTAGGCTGCAATGGCCATCCGTCTACAAAAGCTGCGGTTATTGAGTCCATAAACACAGACCAAAGGACGGGAAGAACCATGAAACATTCTGTATAAACGAATGGTCAAAGATACCCCTAGTATGTTCACCTATACCCTACAGACAAGGAGTAAGTAGTGATATCCTTGTGAAGGGAGAGTTCACAAAATATTGAAAAAACAGGGGTGTGAATATCTGTGACAGATATTTAGTTAAAAAAATTATAACTTATAATTCATGTATAAGCAATGACAGAGTTTTGGATAAATGTGTGTTTCCATTGTAATTGGTCACTTAAGATATACAGATACAAGGTACATTTACAAAGGCCAATATATAAGGCAAGGAGAATACTCTTATACCATAAACCATATCAACTTCTCATATTACAGCCATATGAACAGGTAGACAAACATTTCTACTGTATAAAGGCACTGCAATTCCCTCAAATGATCAGCTCTATATTTTTGCAGAGAACAGCAAAATGATACCTCAAAATTACTACTGCCAAGCCCATAAACAAATAGCTGTGTTTGTAAGCGTGGCAATTGCCAAATAATCTAGTCTCCATTTTTAAAATAATTGTACACAAATGGCTGTATACGGTTATAAAAAAATGGCCAATAAATAACAGTGTAATAACAAATATGATTTCCCATAAAGCCCCCCCTTTTCCCACCCCCGAAAGAAATTATTCACAAAATATTCCCCAGTGTTTACAAGCTGGCATTGCGAATTCTGAAAGACCCATGTGCCGAATGCAATGCCATGGCAGCGTCTTCCTTGGCTTCGCTCGCCATCCTTACCAATGACAGATTAAGGATTTAGCAATACCCCAAACATCCCAGCACAAGAGGAACCATTGCCTCAAGCTGATATTCACGGGTTCCTCAGGGAGGAACGGGGGGTGGCAACAAATGTTCCACCAGCATGCAATTCCCCCACTGTACGCTCTTTGTGTGAAATAAAAAAAAGAGAGAAAGCCTTGTCCCAGAAGTGTAGGAAATTATTTTTTCGAACGAGAGACAACACTTCCTTTCCCAGAACAATTTATCTCTCAGGCTGACAAGACTCCCTGCTATATTTACCCAACTAAATTTGCAGATGATATACTTCCAGCTGCACTCTATACACATGCTCCTGCCAATCACCGGCGCGGAGCAGGAGGAGGAGGAGGAGAATGGAACCTTCGACGACGGCAGAGCCGCTGAGAAACGCTTCCACACTAATCCACGTTTCCTTCGCCGCTGGCTTTTGTTGTTAAAGGAGATAAAACGCACAGTGTGAAGGGAGTTACAGGGCTTTCATTAGCCGACAGCTGGGCCAGCCCGGACGCAGAGCGCGGTAGCCCACCGCGTAGACCTCAGACAGGGATATCGCAGAGGAGAGAGGCCGGGCTTTTTGTTTGCTGCGCTGCTACGGAAAAAATAAAATAAAACAAAGTGTCGTAAAAAAAAAAAAAAAACACTCGTCTACCCCTTCAGAGGACACACTCGAGTTGGCCTTAGTGGTACATTTTCCCATCTTTCGCCATGTACCTGCATGCACATGCAATACAGACCAAAAACTCTGAAGAATCTGACAATCTGAATGAATCTTTTTTTTTTTTTTTTTCCACAAAGATAATCTGTGAGAAGGGCTGAGATGTGAGTACAAGGGCAAGAAATGAAAGCTAAATCAGCACAGCTCATTAAAATAAAGAGAAGGATATTCTCAGAGAGAGCTTACGACTATGAAACAGAAGTATGTACAGTAGAAGGGGGGGTGGGGGGGGTGGGGGTAGAGAGAAATTGCTTGTTCCTGAAGCCTGGACCCAGAGAAACTAACAAGGCCTTTGGTGTTTGGAGGATGAAAAAGCGTGGCGGATTCCTGCCTTCCCGGGACCAGCAGTGCCTGTCCATCTCGCCAGCATTCCCTGGAGAGTGCAGGGAGAGACCGCACTGGAGGGGGGGAGGGGGGGTGGTGGGGGGATCCATGTGTTCTAGCTGCCGCTGCCAGGTCTTCCATTGTCGAGGCATGACGACACGTAGGCAGACCGCAGTGCTCCCTGCCCAGGGCACTTCCTCACGCCCCCGCCCCGGCACTAACGCAGGGCTGGCGGCCTGATCACTCCGTACAGCTGGTCCTCGGACAGTCACCATTCCCGACGTTTTAACGGTGTTTTCGTTTTTTTATGTCATGTTGGGCAGACAAGTTAAACACGTGCATCCAGACAGATTGGGTGCGTTTTACACAATGCTGTGGACTTCCATCAGGTTCTATCGGAGCCATTTTTATTGTAGTACATTAGCGAAAACTGATAATACAATCTCAACTCAACCAAAAAAAGCCAAACACCCAAAAGGAACCACGGAAATTAGTCTGGGACCTGTTTAGAGGGATACCGTCAGCTGTGCGTGAGTTTTAATCAAAATTTCGAGGAAATCAGCACGCTCGCATATGGCACTAAAACGATAGGTAATTACTAGACTACACACGGGAAGCTCAGCCAAGGTCAACAACAACAAAGATGTAGCCAGTAACACTGCACGTGCGCACATGTCGGGCGGCATCCATTTCAGGTAATTATATTGTGGATCGTCTCACAGGTGTCTCTGCGCAGAGAAGTCTGTGGACCAAACCACTGTCCTCAAAGGCACTTTGAACTTCAGCCTTCACACAATGTGTAAAAAGACCTGCGGCCATAATCCAGCACTTCTGTGACCCGCAGTCTTCAATGCCTTGATGAACCCATAAACTGCCCTCTAATTCTAATCTGCACAACAGGCATGAGTGGATAAAAAGATGGTTAGTAAAGAGGAAAAGCCATGCAACAGGCAAATTCAAATTCAAATTGGGGAGCTTAAGTAAAACACGAAAATGGCGACGTAAAGTCTCTTTCAAGATAATGTTGAAAAGATGTGCCCATACATATGCATAACATATGCATAATTAAATGAATTGAATTAAATTGTAAATCATCTTGATCAGTCAAGGACTTGAAGACCAGGATATATTTTCAGCAACAGGACCAAGCTAGGTCATCGAGAGTTATCTGTCCAAACCTTGGAACACCATCTTATAAACAAAGTTACTACATGCAGTGTGTTCTGGGTGTTTGTATTACAGTCAATACAAAAATAAAATAAGATGTTTTTTCTGTTAGCTTTTCAGTGCTTCATAATTCAATTTGGTCAAGAGCCTAGAAGTGTCACTGTAAGCAACAAGGCCTAACAACACATAAATCACTAGTATGTTCTTTTGTCATAATGTAACCAAATAAACACATCATCTCCCGCGTAAACAGACTAAAAACATCTTGGATTAATATGGGCTCTCAGTGCGTTGCCATTAATTAGTAAATGAATAAAACAGGCCTATTTACATCCATGTTCAATCTTGAATGTGCCCCACGTGCAGTTCACCACAAATATGACGGCAATCATAAATACAACAATATACAGAGTTGTCATTTTTATAATGCGGGGCTTATTTGGTTTCAGCGTACTGCATAGTGCGTTACAAATCCCCCATGTGGACTGAAGTCCTCTGATAGAACTATGATTGCATTGAACACAAGTGTTTTACCGCTCTGAACATTCAAACTGTGGTGGTATAAGAGACCACCCAAAATGCTGACTGTAAAATCAAAGCACCAGCACATTTCCTGACGATTCAAATCCTATGTATTCATTCTCTAAACTGTGTGTGCACATGCATGCATAAGTGTTTAAGCGCACACACTATATTCCTATTGGAAAATAATTTTTAAAAACTGGCCATTCAACAGTGGATACATTGATGAGCACAGAGTGTCTTCGTGCGGTTATGTTCGCGCACTGCAGAACACTAGCACAAAACAGCATAACATTTACCTTAGACCTCCTGTTCATTACAAGGAATTTGGTTAAATGATGAACAAACGAAGATAGAGTTTCCATGGGACTGGAAATGATAAACTAAATAACCCCCAACAGTAAGACATTGGAAGGATAATATTGACAAATGCAAAAGGCCAGCGCTTCTCGGTGGAAATCTTGCGCGCACCTGATTAAATATGCTCTTGTTCTTTAGACGGAAAAGGCACTTTGTGCCCGCAGACTGAATGCGTTTAGCCCTGGGTCCCACCTGACCAAGGTTTATCCTTTGAATGTAGAGAAGGGGAGAAAAAAAAAAAAAATTGAGCATTAAATATTTGGCCTTCATTTTGAGCTCCTGCAGCGTTCTGATCATATGAAAAGAGGATATTGCTGAATCCGGTTATCTGTGCTATAATGGATATGGGAAAGTTGATCTGTATTTCAGAAAGAAAAAAAAAAAAAAGCTAACTGAAATGGTTTTAATAAAATCACCGCCAAGGCTGCAATTATTCTGTACGTGCGGTAAACATGAAACCAGTAATAACCATGTCTTCTGTTCTGTATCCAGCCTTGTGAATATAAATATGCATACTAATGTACATATTTCATGCTTGCAGATCAAGGGCAGGCAATATTCTGTCTTAGGTTTACATGCTGTTTGTACAATTGCGTTTGATACTTCTGCAGGAAAATTACTTCCTCGGTATACATACAAACTTAAGAGACGCCCACCACAACAATATAATTTCATGTTTACCTAAAAAAAAACACCAGGCCTTCATGTTTCTACAGCTTTATAATCCAAGCTCAGAAGCACATTTACATGGCCTGAACGGAGGCAACAACTAACCTCTATGGGCCTACAGCATATATCCTCACTCTGTCTTAACAAAAAGACACTTTCATGGAATAATGAGCAATTTGTTTGCCCAGAGTAAAGAACGCCACAGATTTCAAGTTCAGAGAAAAAACTTTAAAATTTTACTTTCAGAGCAGACTGTGTGCAGATTGACATGAAGCTGACATTTTCTCATCTACAACTGCTCTTACATAATATTACTTATCAGTGACTCAGACTAGGAAGAGAGCAGAACAGGTTTCTCTCCCATATCCTCAGTCATCACCGAGTTAGACAAAGCCTGCTGCTTATCAGCAGTGCTTGAAGGGAAAACTCAGGGCTAAAACGAGTTTTTTTTTACTACTTTTCTTCACCCTTTTACATTTTTCAGTTGCTATCCTGTCAGGCTTCTTCCGTATTGGCAAGATAATGAGTGCCAATGTACACCACATATTAAAGAAGAGCAGAGTTACTTTGTCATCAGAAGCCCATCTTGTCATTAGGGCATGACTCATATTGCAGCATTACCATTACAAACACAAAGCACAAAGAAATGTTTGACGTATTTGGAGAAATTATTATTTCCTTATTACTACAATTATTTGTGGTGAATTTTTGCGTGAATTCTTCCCTGAGGATGTCCAGTTGGGATGCGTGCAGTAAAATCCTGGAGCGCTGCTGCAGGTTAACCTGCTGCATGTGGAAACGCCGTATGATCGGTCCAGTATTTGCACATAGCCAGCTGGCATCAGACGGCCATTCACTGCACATCTACAAAGGCCAGCTGTGTGGATTTCAGAGCATGGATCTTTTGCCAGCCGCAGAGCTTACGCAGCCTGGAAAGATGGGCCTCTGTCTGGCCTGGCCTGTCTTTAGGGTGGGACGACAGCCTCTCAAAGGGCCCCAAGGGCCCACCCGACAGAGGGCCCCACACACCCCCCCAAACACTGTCCCTACCCCCTACCCCCCTACCCCCCTCTGCCAACCTCACCCTCCACAATAGTCTAGAGCAACAAGCATCAAATGAACAAGGGGGGTTACAGGCAAGCACGGCAACCAAACCACAGAGAACGATGGGCTAAACAGCATCAAAAAAGACCATGAGGCTAACAGTGGTGACAAGACTAGCAACTGTTACTGTACACAAGGACAGGTCAGTGCTATTAACATAAAGGACATAGGATATGTACCTACAAACTTCACCAACGATATTTTCCTTAAAAGTGCTGAAAAGAGACCGTTTTCTGATTAATTTTATCAGAGAAAACCTCCCAATGAAGACACAGTTAAAAGGACTTGGAGTGTCTTCAAAGCGAGCCTTCTGCTTCTGTTGCAAATTATCTGGCTCAAACATTACATAACTAGCGGCAGCAAATGACGGCTCGAATGACTAGTACCCACTTAGCTGAGAGACTTCATGCTCAGACGGCATCTAATGAGCACATTTCAAATTTCACAACATTGCTTGAGATAAAGAAATGACTCTCCACTATGATAACAGTTGAGGAATAAGTGCAATGTGGAAGAGCCGAGGAGGGGCAGGAATATGGACTTCAGATTCACACAGTAGGCAGCGGCCTCTTTATACACTCACTGAGCACTTTATTAGGAACACCTGTATACCTACTTATTCATGCGATTATCTAATCAGTCAATGGTGGCAGCAGTGCAATGCATAAGATCATGTAGATACGGGCCAGGAGCTTCAGGAAAGGTTCACATCACCCATTAGAATCGAGAAGAAATGTGATCTCAGTGATTTTGACCGCGGCATGATTGAGACAGGCTGGTTTGAGAGTCTCAGAAACTCATATAAAAAGTAATAAAAAAATTATAAAAAAAAGAAGTCTAATAAATACCTAATAAAGTGCTCACTGGGTGTATATGGTTTCTTTTAAATGCATTTTCAGTGATGGTAGGTAAACCGATGACATCTGTGTAGTTCTAAGTGTGGTTGTGTTGGCCATTGCTTAGATCATATACTTAATCTGAAATCGTGTTGCAAAATAGTTTCTCCCAAATTTTATGAAAAAAGCCCTGCATCCTATAAGCGCCCCAGAGCCTGGGCCCAAACACCCCCCTCCATTAAGATGGGCCTGGGTCTGGCTATTGGTGATGTTGAGTGAGAACAGCTTCAATCAATGTCACCATACCTACCTGTTCTCCATTTTGGTCAAGGGAGTTGCATGGCATTCAACTGTACAAAACATATTATTCCAAAATATAATGGCTCCAAAATATGGTAAATGGTAAATGGCTGGCAATTATATAGCACCTTTATCCAAAGTGCTGTACAATTGATGTTTCTCATTCACCCATTCACACACACACTCGCACACCAACGGCAATTGGCTGCCATGCATGGCACCAACCAGCTCGTCAGGAGCATTTGGGGGTTAGGTGTCTTGCTCAGGGACACTTTGACACACCCAGGGTGGGATCGAACCGGCGACCCTCCGACTGCAAGAGGACTGCTCTTACCACCTGAGCCAATGTCACCCATATATAAGGGGAGCAATAAAGCAAAGGAAGATCTCAGGAACAAAATGGAGGTGAAACCATGATTTGTTTGTGGGCACTAACCTTTAATATTGTTGAGTATGTCCTTAAGGTGGCTGAAGCTGTTGAGCAGTGGATCTTGTTCTTCATCCTGAACAAAGGACAACAAGAAATAGACTGAAAGACATGCACCACCAACCTTCCCGGTTCCAGTCAAGCACCTTAGGCACTAGACCACTTTATCCATACTACTCTACATGCCACCATTTAGTCAGGGCCTCCTACAAAAGGACATGGAACATCTCAAGGGGTTTCACCATGAAAATAAATAAGGTTTCCATTACATCCATTTTCAATTGCTTATTCCCTCATTTTAGGCTATATTTAGTATTTCTGCACACAGAATGCTTTAAGATGTATAAAATAAATGAGGGTTGCACTTACCAAAGGAGTGTGGGTGCTCCATCTAGAATTCCTCTTAATGGCACCCACTACAGTACTGATCTCTCCTTGAACAATGTATATATTCTTGTCCACCATACTGGTACCTAAAAGAAAACACACATAACATTTACATTTGACCACCTAGTTTATCTTTATATTGTTTTTAATCACAAAACTACCTCTCACATCATTCTTGAGATGTGCATATCTGTAGTTGCATTGTCGCCCTTTCGGCTGTTCTTAGCCGGGAGGCCGGTTCAAGACCTTCAGCAGATGGCGAGGCTCCCAAAGCAAAGTTCACCAGAGTTTGTTTATGACAGACGAGCTGTCACTTCTGCACCGTACATTTTTACTAGAAAGCAGCCATTTGGCACATCCCCGGTATGGTCAATGAGGACTGAAATCAGCAAACAACGCAGCAACAGTAACCATGGCCAGCAGGGCCACCAAGTCCACAAGGCACCGACGAAAACGGAACAAGGATTTATTTTAAAATCAATCAAAGATCACCCTTTATGACAGGTGGCATACAGATGCAGGCACACTCTTGGTACCATACCAACTCTCTGTGCGTATCCCATCGTACTTCTGATATTGACTACACATGCACGTTACAAATAGCTTTCAGCTTCTTTTCCCCTCCAGCTGAAACGCAGTGGGCGAATCTGCACTTCACACAACCCAAAGTAAGCGAGTGGATTTTGGCCGAAGCACTCGATCTGACAAACCAATCAGCATAATGCCAAGGTTATCTGGTCAGCCTCTGAACAATGCATAAACTACCCAGGGTAACCACACAATATCAGCTTGACACACTGTTAATATTTGAGTAGGAGTTTCACCATGTAGCTCAAAATGGGAGGATTAACCTTTTAGTTGGCCAGAAAGAGTGTAGGAAGTTATTACAGCACAGGGTAGGTGCAGCTGCACTTGGTTGAAATTCATGAGGATAAGATTTTATATAATATCAGGCAGTGTGGTGAAATTCAGTCCTCGGGTGACATGCGTTGTTTGCCTTTTCACTTTAAATGAGAATTCATCAACATTCAGCCTGAAAAATTACCCCTTCACAAATATACACAACTATTTGACAACACAGAGGTATACACAGTTCACAGTAATATCAGTGAATTACTCCACAGTGCAGGTAAGAGACGTAAGTTAACCCAATTTAACAATCATGCTAACTTACCAATAAAAGAAACCAAAGACTCAGTTCTCAACTGAAAAGCAAAAATACTTAATGGACTTAATTTATCTTGGTCAATTTAAAATCCAGAAAAAACATACATTGTTTTATCAATAGCGTGTGGAAAATCTTTGGCCCATAGGCACCCTTCTTAAAAGGCCCCCAAGACGCAGGCTAAATTAAGTACTATTGCATTAGTCATACTGTTGTGGTGAGAAAACACATTTTTGTCGAGACATTACCACCACTGCCAGTAGAACGTATTATGGATGTATCATTAGAAAGAGGTGACTCAAATAAATAGACTGAAAGTGTCTATTTGACTAAATCAGTGGTCCTGACTCCTGGTCCTGGAAAGCCGCAGGTTGTGCTGGTTTTTGTTGTTACTTAGCACTTGATCGATCAATTAAAGCAGTTAATTACACTGTTAACTCACCTGGCTTCCGGTGTCTAAATTGGTCGCTGATATTGAGGCGAAAACAAAAACTAGCTGCAGCTCGCCGGGACCAGGAGTGAGGACCACTGGTCTAAATTAATGTGGACCAGTCATAACAATGGATCACTGGAGAAGACGGAATGAAGCGACACAATTCTCTTCAAAAGACAGAAGGATGAGATGCACATTAAAACATACTCAATACATGTTTGTCATTGGCAAATCAGAAACATAAAATAAATTCAGCACTAAGTGCAAGGCAGAGAACACAATAAAATGAAAATGGGTTTTATTACCTAATTTGATTGACATTTTTATTTGAGACAATGGCAAGCTGCACTGGGACAGTATTGTCTGGTTGAATACACGTAGGTGCAGTCTG
Source organism: Conger conger (assembly GCF_963514075.1). Classification (NCBI taxonomy): domain Eukaryota; kingdom Metazoa; phylum Chordata; class Actinopteri; order Anguilliformes; family Congridae; genus Conger; species Conger conger. The sequence continues at coordinate 24,671,518 of NC_083777.1, read as the reverse complement.
TTACCTTCAGCTCCCCAGGTCTGATTGGCTGATGTTGGTTTCCTCCACTGCGCTCACCTGTGTTTTTTTTTGTTTTGTTTTTTTGAAACACGCGGTATGTAGGTGTGGCCCTTTATTTTGTTTGATTAATGGGTTAAGGCCAGACCTGTCAAAGTATGCATTTTGTCATGAGTGTCACACCTATCATTGAATCCACAAGCTAATTATAAAATAATAATAGAACATGTATTTTCCGTATGTATAAACAGCCTAGATGTCTCCCAAAGACAAGTACTTATTATTATATCACAAGTGAGAGTAATGCTGACACTGCACAAAAGCAGACCTGGTCAAAGTGACAATTTTCCTTAATTTTATGATGCATCTGAACAATGTGATTTTGGTCAAAGGTCAGGTTACATTTACAGCGATGAATAGCCATGCCTTACAGCAGTTATTTAAAAGTTGTTCTGGATTTTCCGGATTCTCTGGACATCGATTTCGAACACGTCTGACAGGTTGATCTACCACATGCGAAGGCTATCGGATTGGGCGGTTGCACCTGCATCTTGTGTGCATGGCGTGCAAGCAGATAACATAGGATTGGTGTGATTTCTACATATGATTGCGGTAATCTCAGATTTGCAAAAAATATATATTATTCTTCACCACATGCTTCATCCCAAATCCATTATCAATGGCTGAGCACAGCTAATGTTAGAGGGAGAACATCTCACCAGAACACACAAGCCATTAAAAGGTCACTCAGCTTTTGGTCTTCTGAGCATGAGCAGAACTAAGGAGTTCTACGTCCGACTATTGATTAATGTAACCGAGTAGCCTCACACAGATCCTGCCTGCAATGATTGACCCCTATAACCTCCACCGAAATTACAGAACAATGTTTTCAACATGAATTAATGGGAAATCAGTTGATATCCTCTTTGAGACAGCCTAATTAAGGTTACACCAGCGATTAACCAGAGCTCTGAACTGCATTCCACTGTGGACAGGACAATCACTTTTTTATTTATCCAGGTGAGTACCATTGGGATAAACAGATAAATAAAAGTGAAGTAGCAATGTTGAAGACTGTGACAAATAAAAAAATGGTTAGGCTTCATAACAGAAAAAGCATCCCAATGCAATGTGTACATCCTCTGACAGGAAAGGTGTTTCAGGGTTTAAAATATAATCAAGCAGAACAAAAAAGGGATTGCACCAGAATCCCCTGAAAAGCATGATTCATTGATGCCAACAGGCTTCAGAGATGCAGCATGCCTTCCTGGCAGTGAGTAGACAATTCTTCAGTGTGTAGTTAGCTACTTCAGCCTCTTTAAATCACAGAAACGGAATGCTTAGCGATGTGACGTCAAGGATATAAACATACAACTCTGGGGTGAAAATGGTATACTCACAGAGTCTGAAGAGTCTGCAGTCAGCATACCCATAAAAATGCTGATAAAGAACTTAATTTGTTCTCATTCAGGGTGCTGTTAAGAAATGTCCCCACAAGCCAGATTTGCATACACTCGTTTCAGTGTACAAATTAACACAATTAACTCACCTGAACCTAGCATGTCAGCTCACCAAGTGCTGACAGCCAAAAAATTGTTCAAAAAGTGAAGTGTGGTCGCTGGTGGCAGCTTGACAATTATAACGCAGTAGCTACAACGTGCAACCTTTGACACTACCAAAACAAAAATATCCGGCTAAGTTGGCTAGTTAAGTAGCCATCGCTTCAAAGCTGACTTACTCTGGCTTTGGGAGGTACATCCCTTCAATGTCAATAGTTCAAAGTACTGGCCCATAAGTAAAACAGGCCTGTATATCTACCTAGCCAGTTCTCAACGAAAACTTACCTAGCTACCTCTAGCTGTGTAGCTAGCAAACGTATTTTCTTAGCTAGCAGGCTACATTAGCATACTGACAAAAACACCGTATGGGGCTAACTAGCAAGCTACTGCTGGATTTTGGAATGGTATGGTTGGCTAGCGTGTCATACGTCCAATAACCCTTTCTTTTTAATACAGCTTTCTAGCAAAGTATGCTGTCTTCTTGGGGCTGGCGTTAGCTATCTTAGCTGTACTAGTTTGACTAGCAAGAACACTTTGGTTAGCTAACGTCGACAGCATTTCAACGTCTGGCCTGGACGTGGACTCAAACTTATTCATTATTCTCACGAAAGATAAGAACCATCCTCTCTTTTAGCTAACGTAATACATCATAATCAGCCTTCAATGTTAACTTAACTATTTAGCAATACGAGGGTTCAACTAACCGAGGTTAAATTCTAAATAATGTAGCTAGCTAACTAACATTAGCTTAGCTAACTTTAACTCTAGCTAGCTACCAGACAGTGCAGTTAGATAGCCAGCTAACAAGCTAGCTGTAGTTATCGTTCTTGCACCGTGGACACTTGCTAGCTGCCCACATACAGCATTCGCATTATGAATCCAGAAAACAGCACCAATAACATTTAGAAGTTGTCACCTGATTTATTCATTCACAAAATGTACAAAACACACTGCTATCGATATAGTGTTGTCCTACCTGTACGGTTGCGCATCCAAGATGGCGGCCTATTCAATTTCAACTGATTTAGCTAGCTAGCTAATGACTGAAAATAAATTAATTAATTACCACATACGGGCAAACAGATACTATCAAAACATTACAGTGGCTGAAATGTCTACATTTCATATAACTCAATTCATGAAAATAACACATTAAACTTTTGCTGAGGCCTGAAGAACTGAAGATTGTGGAACTGTAAACCAGTAACCGGCTCACAGGCTGGACTTCGTAAACTCAGTGACGTGGAAAAGCAGTACTGAGCCAACCAACCTTGATGACTTGAAACGTGACAACTTTTCTAGCCAATCGTACGAAACTGCTCTTTTGCGTAGAACGCTAACACTTTGTGAAAGAAAACTGTATTCAATAGCTCATAGCATTCAAATGTTTCGATGCAGAATTTTTTTAAATCTGAGTAGATTTTATAAAATTGCTGCACAAAAATATCTGAAAACCGTCTTGAATAATTCTGCCTTGACAGGTCCGTGTCCTGTGAGGCGGGATCAGCCCCATATCAAGTTAGGTTATCCTACCGAGTCGGTTTTCCTTGATGACGACAGTGTGGAGGGTATCCTCAGACATTGTACACGTACAACAGCAGCAATTTCTTTCAAGGATGTAAACAACACCCTACTCGTAATGCCAGCGTTATAACTAATGTGGACATACATTTACTAGCTGTTTACCACCAATACAAGTTTGAGTTCATTGATTTCATTTGACTGATTCAAGATATTTCATGATTAAAGTAACACATGGTTATAATTTAAATATTTGTATATTGTAACTATTTAAATGTTTAATGTTATACTGGATGATGTAAAGTGTATCAATGTATAATGTTTTTTTTTAAAGGAAGAGTTAATATGTTTTACATGCAACAACTTTAAAATGCACTCTATGGGATTAAAGTTACGATGCTCCTGTGTAATAATTGAGTTTCTCAGACTTAAGAAAATTTTTTCACTGTGTATGTTCATTTTCAAACCAAGACTGCAATTGAACTGCAGCAAGCTGTTGAGTACATGCTAAGATGTTTTTGAGGGATGACACTCTTTTGGTGTCAAGTTATATTAGAAGATTAGATCATAGCAGAAACCAGTATACATAGGGATGGGCTGGGACTGAGTTTAAAGGGATAGTTCACTTTTTCTCTGACGTTTTTGTGCACAATTATGATTGTGTGCAGCGAAAGATATTTACATAGACGTTTTGTTCACCTGGAGACATTACAACAGCAAACATTGGGCATTTGGGGGGTTTGTGGTCTAAAGCAAGAAAATACACTCCAAAGTAACTTTAAAGCTATAGCCGTAAAAAAAAAAGTGTCACTAGGACACTTGGGATGTAACATTTTTCTCACTTCTACATTAGTGAGCTGTGGATTCCCCTTTATTTGTTTTAGTTGATTTCCTTGTGGCTCAAAGAGCACCTTGTTATGACTATTCTTTTTAATTTGACTGAACCAGTGAGGACCCCCATTAGGCTTCCCCCAATGACAAATTGTACAGAGATGCTTTACCTCCAATGGTTGTCCATAGGGATATAAAATAAAATAAATTAAAAAAAAACACTATAAAATGAATATGTTCAAGCTATATGTGCAGCCTCTGGAAACCTAACGCCACTGTATAAGTCGTTCGGAGTTACTCGAAAGGAGCACATATCCTGGCCCCAATCAACAGGTGTAATATCTATAACACAGATTTATTTTTTTCCCGTTCACCATCTGATATGACTGTATTGCATTCTGTTTCAGACACCCAGTAGCAACTCTTTCCAATCAAAGCTCTCTATTTGTTCTCTTGCAAAGTGTTTGATCACCTGCTGGGTTTGTAATCGCAACATTCCTGCAAACAAAGACATCTGCAAACAAAGGCATGTCACTCCTAGGCAGGCTAATGTATGAACAGCCCAGAAATGAATAGTACCAGGGAAAATTTTGTACAGTTTGTTATGTCCATGAGTACAGCACCTGCTAGGACCTTGTAGAGCTGTGCTATACAAAGAATGATGTCCTGTTAAATCAAACTGTATCAATAAAAAATCTGAACAGCCTGGGTACTTCACAGTAAATTTCATTTAAAATGAAAAGAAATCTGGTGATACTACATACATTCCATTAATATACTGCTCTTGATATTCTGCAATGGATAACTAATACTCAGTGTTAGCTGAAGGTATGACATAGCCCATTTTAGAGGCTTATAGTGTGGAGTTTAATCCATGCAATCGTCTGGTTTGGTTTGCTGTTTTGCACTTTGGATACAATACAGTACAAAAATGTATTAGATACTTCCTATTTTGATCTATATATTGTATCTATGGATGTTACCATGATTCTTTAGGCCTACTCACAAGTGTTTACTTGTGAGCAGACTGAAGGAAAATGTATTGATCTTTATTTTGCTGTTTTGAGACTTCATCAAGTGGTCTGATGAAAGGTCAAGTGATCACAGATAAATGACTTTCTGAGAGCTTTGAGCGTGCAAAGATGAGCGAAGAGCAGAGTCATCCTACCGTGTCTTTCCGAACCTTAATAGGGTTTCCAGACTCTAATAGAACCTGCAACGCTATAGAGCCCCAGTAATTAGCCAATGGTACAGGCTTGGATCCTTCAGACATCTCTATTGTGCACAGGTCCAGTGACTACCGCATGCATAACTGTGGTATATGCATCATCTGCAGGGATGAACTTTGCCTTGTTCCCAACTCTAAATAGGCCATACCTATTTAATGATGGTAAAATGACTTCACTAAATGAGTAGGTGAATCACCAGCTGGCCCCGGTTGTTTGTTCTTGCTAACTTCACCTTTTAGAGTACAGTTGCAACAATACATGAAGCCAGACCCCAACTAGCACCAAGGAAGATAGAGGTATGTGTAAAAAAAAGCTAACGAGAGTTTGAAAAGAAGGATGACATTAACATTGAAAAATATGTTTTTAGGCTAGACATAAAACCTGAGCACTATGACAATTTTATTCTGCTGTTTCGAAACACATTTGCACATTTCAAGAAGAATAACTAAAATATAGTAGCAAGAAGCACTCGAAACCATAAAAATCGTCACCTCCTTTGCTTTACTTGGAATTACTTATTTACTTATTTTTGTGAATTTCAAGAAGTTTTAGGAATAATTTAATTTATTTCTGTGAATTCCATGAAGATTTAAGTTCCCATAACATTAACCATAGTATCTGTGCTGTTTGTTTTCATTGAATTGCGAAATATACTATTCATGGAAAAAAAAAATCATCCTTGCTCTGAAAGTTAACTTTAATGACTAAAAACAACATCAATCACTGGAGAGACACAGTCATAAGTGATTATTATTGTGTGGATATGTTGTTTTTCTTTGTATTGGTTATTGAATTGGCAAATTTATGTTTTCCACACATAAGTCAGGTAAAGGTGTACTTTGCTACTGTTCACCTGGGGCTAGCAATGAGCTAGACTGGAGGCATACTCGCCTGCATGTCAGTTTCTATCAGGCCAGTTCTCTTTTAACCAATCGCACTCCCAGAGCTGGTAAGGGAAACTAAATAATCTCATTCAAGAAAACGGCCATCTGAATCTGATGGTTAAGTGGCTGGCTTTAGCAGAAGCCTATACACGATGTGGCCCACAGGGACCAGGGTTGAGTAATGCAGCACTATTGCTTGAGGTTACAGCCAAGGAGGAGGCAGAGAGCCCAATATTTCCACCATGTTCATTCAGCACTCTTAAGTAAGGAAGTTATGCAGTCACTTAAGACAGAGACAGAGGGGGAGTGGATAAAACCAATGGACAGCAGAGATTACATTTCCCACCTTGGGGAGAAAGAGAAGGGATTAGCCCTGTAGTGCTCTGTAGATAGCCCTGGTGTGCGCCTTGAAGGCATGACTATTTGGATTAATTAAGGCCAATAATTGATCAATTTAGCATTTTGGAATTAAATAGGGGACACTGCACTGCCCCAAGTAACAACATACAAGGCAGATTCATAATCCTTGTAACAGAGGTGGCCAATCCATGGTCCTGGATAGCTGACACAAGTTTCCCAGCTATTTGTCAGGGAATAACAGTGCCAGAACTGGGAGGAGACTATAATTTCAATTGATTAAGGTCCCAATTAGCCTACTATTCAAGTGATTCATTTTTTAAAACAAACCTCATTTACTACAGATCTCTAAGAAAGACATTGAGCGTCTCCACCTTCAGTGCATGCTATAGCCTACAGGGGTCCACCTGAACAAGAAAATATGGGTCAACTATGTTATTCCTTCACATGCCTTCAGAGGAAAGAGAATTACCTGGGGATACAATAAAGTGGCCTTTATCGTTGTTAAATTGTTAAATTGTACCCAATCCCATAAATTATATATCAGTAGACAGAGCCGATCTCTTAATTGCATTAACTTCCCCCATTATGACTGGCCACGCAAAATAATTACACAATAATAAACCACCCAAACTATTATCTATGGAATAGTGAATTGTATTAATTAATTAGTAATAGTAGCCTAACTAAATTAAAAATGTGTTTGAAATTGTGTTTTGATTGCACATGCTACATGGGAAAACACGCGGAATTTTGGGGCTTGTTTACGGCTGCAGTATTTCCTCGGTCTCTTAGTTAATTATACTTGGACGTGTGTCTTCATGAAATTCAATCGGCCTACTTATAAGCTAAGAAAGCGATACAATATTTCCCAATGTGCCTTGATAGACACAACCCTTGTTACTAGTGAAATGTTATTAAGCATCTTATTTCTGACATTTGTGAACGTGTTCCGCGTACGACCCCATATCTCATCCAGGTTCAAGCCTTGGGTAGCCTCCATCAAGAACGCAGGACAATTTCAGACATCAGAAGAGGAATGGGATTAGAGGAATGACTAGTGACGAAGTAATTTTCTATCATTATCTGTTGAATCGATTTGATTGTGTTACAGCCTAACATATGGGTATAGGCACGTATTGTACTATTTATCTTACTTAATGCGTTCATTTTTGGCTTTGCCTTTGCTTTTCCCGAGAAGTGGGCAATTTGCGCATGGAGCAGCTGAGTGTACGCTTCAGGAGGGAGGTTTTATTCATATTCAATTTCCATTACAAATGTGCGTTATGTCAGCGTTAGCCTCCAGGTCAGTACAAATGGGATTGGAAAAAGTGCATATCTGACCGGCGTGGTAGAGAAAACTGTGCTTCACAGACTACGGACTCAGAGCTTCAAGTATTATCGTGGTTAATTCCTGGTAACCACGAAACGCGGGGAGAGAAAAGGGGAGTGAGCGTCAGCGAGGCGTTGATAGCGAACAGAGTGTGTGTGCAAGTAAATGCAGTGAAGTGGGCAGTCCTCTGCGGTGGACCTGTCGCACAAGATATTTAGCATAAAGTCAGTCCCCCGCTTCACGGGGATCTCTTAAGCCCTCACTCTTCGGTCGTCTTCATGTCAGACAACATTGAAAGAAGGAAACTGGCGGTTTTTTCTTTACAAGCAAAGGAACTTTCTATCTGACAGCAACAATACAGGACAACCATCAATCCTCACCAAACTTGTCTTTTCGGGGATTAATCTGTACTACTAAACTGGGATTCAATGTAAGTGAACAACTTCGTCAATCTAAGTACTTTGAAAACATGGTAGTTCTAACCTATGTGTTTTGTGTAACAGTAAAACGGTAGGAAAAGTGGTATCATGTTAGTAGTTTTTTTTTACAGCTTTGGCTCAGCTTTGATTCTGGAGATGACAAGCTCTAACCAACCATTTTGTGCATTCGAAGTCGAGGCTGCGCACATTTTTAGTTCTCTCAAAGCGCCTCATGTAGCCTAGCCTTAATAAAAAATGCCCCATTTATCTTAGAAATACATTTAGTCGGTTTTAAAATAAGAAGATAGTTTGGGGGTAGCCGATAGACCCGAACTGTCAGACACAGAGCTTGTAATGGGATGATGATGTAGGTGATGGTCGTGTAGCCTACCAAAGCCATGGAACTTTGGCAATCGGTGTATTAAACACGTGAGATGGATTCATTATTAAGATATTTGGATATTTTATTTGGTCATGCTATTATCACCCGAAGGCGTTTTTACATTTTGAAAATTTTTACATTTTGAACCTTAAACCATCGGCGCGTACAAGAGACGGAACTGAAATGGACAATTGGAAGTAGGTTGTATGAGGTTCATCTATCATTCACAGTAAAAATAGATGTAGGCTATCCTAAAGGATACAGAAGCCATTCAAATTCACGACATATATGCGTGTTTTCAGCTATAATGAGAAATGCTCATTATAAATGTAGTAGTCGACCAGTTGTGTAGCCTAATATGTTGTCCACTTAATGCAAACTTAATTCTTCAGACTCCAGAAATCGCCCATAGGTTCAACTGCAGTAACAGTGTGTCTTACAATTATGCATCCTACTCCTTTGGCGTCGGTATGCCAATCTCTCATTGATCTCAGGGTGGACCGTTCAGTATTAGATTACAGTATGCTTAGTCGCCGTTAGGAAGTCTTCAGCGATCGATTTTTTTGTAAAGGTAAAAGTTCCCACATAAAAATGTGCTGCTTTTTGGTGGCAAGAACTTGAAAACATATCACCGTTGTGCTTAGGCAGTCAAAATATAAATAGGTGTTTTGTAGCCTATGTTAAAAGCGATATAGAGTCCAAATAAAACAGTGCGATTGCGTAGACATAAACTTTTAAAGTTTTTAAACGGGATATACCTACTTCAGAGTGTTTGAAACTGTGGAGTTCTTATGGAAACATATATTTGTCAACCGTAATAGGCTGCGCGTAATGTATCCCTTTAGCGTAACATAGCGTACATTGGCCTATCGTGCACTAGCTACTTATTATTTATTTTATAACTTATATATTTAAAAAAGAAATCTTCGGCCATGTTTCAAGGTGTAATGTGGATGTATTTTTTTTTTTGAACGGACGTTAACAAAGAGAAATTTTAGAGGTCAATCTTTGGGGGATCTATTCAAAATTGATAGGTGGCAGGTGCTCTCGGGTCACAAGAGACTGCGGTATGAAAAACAGACCCTTTATGCGCCCCCAATATCTCTCTCTCTCCCTCTCCCTCTCTCTCTCTCTCTCTCTCTCTCTCTCACACACACACACACACATGCACATGCACACGCACACGCGCACACACACACACACACACACACACACACACACACACACACACACACACACACTTCTTTGAGGATTCTATAAGCACAATATGTTTCTATACGAGCGTGTTTAAAGTGATATCTAGCCTATATTTTAATACGCGCAATATGTTTTAATAAGCACAGGTAATATCTTTTCGGATGTGCATGGATACGCATTCCAATATTGCTTTATTTTAGTTTTCTTTTTTTTGGATGCGCAAAAGTAAACTATAAGTAATGTATTATCCCGCTATAATATAATAAAAATATATGGAAAGTAAACATATAAAACATAAAACCATTTATATTAAACATAAAATGCTAAATAAACATAATGAATATAATAATGCTCAAAATGGCTACAGTCTGTGGTTATTATACTTTTCACCAATACACAAGCTGTTCGCAACATTCGTTATTCCTTCAAGTTTATGAGTAATTACCTGCATTTTTCCCCGTCAGTAACATTCGTATAGGCCTATACCATTATTTACCTGTGTAGCAGATTATTATATATTTTCTTGCTTTTCTCAAATGATGTATCAATTTAAATATTATCTAGCCGCTGTAAATGTACGCAAAATAAATAATAATAGTTTTGACCCATATTTGGCGATTTATAAAATAAACCCACGTAAAACAAATTTGACTTCGGCCTCGCCACGAGCCGAGTTTGTTTATTTTGATCGTATAATTTGCCAAGACCCCTCGGTTAAAGAATGCATTTTAGGCCTATATCAGTACTGTTTGGAAAATATATATATATTTCGTGCGCATAATTTTGAGGAATTGATATCTGGATGGTGGATGTACGCTATGGGAAAGCAGACCTCCCGCTCAGTTTTAGACTCAATGTAATCTCGCCAAGTCCGTGAGGTTGCAACAAGTCAAGTGTCGGAGGATAATTATATGTTCAGTCGCTCTGCTTTGTCAGTGGTCAAATGCGTCACGTGTAGCCTATATGTGAATGTGCCAAAATAATCACTACTTTGCATTAATCCAAAACATTTGTGATAATTCTGTTTTTTAAATGAATAATGAACCGACTAATGCACATAATTTCTGACAGAATATGTTTTCCATTGACAGCACACATTTCCTGAATTTCTCATAAACTCTACATAGAATTGAATTAACTTTTAATATTTTTCTGTGTATGAAATGCAGAGCACTTTACTGTTACAAAACCAAATACTTAGTATAGGCGTGGTTATTGGATATTTTGTTGCAGTGGTCTATAACCTTTTGCAAGAAATGAAAACGAAGCCAAAGTAAACACGACGGTTGACCAATACATTGTTGGGGAATATAACTTAAAAATGGATGATTTTGAAAAGTACGCCAAATATTTCTTTGTGAAAAGAGAATGTTCAGTGTTAATTTAACTGTAATTGATTTCATGAGTGCAAGAGTGATCAAATGTCTGTCAAAGCAGAATCTAGTTATTTACAAGTACAAACGGGATGAGTGAATTCGTCGTCGAGTAGCGTAATATGGTAGCCGACCAGACGACAGATCATTCCCGGTTTAGTGGACGATTTTAAACCTGGACCCTAATACCCTAAATCGATTATTATGATTTATATTTCGGGTGAGTCGCTGGGATTTGTCTTACACTCTGATATACGTGGTTGTTTTCAGGGTCGCCTCGTAGCAATAACCTCTCCGGTCCCAATGCATACAATATGTCCACGGCTTATTGGATAATTATCTGACTGGGAATTAAATAAATCTTTTTATTACTCTCACGGGCACACTGCTGAGGGAAGTTTTGAAAAGGTGGAATAATAAAGACATCGGTGGGCAGCTGGTGACAAGGGAATCGCTGTATCCACATGATTTTAATAATGATAATATCCATAGGCTATCGATTCATGAATTATCCTAATTTAACCCAACAACATTTCTCGTCTCAACGAAATACACACGTTAATAAAGTGTTCGGGCCGTAGCCTATTTGATATTGAAGCTGCCGTCACAAATTATAGGCCAAATGTTTTTTTCACTCTTTTTACGCAGTCAAAAGTCTTTCGGTTTTTGGTTACTTGAACATATTACCACGTCACAACTGTGCCAGCAAAGGGAAGCTGTCAAATCTATTATGAAAGCGTCACCTAAAAATACTGTTTTCATAGGCTAGGCCTACATATATTTTTTAATTAACATATAGTTTTTATTTTGTACTAGGTTGACTTAAAACGGTTGAAGTAAAACACGTGTACAAACAAATCACCTCCACTAAGAGCATAGGCTATCGTATAGAAGGCCAGCAGTGACATTGTCAGTGCATCTGGACTTTACTTAGAAAAACAAAGCGAGGCCTGTAGTTCACAGGTAAAAAAGTTATGGTTTTTACTGTCATTTTGAGTAAAGAAAAACACATTTAGCCTCACGCTGTCTGAGGTAATATCTGTTTTTGGTGTTAAAATAGTCAACGCGTTGATTATAATATGTAATGAAACATTTAATTGTGTACGCTGTATTGATTAGTAAGACAAAAATGCATTCATTTAGCATTGTATGTAGCTATTCATTCACTTCCAAGCATGCGATGAACAAGTGAGCACAAATAAGCATTTAAATTCATCACTGGGATCATGAGAAAAATATTATATTTCCTTATAGATATGTCAATGCATTTTCTATACAATTATGATAACCCTGAAAAGGGAGCATTTTATCATATTTTAATAAACAAATCGTGTTTGTCTTTGTACCACCATGAAATGTCACGTCTGTAGTGTGTAATCGAATAAACAAAACCGATGTTATTGTGATTTGCAAATTCGACTTAGAACAGAAATCCAATGGGAGGGATCCTTAAAACACGGATATGTGGCGCGGCGAATAAAAAAATTGCGCTTTGACACACGCAGTCATATGCAAATGCCTGTAAGAAGAGGAGAAATTAACATCTACAAACATTGGGCCGAAATTCCATCTGCCGCCTCCTCGAGGAGCTCCTTAATAAGTTCTCAGACAGCAAAGTGACACACATCTTAATCAAGTCTTAATCCAAGGAATTAATTCTCGCCGCGTTTATGAATAATTCCTAGGCTAATGCTCGAGCCCAGGAAAATGTATGCAGTCTGCTTCAGCCGAGCAAGCAGATGGACTCGCCAATCTCCTGAAAAATGAAGGGATTTTTGATTCCATTATTTTTATTAGATATATATTTTAATGAGATCGATGTCATACAGCTTATGCAAACCAGTCAGCTCTTACAAACAGGCTACCCTGTCCTTATTCGCTTCTTCGCCACGTCATCAACACCTTGTTGACTTGTATTACAAACTAATGCTTGTGAGGTTTTTTTTTTTAAGTTTTGTGTTTTTATTTTTTTTATTTTTGGGATTGACTGGCAGAGGAAAAAAATAATATACTCAGTGGTTGGCTGGACATATTCTGTTAGACCTTTTTAGCACATCATGCTAAATGTAGCCGAAGACCTGAATTTGGCTCCAATAACTGATAAGATGTAAATGCATACTCAGTTATTTGCTGTTTCTATTAAGGAGAGAGTTAATTTGCTGAAGGGAAAATCTTTCTTACAGTAATTGTCCTGAACTTGCTGTACAATGTAGGATACTAATTAAACACGCCAACCTGATGAGTGACCAATGTTTTCTGTTGAATACAGCCAGCTACAAGTAAAATTGGGGTGTTATAATAATGCTGTTATGATGACTACTACTACTAGTACTACTACTAATACTAATAATAATATAATAGTAGTAGTAATAATGAAGGTAAGTTTGGTTGGTGATAGTGAAAGCAAACAGCATCACTATTTTCAAGCTGGCTGGGAGCAACGGGGTGTTTAAAAGAAAGATCAGTTAAATCAAATCGTATTTGCCCTCATAATGTCTGCAAAAAGAGTGTAAATTGCATGGCCAGAGGAGGCCAGGGCAGCAGCTAAAAAAGGAACTCGGGAAATTAATATGCATGCATCTGGCTTTAGGTGAAGCATCCCTACTGGTTGGGATGTGACACTGAACGACACTGGTGCTCAACATGCCCAAGACCTCAAGGGAAGATTCATAAGAGACGTACAAGTGATAAATCAATCTTACACATGATTTAAGCTTTGGCTACAGTCACTGACACAACTATCTAGAAAATATGAGAAAATTGGGTGATCCATAGAACCTGCTTGGCATTTCTCCCCTTAATAAATGTAAATAAACGTAACAGCCTGCAGATTATCTGTCCGCAGTACAAAGGCTGTTCACTAAAAGCGAAAAGGTTCTGGGCCATAAAAAGTATCAGTTTCTTGTTATTTAATCCAAGCGTGTGTACCCAACTGCACAGCAGAAAGTGGCACTATCAGAGTTAATGTTCATTTTTTCATCTCAAAATGAGACAAAGAAAATCCAGCAAACATGGCAAGGTGTAACACTGCCTTGTAACAGAGCATTCTCAGAGCTGAAACACTCGGATAGAATCAGTATCAGCAGTATGTAATGTAAGTTTTGTGACTGAAAAGAAATATAGATTTCTTTAGATCAGTACTCAGTGAATTTCATTGCTTATATGGAAGGGAAAACCAGTCGGTTCGTAACATAACACAAATTGGTTGGTGGGCCACTTCAGATTGATTCAGATGACAATGGGTTACTGAAGTGTATTGAACACTAACCCGTTGACCAAAGCATCGATTATGATTCTTTTGATTCACATTCTTTTTGTATTATCATTATGGTAACTGGGTGCAGATTAGGTTTCTAACGTGGTACGTGTGCACAATTAACTTTAATCCTTAAATTAGAATAATGGCCTAAAACAGGAGTTGTCTTTGTGCACAGCGTTCTTGTAAAGCTGTGTGAGATTGGAGGAAGACTTCAGACTAAAACTTAAGTATGTGACTGAGAGCTGAGGATACCTTTGGGGTGTGTAGAGGTGAGGTGTGCTATGCACAGTGTGCCTGTAACCTTGGAGACAAACAAAGTGAGACTGAATGTGATTACATCCACTCAGCTGGAATCTTAGCTTCATACCACTGTTGGATTTTGAGCAGTTATGGTTGAATTTGCCTTTGGTGAATCAGTTTAGGAAAAATACTTATAATTTATTAAATTATATGATCAGCATTCGCTCTTAAATTATAAACTTTCTATTTATTACACTTCTGCACCATTTTGTAATCAAAACTATTGAAAAATATGTGTGAGCGAATGTACAAATATTTATGTTGCAAATATTATAAATAAATTGTTTATGAAATAAGAACAAATTCCATGGGACTTGATTCTGTGCTCATTTTGCCTTAAGACATTTGTGATAAGCACAATTTGTGTCTGTATGTGTGTATGAAAATGCCATCTGCAGCTGTATATGATAAGAGAAGGGATGCCATAAAGAACATCTCTAAAGCTAACCTGAACCTTGTCTATAATTTCATAAGCAATACCTACCCACTCTGAGGGTAATTTTAGGCAAGAGGTCTGTTTTTGCTGTATGTCAAAAGACAATTGTGGCTGGTAACAGCACAATCTCCTGGTTGTAGGCCACGTCTGTGTGTTTGCCTGAGCCTATTCTGCGGCTTGATTTAGAAGAAGAAACATAAGAATGCTCCTGACTCCAAAGTGCCACTGACACCTTGTCCAAGACGAAATAACCCCCCCTGTCACCCTTCGCCTTCGTCAGAAGGTCGCGTACCCCACCGTCACTTCGACAGCCCCATCCATCACTGTCAGCCTGGATATGCGTTTGTGTCATAATCATATTTCTGATTGAAATACCCTACACCTCCAACTGAAACCGGACACAGAAACACAGCTGTCCCTTTTGCCCACAAATGTGAGCTGTGTTGCAAAAACATATAATATAAATATTCAGTCCTTTTTATGGATTGGAATATTTGGGGGGGGGGGGGTTGTACAATTAACTGCTGAAAACAAAAAAAGTGTGCTTTGAATTCCAAATCTGTTGCACTGACCTGGACTTGGCTCACTACTTGGCCGCGATTCGCTTCCAGTGAGTATTTATGGATCTCAAGTGCAAAACAGCTTGGATTGGACTTCACCTTCTTCCCACTGACTTTGTGCTAATCACTTAAGCTGGGCTTTTTTCCTGCTACTTTTCTGAAGATAAAGCCATTCTGGACGGGCAATTTGATAACTAAACTCTCAATGTGTAATATAATCTCATAGAATAGAATATGCTCTTATAGTTTTGCAGTATGCCTTAGTCTTTAAATAGGAATATTAAGCCAGTTTTATTTTTTATTTTCATTTTTCATATATTTCAGTGACAGTCAATTTCATAATGCTGCATAAGAAATGGATTTGAAAAGTCAATAATATCTGGGTTATGTATGACAATGTGTTGGGCTTGAACTGGGTACAAACGTACAGGGAAATTGACAGCTTTCATTTGTATCATTTTTGGGGGGATATTACTTATGCAAATGACACCGACGGCAAAAACTTTTGAATTACCATCCTTTCTAATATGAATTTCCATGTAGAGCTTATGGCCTCATTTAAAGGAGACATTCGGTTAAACCTTATATTCAAATACAGAATATGAAAGATAAGTTTGTTTTTCCAGTGTATTTTGGACTGAAAACTTCTAACAGTGTCACACATTATTTTCTGAGATTCCAGTTCAGTTGACATTGCACTTTGATTGAGCTGCCCCCCAAATTTGAGCACTACAGCTTAGGCAGTGATTGAAAATCAATGGGAAAAGTAATGCCTTCTGAAAGCAATAGTTCTGCAGACTGACCTTCTTCTTTCATTTTGTATTTCAATAAAAATGATGTGGCCTGTATTCAATATTGATTTTAACTTGCTATTTTGTTTCAGTATTTTCTGCTGTAACTGACCCTTGTGCTGTGTGACTGGACTAAAAGTGAACACCACTCACTCGAGAATGAGCTGAAACTTTGACCAACAAATAACAAACAGAGCCTGAATTCAATCAACATTTCAGACATGTGTTTTTTTGTTCATAAACAGAGATTCACAAGTTAATGTTGATAATCACTGAACTTGGCAAGCTGTTTGTGAAGAAAAAAGAATGCTTGCACAGAGTTGTAAGTAAAAAATAAGAATAAATGTTGGTTTAATCTAAGCCTATATCAGCTCTTCCCAAGAAATTCAATCTCTTCTGCCTTGCATCAAGTAACAACATTTGATATTAGTGATTAGCACAAGGCAGAACTGCTTTGAAATCATTTTCACTAAAGTCCTACATGGGGTTGTCGAGGGGGCAACTCATATTCAGAGTGTCAGCTTGGTGCCATTTTTAAAATATTCATTTATCTTCCCTCCAAAATAGTTCTTGGCCTTTTTGAAGACTATTGTGGAAACTTATATTAAATGTCTTTCCCAGAGGCAATACAAACATCCAACAATACAGGAAATTAGCATCAAGCTAAATAAAACCATGCTTTGATACAAGAATAGTTAATATTTCACCATGCACATAGAGCTGAGTTTCCCACCCTTGCTGTGAAAAAAACAAAAAACTAAACAAATTTTGTTACCATTGCGGTTTGTGCCCCAACTAAATCACATGTTTGTTATGTCTCCTAATCAATGCTCACAGCCATTGCTCCAGTTGTAACCTGGAATGTGAATTGGCAAAAAAAGCAGGTTTTAAAAAAATAAATAAAATAAGTGCTTCGTACCCAGTGACATTTAGTGTATAAAGAACAAAGCCACCAAGCGTAAAGTTTTGACCTTTGTTTACTGGCCCTGTTGTGTAAACACGTGTGCTGAAGGTGTGGGGCCTAAGATATATCATGAGAAAAGTAAATATCAGCACAAACAGCATTTTGTTATCAATGTCAGTTGTTGTCGTGGGTTTTACACAGCAGGAGGAATTGCAGATTTCATGTAAAAATGAAGCAGTTGCCTGTGCAAGTGTGCGTGTGCATTTGCGTGTGTGCACTGTGCGTGTATATGTGTGCACAGGAGACAGTTTACAGGCCGGTGTTTGACTGTATGCCATTTGTTTTCTAAATGCAAATTGGCCTTACTTAAATAAGAGAATCCCCTGCTGGATCTCACTGAATATTTTCCCCATGTCCAGCTTTTTGGAAGAACATGGCAGAGTTGTTATAATGTTTCCAGATACTGAGCTCATGAATGCAGAGATTGAATTCATATTTTAAAACATCATTTCAATACAACTTTATTTTCATGAAAGCTTTTGGGGACAGCAGTGAGATTATGGGAGTGATTGAAAAGCACATGTCTATACATTAGTAAATCCTGTACTTTTAACTGTAAACAGTGCAGTGTAAAATGCAGTGTAAGGAATATGTTAAATGTATGTGTTTTCTTTGGAAGCTATAGTTCTTCATCACAAACAATACAGCAACTATTAATTCCATTTTCAATCGCAATATATAAACATAATTGGTGTGTCCTACAATGACATTCTACAGGAAAATAACTTGTAACTGTTTTATTTATTTTGCATTTTTCTTACCCCAGTGGAAACTGCAATAGTAAAAAAAAAAACGACTATTCTTCCTTTAACAGCACACCACTAAGCATAGGTCATATAACTGGTCTGATGTCTATCAAATGGGTTGGCATTCAAAATGATTGCTCAATTCTTACTGACAGTGAAACAATAAATTTGTATATGCAATAATACATACTTATTGTATTGAATCCAAAGTTTTGTTACTACTCATAATGTAGGATTACGGTGCACTAAATTTGATCATATAAATATATGTATAAGTGGGAATTCGTGATTAAATTTATACGACTCGTCATTTCATACCACATGAAAAGCAATTCCGTGCACTAAATTAATTTTATTTATTAATACATATAATTATTCTTTTTATTCAACAAAGGGAAAGCATGCATTTACGTCCTTTCTTCATGGACCTCAGTTCCTTTCTGAGAAATCCCCATTAAATGTTGCCATAAAAAGCAGGTAACAGGTGTGCTGGCTGTCTTAGGACAAGTACAAGAATAGGTAGAAAGAACGTTGGTATTATGTCTGAAGATTCTGTTGCATTTCTGTTTATTTCCATGTAATTCAGAAGTCATGTCATGAAGTGGAATGATCCAGTCTCAGCAACCAGCTCGTTAGCTTTAACTGGAGTTGCTTGCTGAAATACATAAAACTCCATAAAACTGCATACATAAAGAAATGTTATTCCGAGGTGCGGATTTAAAAAAATAATAAGAAAAAAAAAAGAGAAAGGGTCTGAGCTATCCGTCACCACATGCGGGAAACAGTATGCGTGGACTCTGAGGGGAAATGTATAGCACAGCACTTTGTAGACAAAGAGTGAGGTGTATTTAGCTTTAGCTGCGCGATGCCACTTCCATGTGAGCTGGCTTCCCTTACCGTGTTCTTCCTAGTGGATTGGGGTACTCATTACTGTTGGTCATATTGACTGAATTGGTGCTATAAAATGACACATATTGCACAATTAGCATATTTTTTATTTTATAAGGTGATTAAGCATTTTTCTTTCAAAGCTTTAAAAATCGAATCAAAAGCTCCTGTCTGATCCTTCTCCCAGTTCATGTTTATATTCCTTATCTATTTTTGAGACTTCATCCGGTCTGGTTCCATGGAAGCAATAGATACTGACTACATAGTTTCCTCAAAATCTCAGGTCAGACTTGGGCGTTGAGTCCCCGCCCCTCCCAAAACAAAAGGTGACTTCGCATTTTCTGCGCAATCCTCCCAAACGAAGAACCTTGTTTTGGTGCGTCAGGGCTACACTGATACTGTACAATTTCACTGAACTTTCTCTACTTGTGTGTTTACCATATTTACTTTACGGACTTACAGACTTGGCCTACCTACCCTGTGTACTAAACGTATGTTCATGAATGTACAACCGATCCTACGTGAATTGTACCATATCCGACCTGTTCTGTGTAGTTTGTTCTATGACCTTGGTATGCTCTTTTTTTGTACATCGCTTTGGATAAAAGCGTCTGCTAAATAAAATGTAATGTAATGTAAAGTTGAAAAGTTAAGTGCTGTGAGAGTAGCCTATTTTGCTTGTTCCTACATCAGTTGGACCACTGGAAAGACGCAGATTCCTGTAGGCAGTAATTGCGCATACCACTGAATCACGATGATCCGAAAATAACAGCCAAGCAAAACGGATAATCGTGAATTGATATAGAGCCACAACTGCCTTTCTGTGTATGAATAATTTCCAACTTCGTTTTGGAAAATTTGTATTCAAGTTCAAAATACATAGTTTTACGAAGTTCAAGCCATTCAATTATCTTCTCCATTTTGTGGGCTATACTGATCAAACCTCGTCAACGTAGCCTGTGTTTAATTGCCTATCAATATTCAGTTCAGTTTCAGCATGTGTAAGAACTATTGGCATTATTTACAATCGTTGACTATTTTCCATGATTTTTTCCTATTAGAGATTAAAGTTAAGGCTATTAGGTCTATATGCGTGGTCAACATAATAGTTCTCAAATACATAATAACCTATCTAATGGCAAAATGGGTCATTTCTCTTACCAATAGTATTTTATTTTCGAGATAATTTGTGACTCTTAATAGTAACTCTTAAATGTCAATCTGAGTTCATATTCTGTAGCCTATCTTTAGATTTAGAAGGGTTGAAATATATCTGGTCATATTCTTTATAATATACGTTTCGAGGCCTCTGTCACTTCGTGTCAATCAACTTCTCTTTCCGAATAAAATGCTGCAGTTCACGATTTTGTTCCCTTTTGGGTATTCGCGAAAAGGAGTTGAGAGGCGGTTAAGTAGACAGGAACCTTCCCCCGTCGTTAAACCCAGTCATGGCATCATAAATCTCAAGAAGCTTTGAGGGTGTGATTGTGTCCCCATATCTTAAAGGTGTTAACTGCGGTTGTATAAATAAACGACCTGTTATTTTAGGCTCCGTTACGTATCAGCCTCCCTCACGAGGCTTCTATTTTCGTCTGAAGTGTCACCAATCTATCTTGTCCCTTTTACCGTGAAGCCCAACAATAGAAGCAAATACTTATACCTATTTTGGATATTCAAATTCAGGTCATTCGAATCAGCATTCATTTTATCGTCTAATTTATTGACGGTATTATTGGACACGGCAATAATAATTCAGTTCATGTTAATCGTCCGTGTGATTTATTGTCTATCTCATCAGACAGCGGTTATTTTCGACAGTAGCCTACTGTTTTTACCATGTTTTACAAAATGATCTCGGTGCACCTGTTTTGAAGGCTAATGCTACACCTGATCGAAATTAAATCCGTTGACGTATGTCTACATATGGAGTATCTTCATCGTAGTGCACCATTTTTTGCTTCCTTGAACATAAAATATGTGCAATTTGTCCAAACTCACAAATGTCAGTACAATGTCCACCTTACAGAAGTTTCGCTTCAACAACTTCTCATGGCAGGACACATGCTAAAATGCCATCTAGCATGCTTTTAGCCTTTGCAGAACAATATCTCAAGTGAAAATGTGTTCCTTGGGGCTTGAGCGAGAACCCTCACTGTACACATTAATAATTATAAATACTTGCATGAAAAAAAAGGCACGGATACCACTGTTTCCCCAATACAGTAAGTCTAGCTATAGGCCGTGTTGCTCGTGTCAGTTTTGTGGAAGAAATATGGCCAGAATACTTTGAACTGTTTGTGAAATACAGCACGGCTTCGTGTCTTTGTTTTGTCGTGCTTTTGGTGACTGAAATGTGTCGCATTGCTGTTGCAGAGCCTGGCGGCCGGGGTTATGGATTTTAACCTACTGACGGACAGCGAGGCCCGTAGCCCGGCGCTGTCGCTCTCGGACTCCGGAACTCCTCAACATGACCAGGGATGCAAAGGCCAGGAAAACAGCGGTCAGTTCACATGTTGGCACGCGTTTGAACCGTCTTGAAGAAAACCAGCACAGTGGAATGCCTGCCTCGACTAGAAGATGACACCCACTGGTTAGAGGCCAGGGGGTCACATAAGGGTTATCTACAATTTTAAATTTACAGAATTATAGCCTACAAATTAGAAACAACAATCACAGTATAATAATAACAACATGATATTCATTGTAATAGACTAATTTTAGAAATAATAAATGCATTAGCCTATTATTCACGATTAGGGAATTGAGAACGTGCGAGCAATGAAATATAGTTACTTGCAATGCTTGGAATTGCACTACAATAATTTAAATCGCGCATTTTCATCAGATATTTCCGGTTAGTTTCCGGTGGTAATGGGAATAATAAATAAACAAAGACGATGACAAAAATAACAAATCCATGGCTTTAACAGGCTGTCATGTATTGTATAATTATTACGTAGCCTATTTATCCTCCCTGTTATGATAGGAGTTTGTGTCTTTATTGTGTTTATTTGTGTCTTTATTATAAAAAGGGTATTTACAATTTACTGATCTCTAGCGTTTCATGGGAGTGTGATTTATCCAGTATTGTTATCTTTATTGACAAAAGGCCCTCTATATATATATTTATAAATATTGTATATAATATGTATATATATAATCTCTGTATCCTATTTCTATATCCAAATCATTGCAATTCTACTAACGTACATTTTCAATATGGCAAGGGATATTATGCTACAATATTATTTGCATATGTTGTCTAAACCTGTATGAGCATCAGGGCCACATTCATGAGTTGTGATACATTTTGTGGAAACCGTGGCTTTGCCTTTTTCGAAAATTCCAAGTTCTGAACTTTAGAGGTTTAATTCTGTGAGACTGAAACCGCGCACGCGCCGTCTATGGAACACATCGGCCTATATAAGGGTAGGGCTACGGGCTATACATCATTTTAAATGGTGACGCATGGCGTTCAGTTTAATCCCATATAAACAATCGGATCAGATAGTGGCTGACATGCTTGTGTTTCCAGACACGCATTTATTATAAACTGAAAACCATTTTGATTTATTCATGATGTAGACCAAGTGCCCTCTAGAGTCAGATTATTAATGCGTCATTGTCACCTCTTATATTATTATATTATTGGCTAATGTAGTTGTGTGTGCAGCCTATTCACGTGACGAGAACAACAACAGCAAAAAAAAAAGTTACGTATGCCTACATTTTTACGAGGTAGCATACCGCTTTCTTTGGTCGGACAGCTAAATCGCATCTACTTCAGTCAGTAAAACCGCCTGTCCCGAAGACGGATGAAGTTGAAAGGAGAAAGGGCAAACATTTGTAATGTCCGTGCGAACTCGCTGATGGAATTTCATTGAATCAAACAGTTCCATCAGACTTTACAAGTGTGGACAATGTAAACTGAGGACAAAAAGTACAATTACAAACGTGTTCACTGGCTTTATGGGAATGAGGGAATGTGGACAAGGGATTATGTATAAACGACCGGGAATGATAACGAGGTGCCGAAGCAAAAATATTATGGGGCAATAAAAAGGTTTCCAAGGTAGTTAAGATAATCATTTTATTTACTAGTCTATAGGCCTACTTAACCGTTACACGGTTTCACACTGCAGGCATTTTATAATATTGCAAACAAAAAACTTAATCTGTGTAGACCTTGACCCACACATTTAGCCACGATTAAGACCTGAATAGCAGGCGATTACAGATGCAAGTCAATTCACTTTCTAGGAAATATTAGTCGTTTTTTTCCCCAATTTAATTCCATTTTGGACCCTAATTGGTCTGACTAAGTGCAATTTGGGTATAGCAGCTATATTTCGAGGCATGAAACTGGAGCCCATCTGAAACACTGAAGCGAAAATAAACGACGCCTAATGAAAACACCTTTTCACACGCCGGAAGTATTGTTTCGGTTTGATTATTTGTTTAATGCATTTCTCAGCAAATTGAAACGCAGTGCTCATGGGTATATGTACCACATCTAGTGAATAATTGCAGATAGTGAAATAATACATTATAACGGTTTACAATGAATAACAAATGACAACCGTCTGACAGGGAAAACTACCTTTTCAAGTGGACGCAATTCTTATGATTTTGGACAAACAAAACAATAGATTTATATCACTAGCATATATATCCCTAAATACCAACAAACCAAATTGGTCAAAGGCCTATACAATACCCTGCCATGTATTGGACGTCTTAATAAGAGACGGGCTGTCCATGAAAAACAGCGTATGGTATTATTATCATTACCCAAAACACCGCTCCCAAAGTTAAGCAAGACATGTCATTTTGAGTAAAAAGACTCTCCATTGACAAAGCACGCGGCACAAAATATTGCCACACACCAAGGGTCTGCGTGCGGCAGCAAGCTGATAAATTCAGATTTAATTACAACCATCTGTGTCAGGCCGCGCAGTTTGCGCTCGTAAATCCACCTCTAACAAGCCTTCAGACATCCAAGAGCTGAGAATATCTGAGCATGTCAGCCAATCCAACTTTCAAAGAAATGTTTGTCTTTGATGGTCCTCCCGAGGGGAAAGTATGTGTAACTTTATCATATACGTTTAGCGCACCGACGAATGGGAATTTTTATTAACATTCTTATTATTCCAATTCCTATAACGCTCACACCGCGCCTTCACGTAATGGTCAAATTTACATGAAACATGCTCTACATATTTAGGCTATAAGGCTTGGTGGGCAAGCAAAATTTCTCTATGGACAGAATTTCATAAATAAGATGTAGTACATCAATAGAATAAAATGAAGTAGCGTTTTTTTGTTCAACAATTAAACCAAATTATAGACTTCATTACATACAAACATGTTCCAAATGATGTCATTTTGTGGTGTTATCCAAAAAACCCTGTTATGCCCTTTGACCATCCTCGATTTAATCCAAACCGGGGATTTTAACCTAACTGAGTTAATTAGGCAAAATAACACTTCGCCCTTAGTAATTTAGTAATAGGCCTATTTATTTTGCCTTCTTAAACCCACTGTTGAAAGATCTTTTGCAAACGTATACACGATGAAATAGGCTTACGTTTATCAATCCGTTGGGAATAACAATGCAGGTTTTTCACAGACCACATTTTGTGGGCATATTTTTTTAATCACGAAAGATATCTGTAATAAAATGGCAATACTAGGCCTAATAATATTATTACTATTATTATTATATAGAAGAAGAAGAAGAAGAAGAAGAAGAAGAAGAAAATGGGAACATAATAGTAATAAGAAGAATAAGAATATTAATATAGGCCTATGTTTTAGTGGAAGAGGAGCCCAGTTGTCTGCCGGTTTATAATTATTATTCGACCGACCATCTTTCATTAACATTTCATCTTAATGGCCTCTGGACGCTAAAGATACTAATCTAAATTTTTGTTCTCAAGTCCTAATTTAATATAGCGGCGCAGGCATTCAATGCATAGAAGGCGATTCATTTTTTATCGAGTGCTGCTTTTTATTGCCTTTGTCGCCTCCAGTTTGATTGAAGGTGCATAGTGGAAGCCAAACCTAAAAAAAAAAATTAAAAAAAAGGTTTTGCTTCCAAAAATAATAATAACAAGCGTAAAAAGAGAATAATTGTTCATTGTTAATTGATATTTTATTTTATTAAGTCTGCTTTTTTGTCATGGACAAAAGGAGTCAATTATAGAGTGAACAGAGTTTGGCATGAATTTAATCAAACTTTGAATAAGGCTACAATTAAATGGAGGTTCACAAGGTGCATCTTCAGCAAAACAAATGGAAGGGTTCAGCAATCATTGCAATTAACTCGCCCATGTATTTCATTTAAACGGTTACATTTATTTGTATGTCAAAGCTGAAGACAAAATGTCGATTTAATCGACGCCCTAATGATGTATACATGCCTATTATTTGTGTTTCATAGCCAATTCATAAACAACAAAGTATCTGACTTAATTGAATTGCACAATGAAACCTTATTTTTAAATAGGGGTTTAATTTGTTCTTTAATACACAGTTTTGACGCTGTTGGACAAAGCAAGTGTTTGTCTATTCAAATGTATTTTACCATTCAATAAAAATGCCAGTACTTTCCTGCCAGTAAATACAAATAAAAACAATTGCACCTGCAAAATTATCTGAATTCCTATCCCAGTTGCAATAAATAACTTACTCTGCATTCGGTGCCGTTTAATTGTCCAATTCGTCTTTGTTGACAAAGCACTCAACCATAGAATAAATAATGTTGTAGATATATTTTTCTTTTTCCGGTATGCCTATGGGTAATTATTTGACCGAAACGCGTTTGGAGGTATTTCGCAGATGCTTAGAATGTAGGATTTTATGTTTTTGTGCGTGGATTAGCAGGCTAAGTTAGTGTCAGTTTACTTGCTGATAACAACGGGGGCTTGAACGTCATTGGTTCTGAAGGTGGCCCGCCGGAGTCTTCTAAACCACGTAGATCATTTATAACTGCTCCCAAAGAGCTAAGCCTATGCCAAACAGCCCCGAACCTGCCCTGTCACAAACGCCTGATCCCTGGGATTAGATGCCGAGCTAATTTCGCGCTTTCTGTGGGGTCTTCAATTTGCAGAGCTCGGATCCGGAGAGATAGGATTTTAGCAGACATAACATTGAATGTTTGGTTGTGGCGTTTACTCCAGTCTTGTTGGGGTCATCAGGGATTAGTGATTATTTTCGTCCTTTTTTTCCACGCGGGGAAACATGTCAGTCGCTGAACAATCCTGCCGGAATCCTAATGGACTTTGTCAGGCTAATAAACCAAAAAGTGTCGGGGGACGTAACCAGAAAGGTAGAGAGCCAATATAATTTTCATGTTTTGTGAAATGCCAATACTGTTCATACGCTTTGATGATATTCAATTTCAGAATGATTAGACCATTGAGGTTGTGCTTGCTTCATTTTTGATAATGATTGTATCATTTGTGTTTAGGAAGTTGATATGGAAAGCTTGTTCGTGTCCACTTCATAGGCGTTTTTAATACTAGCCTACTAGCCTTATTTTATGTGAGTAACATTTCGTTAATGTTTACGTTTCTGAAGCAAGCTTTAGGCTACATCTATCCATCAAAAGTGATTCTGGTCCACGTGTGCTATGAATGCCATAAACGGAGATTTGTTGGCAAAAATATTTTTTTCTATTTTATATCTCAGATCAGCTTTAATTCCCAAATCTTGTTAAATAGCATACACTAAATACTCTAAAAGAGTTCGTATATATGACTAATTTCGTATAGTAGCTATTGATACATTAATTTGAAATAATCGTCGCATCATGGGACAAATTTTATTTAGCCTACTTTTACGTAGTTATTTTCGTGACAGACTAAATTAGCTGCAAACAGACTAAGCACCAGTGGTTGTCTGTGTCTAAGGTGAAGGTTTGTCTGAAATTCTTTCTCTTTTTTTTGTATATGGGAAGACAACGAAAAGTCTCACCAGAACCAGACAGACGAGTCCAACGCGGAGGACGGATCGTTGAAGAAGAAGCAGCGCCGACAGCGGACGCACTTCACCAGTCAACAGCTGCAGGAGCTGGAGGCGACTTTTCAGCGGAACCGCTACCCAGACATGAGTACGCGAGAGGAAATAGCCGTGTGGACGAACCTCACGGAGGCGCGCGTAAGGGTGAGTCGCGTGTATCGAGACGT
Source organism: Conger conger (assembly GCF_963514075.1). Lineage (NCBI taxonomy): Eukaryota > Metazoa > Chordata > Actinopteri > Anguilliformes > Congridae > Conger > Conger conger. Next base: position 24,644,303 of record NC_083777.1, on the reverse strand, counting down.
GCATTTCAGTCATTCTTAAGCATGCATAAGCGCGTGCTTGATATTCGTGCATAGGACTAGTGTCTCACAAAATCATAATTATTTCAGTATTATGCATATCTGGAATAAAAATTCCATCATGCTATGTTTTATAGCCTTGGTGCCGCTTGACTGGGAAGGTCTGACCACGGGTTGCATTTATGAATTGCTATACTGTTGCATTGATCAGTTGAGAATCACTTAAGCCTCTGCTCCTTTTGTTGGCCCAGTTTAAGTAACCTGTAGGGGAAATTGACAAAAGAAAACCACCGTAAAATAAATGAATGCTGTTCTGCAGCTCTTGTCAACTTTATTAAATAATTCCAACACATTCCTGATCGAGATTCTGCATCAGTATTACCACAATGAGCTTTGTCCTGAATTTTGAGCCAAGAATCAGAGCAAATGTATCTTTCCATTCTTACACAAAATCATGGAGTCAACAATCAAAGAAAGCGACAAGATTGACCAACTAAAATAGGCAGCACTTGTTAAATTTTCTCACTCAATATCAAGGACTGTACACTGGAGTTAGGATCAATATGAACCCTGCTTTTTGCTGCAGTAGTTGCATAGATTTGTGCAGTTAATTTATAAAGATAGCTCAAGAAATCAGGCACAGGCAATTTATTTTGTGAGGAATAACAACAGCGGGGGTGGGGGTGATGTACTGTGTAGACATTATGTAATTTTAAAAAACAATTTTATGTACATAGTTTGACAGAGTTGAATAGGTTTTCTCACTAAACTGGCATATCCAAACCAGAGTAAGTCTTTAATCTCCATTGCTCAAGTGAGAAGTTGTAGCATTAAGAATCTTTACCCCCCTTGTAAGACTGGCAGCTGTAGACAGAGCGCGTTTGCATCATTTTATTAATCCTCTTGTGTTATGCGCAAACCATTTAATAAAAACCGAGGCTATATGTGTTTACAGTGCTGTTTTGTCATCAGCGATGTCTCTTGGTTTACACGATGGTGTCACTTGCTTCGCTGAGTGTCGACTGAGGATGCGGAAGTGATGAACTAATCCGGTGGAAGTTTCTGAGAGTCGACTGAAAGAAGAAGCTGATTTGGCTTTGAGATATAATTAACACTTAAGGAATAAATGTTGTAAACTGGTCTTGGTCTTCACATTCGCAATCCGTGACTAAGCCGTCTAAACCCCTTTAAGGCAGCATTTATTGATATGAAATAATTTGGATTAGGATTGATTTAGAGTGTCAGTGTCACTACTTCATAAACGTCAGGTAAGACACGGTATATCCGTTCCGTTATTTTATTTTTTTTGGCCCGCAGTGTCAGAAATGTCCAGTCAAGCTTATAAGGCTGGACACACATGCTACATACTGCATCTGAGCACGTTTTGATGGATGACGCTTGATTGGTTGAGCCTCTGACGACCAGTGGATCAGATTCATATTGGCTGGAGGAAAGGTCACATAGCACAAGGTCTTGGTTGTTGTTTTGAAAGAACAACAGAACGGATGCTACTCAAGTCCTAATATCTGCCAGTGGCCTGCTGAACCCCATGTGTTCCACATTAATCCGGGCTGGTCGCATACTCTGACTATATATCCAACATACATTTCTGCCTAGTTGAATTATGCAATTTAAAAACTATGTGTTCCTGATACATTTCCAAGTCCAGGAACTGGGATCAGGAGCTGGCTTCTCGGACAATTGTCCTGCTGTCCTGTGTATTCCGTCCCCCCTTACAAAACAAGCTGCCAAATCAAATCTCTGGAAATGAAGCAAAGATTAATTCTCAAAGAAAATATACTTAGAAGTATGTAAGTTTGTGCAAAGTGCAAAAATACTGATTTAATAGGAATTAATTCACTAGAACGTGGTCATAAAATGATGTACTGCAACATTTTCTCAGAATTAATGCAATTAATATAGTTAATATACAATTTGCTTTTTTGGATTGAATGCTGGTGCTGCGATTAGCCATCATCAATTAGTAGATTTGCATGCTGGTATACGAAACAGTCATATTAGGGTGTAGGGTGGTCCACAACACCCAAGTAAAGGATCTAGTACTTACATTATTTTGAGATATAGTGCCCTCCAAATTATGCTTACCCTTGATAAAGGTTAAACAAACTATATTAATTAAATGATATTTCCATTCTCAAATTAAAAATATTCTACTTTAAGATTTAAAGCAGTCTGCCAAAATAACCATTTTGTCAAATACATTTATAATAAAAAAGTGTTAAATATTTGCACTCCTGTTTCCAATATTTTGTACACCACAAGGTTATTTGCAAGGATACTGAGTGTTTCTGTGAACATATTCAGCGGGATATAAGACCATTCCTCCAAGACAGAATCTTTCAAGATCCTTCAGCCTGTGCTTAGGGACTGTTGTTCTCAATTCAAACCACACATTTTTGACCAGGTTCAAGACTGGAATGGCCATTTCGTCATGGTCAATTCATGGGGGACTTAATAATTTATTGGTGGATTTTCATGTATGCTTGCTGAGAGACCCAGTAGATGCCCAACAAGTCCATAACATCACTAACATACGTATTTCACCATGAATATCTTACAACACAAGTGTCCTTTGTCCTGTTCCAATCCCACAAGTGGCGTGTATGGCCACCAAAAGATAGATTTTAGTCTTATCTGACCAGAACACCCACTTCAGTCAAAATTCCCATGGCATTTAGATATTTATTTTTGTTGATTGCCTTCAATAGTTTGTGGACTGGTGCCTTCCAAAAAGTCTGTTGGCATGGATGTGGCATCTTATGGTAAATTTGGAGACTTTGTGTCCCTGAGATACAACAGATCTCCAAGTCTGGCCCTTTTTGCCTCCCAAACCATCTGTCTCTCTGCCTGGCAGCAAGACACACTGTGTCCTCTACCAGGCCAGGCCTTAAACTTCTTCATTATCCACCTATAGTGGAAAGTGGTCTTTTTGTTTGTAGCCACCTCCTGTCATGAAGGACAACAACCCACATAAAGCAAAGCAAAGATAAACTGAAAATGTAGCATGTTAATGCAGATTCAATTTTGTTGGATTTTATTTCCGATAATTATTAGAGGTATGCTTAACTGTGATACACACACACACACACACACACACACACACATATATATATATATATATACACTCTTTATTTAAGGTGTAAATGGTTTGGAGGGCACTGTATAAATAGGAACCATATAAAAGTATAATTTGAAGGGCACCTGCGGCAGTTTTTTTTAAACAGCTTTTTTATAATCAGTTGAACACTCATATCAAATCTGAAACTGAATCTTTCTGAAAAATGTTAAGTCAATAAAAATCAAGTCACCCAAGGGAGAGAGGTCAGAACGGATGGGAATCTTACAGGAAGAGACTGGTCATCAGTGAGCAGTTTCATGTAAAGTAGGCCATGCTCGATAAGGTCAAATAGATATTTTCCTCTGGACAAATGAAACTATGTGCCCTTTAAACTGCACAGAGAAAAGTGTCGGCTATTCTGATTTTATACACGAATCCGCAGCGATGACACGGCGGTCGAGTTTGCAGTTGTTTGCATGAAGGAGATTGGGAACGGCGCCCGAAAGCTGGTCTCCACAGAGAATTTGACATGGCATATAAAGTATCGGAGAGCAAATAAATCCAAACTCGAGACAGAAGTTTGGAACTGAAACGGGGCCCGTTGTGACGGACGCAGTCAACAAAGCCAACTGCTCCTGTGACGCTCCCGCGCTGCTGTGAGAGGGGCATGTTGGAACGGGGGAGAGCAGATATCTCTCTCTCTCTCTCCCTCTCTCTCTTTCTCTTTCTCCCTCTCTTTCTCTCTCCCCCTCTCTCTCTGTCTCTCTCTTTCTCTCTCTCCCTCTTTCTCTCTCCCCTCCTCCCTCTCCCTATCTCTCTTTCTCCCTCTCTCACACTTGCATACAAATGAAAAGCAAATAAATATGCAGTAAAATCACAGCAGACCTCGGTTCTCGGAAAGCTCATTCGACTGAGCGCACGCCTCCCTTCCACATGTGATACACTGACCACAATAGACAAATAAGGGCCCGGCGTAGCACACTCTCGCAAACATAACACAACGTAGGGGCACTGCTCCACGTCTGTCTGCTCTCTGTAGTTAGCACGGTAAACGGACACCAGCGCAGCACGTGGGTACATGTAATGAGATCGTCATTTGGGACCAGAGTAGTCCTGCTTAACAGAGCGGAAAAACAAGATGTCTTACACCATCAAAGCTAAGGCGAGCCAAGGCTGCCGGTCAGCACTGGAGCAATACCTGCACACGCACGAGGCCTCACTGTGCCTCACTGTGACGCTCAGTGTGAAATACTCTCGGACAGAGTCCATATCGCACTGGAGTATTTTCATCCAGTGTGGACTTGCTTAATGAACTCTGCTGACACATTAATTACACTCTTTAATAATTGTGTTGCCTTAGCTTGTTCCGTAATTTTTAATGTTTGCTGATTTGACCGAGCTACATTTATAAAATAAGACGTAGGTTTATTTTATAAATTTAATTGGAAATCGCTCTGTGTCACTGCAGTGATACTAATTTCAGGTGGATAGATATTAGAACTGGATTTTGATCCCTGACCAGGTACACAGGAGAGCAATCTGCTGAATTGTTTCAATTCCCAGCAACACAAATGGCACAGGCACTGTTTTGTTTCATTTGGCTCCTGCCATAAATCCATTAAATTTTTCTATGAATTTGGTGTAAAAATGACCCGCCACACAAAAATAAATTGTGTGCTCAAGAAATGAATCATATCTCATCTTTCCCCCTCAGGGGAACCTGACTGAAATGTCTCCTGTTTTAATTTGCTATTATAACTTTAATCTTCCTCGTGCCCTCCAAAAATAGGACGTTAAAATTGACAAAACGGGAAGACCTGACATTTGCATTCAGCAGGAATTCATAATTTATATAATTGAGTGATTTAGTTTTAATAAATGATCTTCAGCCTGACTGTTTAATAAGACGGGTTCATGTCGTCAGATACGTACACATTTTCACAGCAACTCTCTCGGCATTGTCCTGCGCCATTTTGTGGCCAGCCCTTGTGAAGCCCGTCGGTATTGTACATTCGTACAGTACAATGTTATGTACTGGCATTGTGGCTGCCTGATGAAGCATGGCTGTACAACTGTGGTCCAGGAAAGCCTGTGTGTGTATGTGTGTGTAAGTTTTTGTTCAAGCGAATACCCCTGGCAATCATTTGCACATACTGGGGATACACAAATGCCAGTCATATTGGTATCAGGTGATAATGGCTTAAAATAAGTGTATTGGTATCAGCCAATAAACTACAATTATGGCAGCTGTGATTCTACAGTGTGACATGCAGGCGCCAGTTTGGCGATACATTTGATGCACCGCTGACACTGTAGCTGAAGTGAGAAAATGTTCAAAAAGTAGCGAATCGTAGCAATATGAACGTCTTAACCTGAAAAAACAGGCCAAACTGTGCGGAGACTCGTAGCTCTTAACTTAAATTAAGTGATAACGTAAGCAAGCTCAATTACTTTATGAAAAATGTGCTACATTTTCTCTGCGTTTCCGCATCGTGCGCCCCTAGCACACAGTGAAATGGATCAGCCCTTCTTGTGCACCCCATATTAAAGAGTTCAAAGTCAGGCTTTGTGGTCAGTGCCCACCCTCCGACACAAGATGGCTGTAGATTCTGCTCCCAGTCTGACCCCAGTATGATCCCTCTTGCCTTCCTCCTTGAGGATTATAGAAACGGTGTGTGGTAAGAACCTTGCGATGGACTGGTGGGGTGGAGTGGGATATGCTACACGTCAGCCTGCTACACAAACTGGAAAGAGTCCCGAGGCCCAAATGCGGTGTCCACCCCCATACCTTTCGAAGAAAATTGGCACGTTTTTGGGTCAGACGAGGGTGGGACCCATGACTCAGAAGGCGATTAGAGTTGTCTGTCTTCAGGTGCAAGGCTATGGTGCAACGCTTAGTCTACGACAAAGGGTTAAGGTTGAAAGCTCGGCTAAGAATGTTGCATTTTTGAGTACATTAACCGACACAAGTCATCCCTGACGCAATGGGAGAGAAGGTGGGCGAGACGATGTGTTTTTGAGTTTCAGTTGTGTGTCTGCTTGCACAAAGCAAAAGGTCCCAGAGTTTGGCCCTGTGAAGCCTTAGGCGAAATCTATTTCATAATGAGAACCCTAATGCTGCTACAGTTACGATTGTTTATCAGTCTTTTTTTTGGCACTGAATGAAGATGGCGTCCTCAGGGGCTTCTTAATGCGCCTGTATTGTGAGGCTTATCTCGGTTAAAAAGAGGGACGTACTGCTCCACCTGTTAATGCTGTCCTCAGGCAAACAAATGAACACACGTCGGGTGGATGAGCACAAGCACCTCGTACATGGAAGGACAGTGTGTCTACCACAGTCGCAAACACTTAATGAGATCATTAAGTTCATTGCTTGGTTTAATTGACGGGCCTTTTTTGACGTGTTTTACAGGCTAACCTGTTTTATAGGTTAATTGGCTGATGTGTTTTGCAGGTTAATTGGCTGATCTGTTTTACAGGTTACCTGGCTGATCTGTTTTACAGGTTACCTGGCTGATCTGTTTTACAGGTTAACAAGCTGATGTATTTTACAGGTTAGCTGGCTGATCTTTTTTACAGGTTACCTGGCTGATCTGTTTTCCAGGTTAATTGGCTGATGTATTTTACAAGTTAATTGGCCGATGTATTTTACAGGTTAATAGGTGTGTTCTGCGGGTTTAACGCGCTGACGTGTTCTCCGTCCCGTCCCCCTGCAGGTGTGGTTTAAGAACCGCCGGGCCAAGTGGAGGAAGAGGGAACGGAACCAGCAGGCGGAGCTCTGCAAGAACGGCTTCGGCGCCCAGTTCAACGGACTCATGCAGCCGTACGACGACATGTACTCCGGCTACTCCTACAACAACTGGGCCACAAAGAGCCTGGCCAGCAGCCCGCTGTCGGCCAAGAGCTTCCCCTTCTTCAACTCCATGAACGTCAGCCCCCTGTCCTCGCAGCCAATGTTCTCCCCGCCCAGCTCCATCTCCTCCATGAACATGGCCTCCTCCATGGTGCCGTCGGCGGTGACCGGGGTGCCCGCCTCCGGCCTCAACAACCTGAACAGCCCCACCCTGAACTCGGCCGTGTCCGCCAGCGCCTGCCCCTACGCCACCTCGGCCAGCCCCTACATGTACAGAGACACGTGCAACTCCAGCCTGGCCAGCCTCCGGCTCAAGGCCAAGCAGCACGCCAACTTCGCCTACCCGGCCGTGCAGAACCCGGTCACAAACCTAAGCCCCTGCCAGTACGCGGTGGACCGGCCTGTATGAAGACACTCCAAAACCCTTCCTACCCCTATCCCCAGTCACCCCAAGCCTCAGAACTCCCCGCCCCGTAAACACCTCCCCTCTCCTCCCTTGTGCGCTATCGCTGACTTCGAAGAACCGCGCAACAAGAGCAGACTGGTTAACAACATGTTTTGTTTGTTTTCGTTTTCTTTTTTTAAAGATGATGTACGCAACAGGAATAAGCTTCTCAATAAACACCGCTTCGCGACGGACCACACTTCAGAGGAACTCATTCAAAAAACATTTTGGAGACTTTTGTTGAGACCTGACCAACTGTTACGCAGAATTTAAAAAAAACAAACATGTCCTCTGTCATTTTGGACTGCATGAGTAGAGTGAATAGGGAAAAAAAAACAATGCTTTTACAATACTGGCGGCCAATGCTGGTGCACGCAGTCATCAGTGCCGATTACAACCGATGTAAAAGGGACCCGCGGTTGTAACTGCAGCTAGAGGATGTACATAACTGACTTTTTCCTTGTTTTGTATGTGACAACAATATCTATAAAATGTAGTACTCTGAAGATGAAAAAGCATGTTCTTGAAGAGCAGGATCTAGACTGACGTACTGTGAGTACATCCTTTAGGAATTTCCATATCTGTTACGAATTCCATTTGCTTCAGCAGGTCAAAGGGCTGTCGATGGATGAGGCAATGTCGGCAGCAAGTAGTCATCGAGGGAAAAAAAAAATACGAAAAATAAAAACCACAAAAGAAACAAAACAATAAAAACAACAATTTCTACATCCACCAGAGAATGATAATCAGAGTTAAAAAAGAGGCATTTTTAAAAAAGCCATTGAATATATAGATTTGTGTGGTGTTACAAAAAAGGGAGTCCATGACTGTAAAAAAAAATGTATGTAAGAGTGCAGTTGTTATAAAACAAGATTTTTTTCTGGTGTAGCCTGCTTTGTCTGTTTTTATGAATAGCTTATAATAAGAAAAACTACCACTGAATAACATACCCAGTTCTCTTCTAATGTCTTTATTTCTGGCATGCAACCTTAAAGACCAGCAACCTCGCTGACATACAGCATTCTTGCGACATTGCCGTAAGGTTTTAACAGCGTTGCTGCGATGTTGCCGCAATGTTACGCAACAGCCTGGGCGGTATTCGTTTACTCGTTCTGTCACTGATATGTTTGACCTACACTTGGAGTGACAGTCTTGGTGGGCTCTCTGCGCTATCCCTTAACGTCGAAGCGTTTCGGGTACAGTGCCTCTCGGATTGTTCCGGACTGTGTCGACATTACTTAAGCATGCAGGCTCGCTTCCCTGGAAGACGGAACGAAGGCAGCGTAATGGCAGCCTTTCGCTTCCAGAACTGACATTACATTACATTACAATGTGTTCATTTTGCAGACACGCTGATCCGGGGAGACACTCACAGCCGAGCAAGCAACTGCATTAAAATAGGATTAAAAGGGCAGCCGAGCTACGGAGGAGCACTGCGGACTACACACGTCAGAATCTCATTAATGTCTGTCGCTTGCTCCCGCACCGAATCATTTCAGCTCCTGGTTTTTTACAGGAAGTTGGCATGGTTCTATGAGACCACAAAACTCAGGGCACTTCTTGGTTCAATGTACAGTATACCAATAAACTAGCTGTTGATCTGCCCAGCAAAGACACTTTCCTCTGGTTCACACATCTGCTCTTACCCCAGTAAAATCTATGAATGAAATTAAAACGGAGAAGTAGAGTTATACAGCCTAACTGGCAATTTGATGGTACCATTAGACATTTTTTACAAATACAGCACAACCGCATTTAAATGTAAAATGTGATAAACTGGAAGGGAGTATCATGTAACATACCAGTTAGACAACATATGTAAGAAACAGATTCATTCTTTAAAAGTCTCTTTATGAAAGACCATGTCCTTGCTCATTATAGCTACCATTTGGTTACAAATTGCAGGGCATTAGCTACAGTCAGTCTCAGAATCACACAGGGTTAGACTTTTTGGTTTCTTCAGTCCAGAGTCATTCAACATTTATTAAATGTAATGCACAAATGAGACTTCCTCTCTTACATCTCAGTAGGTAACCTTTCAGGATGCAGTACTACATTTCTACAGTACATTATAAAATGTTTTAAATATTACTATTAGGCTATCAGGGATAACATCTGTGGGAATCTGGCCTGTGGACCAAACTGGCTAGACCTCTATGTCCTGCAGACATTCCACTACTGACTTTGAAGTTTACAGAATCAACATCTTTCCAAAATGTAAATGACTCAAAGCCTCCTTGTTTATTCTGGACCATACCAGACAACAATTAAAACATCTCAAACCATAATAGCCACGAATCAAGGTGAACACCAATACCCGATACCTAAGTAATGTTAGCTATGTTCAGTTAGGCTGTAGATTTGATCTAATCAAATAATTTGTTTTGGATAGATTTTTAAATAATAATTACAATTGGGTATATGGCATTATCATCACTGTTTTACAAACCATTTAGAAAAATATTTCAAAATTTAAAATGCAACTCTAACAAATACTTTGCTTTTATCTTAAATACACATATTATAGTGACATAATGTGTTGTCTACAACATGCAGTGTACTTGCATAAACTGAAATTCACAATGGGCGCAATGTTACCGTCATATTCCTTTAATATCTGAAGAATGCTACACTTTCTTAGAAAAAAACCACTAATGTATAGCTTGAGTTACAATTTTATATGATTAAAAAATAATATTTAAAATGAAAATTTTCTAAATGCTCAGACCGTATCTGTGACTCAGGCCACTGAAGCCACACCACATGATGATGAACAGAAACACATCATTATTCATATTCACAAATGAATAAAAAGTACAATGATCCAGGAAAAATAGGTCTCATTTTAAGGTATGAATAAGATGCTAAAATGTGTTGGTCCATGTCAAATGTCCTGATGAGACTTTGTTGAAACAATTACTTATAAATCAGTAATTTGTTAATTTGTTGCAGAGTTTAGAGTGCATCCAGCACTGTGGAGCAGAACCATAGGTGTGAAAAAGGTGAAGATGGTCTTGTATATATGCACACACACACACACACACACACACATACACACACATACACACACACACAACTGAGCCTGGGTTTTCAGCAGGGGGTCCCTGTACAGACATGACTATATATAGATTTGGGAAAATATTTTAAAATATCAAATATATTTTAAATATAACCCTTTTTTAAATTAGAATGGTGGTTCTGTAAATACCTTTGAGCCTGGGTCAGAAAAGGTTTAAAACCCCAACAATAGACTGAAAACTATGGTTAGTATTTCTGGGCAGCTCTCAAAAAAAAAAAAAAGTTCATAAACATGAGCCTGATCAGAATTGTGGGAATCAAAGAGGCCTTAATCACCATTCAGCCAACAGTGTGGTCTCCTTGAGTTTGGCAAGGTGAGCTTAGATTAAAACCCTAATGCTCTGAAAAAGACATATTAAAATGCCAGTACATACAGGTTAGAGATATGGCACACAAATATCCAATGTCAGAGAAGATGCTTTTTATTGCAAATAATCCTTAATGCTTGAGAGGTTTGGTCTTGTGATGAAAACCTCAGTCATGAGTTTAAGAGGATGAATATCCTTCTCTGTTTCAATAATAATATAAATGAATGGCGTTCCAATACAGGAATGTCATTCGGGGTTTGTACAGTTGTGCTGTTTCAGAGGACCATGCATGTTTTGCCCACATAAGATAGATGAGGACTTCCCAGAGTGTGTGTGTGCAAATATACCCCAGGGGTCTTTAGGAAAATAAAAATAAAAACATTTTCTTTTTTAAAGAATTCCTTTAAAAAGTAATATTGTATCAATCAAATCTGATCTTTACATCGTTAGTACTATTGTGATCACTGTGTTTATAAACCAGCTAAACTGTTTGAAATACATGTCATATAGATCCATACTATATTGACTTTATTTCATGTACAGAGCTGACATTGCATTCAGTGTTGAATAAAGGTGTGAAATATTAACCATTCTCTTAAGGAGCAGGAGCTACCCCACAAGGAGAAGAATACCAGGCACACCACATGGAAAAGCTTTGGGGACCCAAACATAGACAATATTCTGTGTGGTTATGCTATATGGACAGAGCATATTTAATACATATTTTCAACATAGGAATAAAACATTTACATCTAAAACATGTAGTTACTGTATGTTTTGAATATGTAATTCATGTTTAAGGAATTTTGAAAATGCTTAACAATAAAAGATTTAGCCTAATTGTTATAAATGTACACTTGTTTTGACAAAATGTGAAACATTTCACATTTTTACAACAAACATTTTTTGAAAAATGTTTTTCCTATGTTTTTGTGGCACATCAACTTGTGTTTTAGTGACAGTCTGTACAGTGTTCCCATAGCCACATATTCTGCCCGTTCTGATCTGAATGAACAAAATGATATAAACTCGACCCACCCCAAATGTTGTATTTAGCTACAGTCTTATTTGTGCTATGGCCAAGAAACATTACATGGCATATGGAGAAGACCAGTATTTGATCTTGTAACAATTTAAGCCTCCATTTAAATTTCCTTGGGACCAATACTGCTACAATTACAGTCAACAACAGATTAACATTAAGACCACAGACATTAAAGTCTCCGTTTACACACTATAAATATCTATGGGAATGTTCGGCCCTCCAGGAAAGCAGGGCCATGCACTGGGCAGTAGAAACAAAGGCAGAGGCCCGTACTGCAGCTCTGCTGGTCTCCCGGACTCAGCCGCAGAGCCAGGTGAATAAAAAACACATTTCAGGCTCAGCAACACTACACAGAGATTACTGCTCTAAAAAGTGCAAAGAACATTTCTTGAGTTCGGCAGATGTGGAGAAGGCACATGGCGGCCTCAAACTACCCCCGCCATTGTTGATGTTGTTGCTGCTGCTGCAGCTGCCAAACAAAGCTGTTTTGTCTTGCTTTCGCTGTGCCAGGAAACCAGAAAAACGAATTTCGTACGCACAGCAACGTAATGCAATTTTTCATTTTGTATGAATATGTAATTGGATGGCCTTAAAGCACCCCTTCCAAAAACAGATGATGAATCAGGGTTTTTATCCTAATGATAAGATTAATAAGTACTAAATAGTACAAAATATTATAATTATAATAAATAAATTATTATTATTATTATTTTTATTATTATTATTATTATTATTATTATTACTGGGAAGAAGAAAAAGAATATGGAGAAGGAGAAAGTGGAAATTCTAGCAAACCCAGATACATTTTCAAAGCCCCATTAAGCCTTCAGATGAGGGCTCTCATATATTGATATGGCATGACATCACCAAGTGATCACTCCTGGGCCTGAGTGACTCTGGTGTAAAAAAGCTGGCTTGGTGAACACAGTACCTTAAAATCTCAATTAAAAACAGGCACCAATATCCACACCATGACCAGCGAATGGCATGACTATATGTGGATTATAAGACATTCAGGAAGACTGTAATTTAATCTTCCTGAATTTAATAAAGAATCAGCACTATCATACATGTTCCAATGGAAAAAAATGCTTTCACAAATGAGAATTTCATTATGCTGTAATTAAAGTCTGTGCTGTCATTACAAACAAAAACAATTGATGAAAATGAACGAAGGCAGAAAATGTTAGTAACAGCAGCAGCAGTAGACGTTCCACTTTATTATTCTGATTCCTTTGGGAGGTTGGAAAGCCAGTAGCAGTAGCCCGCACACCTCAGTTGGAATAGCCCCCAATTTCGGCAGTGTGTTTTTCTATGGCTTACAAAATGGGGGCATAAGGACAAAAGAGGTTATACAGGTGAAGATATAAACCTAACAGGGTTTATTCATAAATGCTTTTTATGTGCAAGTATATTCCCGGGTCATGTTTTCATACAGGAGGATCCGAGGGACCTTCAAAGAGCCTCTGTTATCAGAAGCGTGGGAGTGAAGTGGCCTGCCACAGCCAATCCGCACTGCTACCTGCACTGACATAACACTACCTACCAACACAATAATATGATCCAATTTAATAAGGAAATGCAGCAATTACATAAGAACCGCATGGAGTGAAATATCAGACCCATCTGTGCCATCCTCAAGCTAACTAATTCACCAATTACAAGTACTGTTTGAGAAGATGGTTTAATTATTGTTCATTATTTTTTCATCAAGTACAAAGTGTATTGATGTCATGAGGCCGGAGTATTGAATTAAAACTTTGGAAATGTTATTCATATAAGTGGGACCTTAAACAGAAAGTGGCTTCAAGGTAATTAGTATTAAAAATATAAACAGAACAGGCAAAAATGTCAGATCTTAGGGGCTCTTTTTGCAATATGTTCTAAAAGAGGATTAAAGAAATTAAAGTCTGAAGGAATGACTTTCAGATCTTATTAACAATACAAATTAATCAGAAGAGAAAGACAGCTCGGGGTGCTGTTTTAATATATTGCTTGTTTCGGGAGCTATTTGCATGACCTGCCAAATCTTGAATAAATTTAATGAGGAATTAAACTTTTTTGGTTTACGGTGAAGGTTGGCAGAAGACAGAATATGACTTTTGGAGACTGAACACAGCAGACTAGTTCTGAACCGCGCCTCGAGAACACACTGCGGAAACTTGGCATTTCACAACTTTCAACTTTCCTGTTGTTAACATGCTTTTAACTTAACTTTGAGAACCAACCCTGAGGGAGAATTTTTTTCTCACATTTACATTACATTACATTACTTCATCTTTTTTTTCTGCTGAAAACCTGTAGAAGTAATACATGAAGTGAGGAGGACAGTAATAAACGGAATATATAAATGTACATTTAACAACCTGTACAATGAATGTGGGCAGCAAAATTAGCATATAATACATTTTTCAATCAAATTTTATACACAACGAATAATATGTCTGAATAGCCTTACAGAAAACAGTAATATAATGTACATATCTTATAGTGCTATCTCTGTTGGGAGTCAATTTACAAGCCAGAGACGTTTGACAATTTGGCACAATTTCCCATAATGACTTTCCGAAGTTGTAACTTGGAAGAAAAACATGGAAGCGACAACAATCAGAAATAGTTTTTCTAAAGAACTCGCCCTTTCCATAAATTGCCTCCATATCATAGGTTTTCATGAGGACTTCATCTTCACCAGGGCCACCAAACCCCAGTACACTTTTCCCCAAGCGGTAACTGAAAAATATTAGTGATGATGGAAAATGTAATTACAGTGATTTTATTTCTAATAATTACATGCTTCTGCACATGTTGAAAAATATCAGACGGGAGTAATCCCGTGCCTTTTAGAGTCCTTTATGGGAGGCATTAGGCAGGCTTTGTGAATGGTGGTTGGCTCTAACTTGCCCTCCTGTTGTTAAAAGCATTTATTTATAAACTTGTCTGGGGGGCTCTCAGACTTTCCTTTACTTGATAAACGTCCCACAATAAGAACACGCTCATGAGCCCCCGGGGGTGGGGTGGCTGGGGGGGGGGGGGCGCGGCTCGGAGGACCACACAGCATGGAGAGCAGGAATTAGCCAATCTATGTAATTAGCCAAGGCAGCGCTTCCCAGGACAGAGTCATAGCTGGATGAGACAGAGATGACAGCACAATAGTTCAGAGTCTACCCTGGCCGATGGTGAAAGGGTGCCTCTTTCATTTCGGCTGCCGAAGCCGCTTGAAAGGTGAACCTGTCTAAACATTGCCCCTGAGCGAGTCTAACGCCAGGGAGAGCCAGGTTCTTTTTGTTCTTTTTTTTTATTTTTTATTCACGCCCACAATACGACAGCGCCCTTTTTTTTCTTTTTTTTTTTTAAGCGAAGCCCTTAATTGCACTCCGGAGTTCCTGCACATTATCCTCAGTCCCTCAATGAAAGCTCCTGCTGTCAATCATCTCTGTTGCAAGGCTTCTGGTGCACCCCCACCTTCCCACCCCCCCCCACCCCCCATCCCCCAGGCCCAGCCCGGCCCAAGCCGCGGTCTCCGGCCCCAACTGTAATACATTAGCGGGATTAACATTCCGACAGTAAGCCAGCAGACCAGGCGGCTGCCCCTCCTCCCTGCCTGCCTCCGCCTGCCTGCTCCATCTTGCACACCAGTCTCCGCCCGCGTGCGGTGTACTTACACATCCAGGAGCGCAACATCGCTCCCTGCACCTATTCTCTACACACAGCACTGCACACAGCGCTAAACCCGGTTAGCCTCAAGCGCCTTAGCCCGCGATGGCCTTTTATTTTTATACCAATAATGAATATTCACTGAGACTGAATATTAACCTGAAAATTAATTATGAATTAAATTAAACTATTTGTTTCTCTCCCCCCCCCCCCCACCTCTATTAATTTAAATGGTGAGACAACTCACTCAATAATGTGTAATGAGCAGTAACACTACCTCCCGCGAGTCACAGTTAAGTACTGGCATTGTTATTGCGCTGACTAAATATTTGCGGGCACTTTGTAAGTTGCGCTGGATAAGATCATCTGTCACTTCCCTATTGTGGAAAGAGTACAAAACGACAGCAGACCATTTCTGAACACGACTGCCGGCACTGACTGACATAGCCTCTTATCTACTGCAGTATGACAACTCATTTGAATAATATAATACAGCTGCCAAAAAATGACATAACTTGATATTATTTTAAAGGGCACATAAACGACGATTTGAAGAACATGCAATAAAAAACGACATTCAAGGGAGTAGAAAAACTACATACACTGCAGGACTATGTGAACCAAAGAGTAAAAACTGCACAAAATATTATGCAACACATGTTACTATGCAACTACCATTGCAGTTTGTATAATAATCATACTGATAATTATTATAATCATTTGAATCCAATAATATATATATATATATATATATATATATATATATATATATATATTATATATATATAGAGAAGGCTTCTTGGTTCTCTTTCCCTCAGAGGAAGAACATTCCGTCTTCCTGTTTTCACTCCCCCCTCACCCACCCAGACACTTTCAATTAAGCTCTGTTTGTGTAAGAATCCTCCAGAAAAGCTTGAGCACCTTGGTGGTGTTTTTAAACAGGATTACCCCGGTCCTGGGAGAACCCAATTCCACAATTACAATCCATATGCCTTCTTAAGTCTGCCACAAGACGACAGCAATACCTGCCCTTTCTTACTTTCACAACTATATGGGCATCAGAAATAGTTTAAATTCAAGAACTGGAATTATGCCATTAATGATTTCCACATCATACAATGTTTTGGTCTTTTAACAAGGGTAGTCATAGTGACTATGTTAGTGTACACGTACTGAACATTTATTTCTTATAACTTCAGCCACGTTACAAATGTCTCAGTGACTTTCACGTGTCTCTACAAAATTCTGTATATGCTAAACTTACAACATAAAAAAAAACAAAAAACATATGCTTATGAATCCATGAAACACCATAAAGGTGCAAGTAAATTATGAGTATAATTATTGAATATGATAGATTAGCTAATCTTTCGGGCCTCTCTAGAAGTACCTTTTGATTGAGTAATCTTATCACAAAACTGCAGCTATAAAATAAAAATATGGCATTGGCATTTGGAGGGGGTAATTATATATACAGAGGTGAAAAAAGCAACACATTATCTGCTTACCTTATTGAATAGCTCAGTTATTTGAGAATCACTGGACAAACTTTTTCAGCGTGGAGCCTGAACACACTCATGACTCTCTAGCACCATCTCCTGGACCAAGTACTCAGAACACAGAACACTGGAATATTCTAGAACACAATGATACGCTTTAACATTTCTTCCTGCATTCCCACCCATCTCATAACTCCAGTTAGCCTCTAGCAGTGTCTGCCCCAGCCAACGCCCAAGGACATGGCAATGTAGTCAATCACAGATGCAAGACAAGTTTCAAAACAAATTATATGGGGTTGCTGGGAGTTTCAGGCACCATTCTAGTGGATCGATGGGCCGGCCATTTTGAGATAGATTCCCAACTACACAAGTACCGACTGTGGCCAGTAGCCCGGTGAGGTGACGTGTAATTGGTGGCAGCCTGGCCAAGAGTGAGGTCAGAGTTCAGCGGGCAGGGCTCCATGTCTCATCTCGCTTGGCGAGCGGGGCCCGGCCCGTGAGTCCGCCAGGCGAGCCGCACTTGAAGTGCCTTCCTCCCTCCGAATCGTTTCTCTGCCAGCTGGACTTTGGAGGCCACGGCGGGATGAGAAGTGGTGCTTGGCATCGCAAGCTTCGAAGGCGAGCGCATGCTTGCCTGTACTGTCCCAAATCACCCGAGGTGCCAGAAATTAGTGCTGACACGCAGGACTGGACCGTCCAATTGGGACAAAAGAGGAGGAAGCATTACAAATTTTTTTTATTTATTTGGTGGAGAATCCTACATGCAGGAATTCTTTCGATAGCAATTCATGCATTATATTGAATTACAAACTGCATTATACTGAAATAATGACTTTCCATGATTGCAGCATGATTCGGAAACTGTTGTGATGGAAAATGTGACCGTAATACCAGCCTATGTTTGGAACCTGATCTCCATTACATCGGTATACAAATGGCCCAGATGTTTAAAGGTTAAAATCAGGAGTGAGAGAGAAGCAGAGAGTTGGATCAGGAGCATTTCCCCTGGGCCTAGCTTTCTAAGAGGCCTTTCATAGGGTCATAAGAATGCCTGAAGACAGAGCGCATTACTTCAACACAGCACACTGATGTAACTACTCTTTTAAAACTGTGATAACATTTGTGATGTTGAAGTACTGTTACGATACTGATTGACATTTTAAGTCATTACATACAGCATGTTATAAAATTTCGCCGGATAACATGCCGCATATTTCAGTCTAGATAGAAGCTAAATGCAAAAAAATGTTAAAAGCATAGTCTCGATGGTTTAGATATTGGAAGCCATCTGACAGGCACCTTTAACATAGATCTACACACTGAAAGAGGAGAGCAGAGTGAAATAGTGTGAATAGTCAGAAAACTCAAACAGCCGCAGAGGTAAACAGCCCTTTCCCCTGGCCGTTGGGGCTCAGCTGGACCTTTCCCAGTGTATCAGACACAGGTGACGCAACACCTCTATAAAAAGACCAATAAAAAGGACAGGAGACGATATCTGGAGCCGCCATCCATGGTAAGTAGTTCAGCTGCAATTTCTGACAAAAAATAATAATTAATATAAATGTGTAATGCACTTTAACATTGTCACTCTACAATGAAAATATCTTGTGAAATATTATTATAATAACCATTATTATTATTATTATTATTATTATTATTATTATTATTATTATTATTATTATTATTAGTTGTAGTAGTAAACTAATCTCTATGTCCATGGCTGTGGATAACAGATAGTTCATACAAATTGTACCTAATCCGACCTTTTTGTTTCAATGACCATTGGTATGCACTTATTGTACGTTGCTTTGGATAAATAAATGCATGTAAATGTAGTAGTAGCAGTTGCAGCAGCAGCAGTAGCAGTAGTTCTACTAAACAATGATTAGTAAACAGTAGGTGTCCTTATGTTTTTCCCTAAACACATTTCAGATGCTTTTGGTGTGGATTCTGGGCTTGTTCCTGCTGGGCACTGTCAGGGGTAAGAATGAAATATTTTAACATAATTTGACTTCAGAGACATCTCTGAAAAGTATTACGTTTGTATGTGCAGCGTTCAGTAGGTTCCACTGCTGCAGAAACCTTCTGCCACCATTCTCCAGGTCAATGTCCAAACGCTTTGCTTTCTTCTTCAGACACCCCGCTTTTGTTCTCCCAGACCAAAACTTCCCAAACTTTCAGTCAACCTTTGTCATCAACTTTAATGCTGCAGGTCCTAGGTTTTTCTTCACGAACACAGTTCAGCAGTGATCAAAATTAACTAACCAAACTGTGTTATACAACAAAAAAAACAAGATTGCATTCACTGCAAATTTAAGACAAATGTTGATTTAACCGGGGCTCTGCGTTATTAATTCAGGAGGGTATTTCAAAAAAGTATGACTCAGGAAATAACCCGATAACTTTCATTAATATTTCAAAGTAACTTGGCCTTTTGCCCAATCAGATTACATCAGCTGAAAACATTGCTAAATGTTTGCTGCCTAACTCCTTAAACCCTACTTTATGAAATACCTCCCAAGTAATTACATGTTTTCGCTTTTTTTCTTTTTGCACCGACAGGCGCTGAGGTGTGCTATGAACACCTGGGCTGCTTCTCAGACGACATTCCCTGGGCGGGCACCACGGAACGGCCCATCGCCCAGCTGCCCTGGAGCCCGGAGAAGATCGGCGCCCGCTTCCTGCTCTTCACCGAGCAGAACCCCAACAACCACCAGGCAAGTGGGCAGGAAGCGAGGGGGGCAGCAAACAGGAAGTGACACAAAATAACGTCAGGGAAGGAGGTCGACCAGATGCATCTAGACCTGCACAAATCCGCCTTCAAAGCCCATTTAATCAGTGTGTGAGCTTAGTGTGTGTGGTTTAAAAAACATAACAACCTTTTCCAAGCATGTCACCCTCAGGTCCCAGTTTACAGTAAATGTTACGTGACGACTGTAATGTGTAATGCAGATTGTGTCCCTTGCGTAAAAAGGCCAATTGACTGCCCTTGACATCTGCAGGAGATCACAACAAAAGAGGAAGTCCTTCAGGCATCCAATTACAATGGAACCAGGAAGACGCGCTTCATTATCCACGGATACATAGACAAAGGGGATGAGAACTGGCTGATCGATATGTGCAAGGTAGACGGCGCATTTGTTTATTTCTGACCGGCGCTCCCGTCAACTAAGAACTTCTGTCTTTCATAGCAGTCAAGATGTGGAGCATATGAATCATATCACATTAATATTAACTGGAGGAAACCTGTCCTAGTGTTGTATAAGTTGAACTTTGCAACCAGACAGAATGCCTCTTCCAAGGGATTAATCGCATTGGCACACCCATAATTAAAGTTTAGTGCCTTTGTCTCCATGAAGTGCTGCAATCATTTTATATTAAAGACGAATATCATGAAATAACTTCTTACAAAATCTATTAATATTTAGCAGGGACCATGCAGTGCACATTGGTTGCACCAGAGTTAGCGATGAAGCCAATTTCCTCTGAAATGTCTCTGAAATGTCTCTGAAACGTCCTCAGCTGATGCTCCAAGTGGAGGACATCAACTGCATCTGCGTGGACTGGAAGAAAGGAGGGCGGACGCGCTACACCCAGAGTGCCAATAACATCCGCGTGGTCGGGGCGCAGATCGCCTACATGATCCAGCTATTCAAGGTAGACACCCAATCGCGGCATGCGTTAAGCCATCAACTTCACTCACTCTTGGGTTTACGCCAAGGCATTAAGGCTTAATAGCTGTACATTCAGCGTTATGTAACGAAATACTATTGAGCCGCATGTAATCGGTAACATTAAAAACTGTGAATTATGCCGGGAAGGGGCAACCCGTATCCTTATTTATTGTGTCTCAGCACATGTCTAAATTCAGTAATTTCACTCCAAGCTGGGAAATTGTTCTGGGTTATCAGCATTACAAGCATGTCATGTCCATCTCAAAGCATCATGTACCCATAACGGTACATTAGGTGTTGGGTGATTGTCAACCTTTGGGGAAAAGACAAAATTTGCACTGCCACTGTTTATTCCATTACAACCATCCCTGATTTTTTTACCAAACTGCCAATAATATACAGTACAACTACTGATACATAGGACGGTACAATTTCACTCTCAATGTGTATACTTGTATACTTTCCAGTAACTATACTTTCCATTCAGTTAGCCTGTACATTAAACATATAAACCACATCACTTTTGCAAGGGACACAAAGTTGTGTAACAATTGCTCCTCTGAGCAGCACACCTGCTCTGTGGGGAACATTCACACGGAGAGCAAACGGAGCGCTTTCCCTGGAAGGCCACAGATATCGTTCTGGGAATAACCCGCTTGCGTGTTTTCTGTCCGCTCCGTGTGAAGACGACCTACGGGCAGAGGGCCGAGACGGTCCATGTCATCGGGCACAGTCTGGGGGCGCACTGCGCAGCCGAAGTGGGCCGGCGGACCCCCAACCTGGGCCGCATTACCGGTGAGGCCCACACCCCCCATGGTGCATTGGGGCATATCCCGGCATATTACATGGATATATTACGGATGGATTTTATTTAAATATCTTTGCAGTGTATTGTTTTTCTGTAAGAGAGAGGCAGTTGGTTTAAGGTCAGCGCCCATGCGGGGATTGTTTCCTTCAGGTTTGGATCCGGCTGAGCCGTACTTCCAGGGCTGCCCCGCCCTGGTGCGTCTGGACCCCAACGATGCCAAGTTCGTAGATGTCATTCACACAGACGCCCTACCCATCATCCCCTATGTCGGTAGGTCTCACATTTATAATATGGATTTTCACGGGTGGACAATAAATATACACATTCAGTGCTATCCACATTCCACAAAAACCCTGGTTGGTGCTACTATGTGATATTTCTTAAAATCACAGTACCATAGAGAGCTATTTGAGGAATCAATAATTTGGACGTCATTGATAAAGTGTTTCATTTTAATATGGGTGTTATAGTGTGGTCATTCAGAATAAGATTCAAAGAAGGACTAAAGCTATTCTGAAGGCAAAGGGTGGCCATAGCCCTTAATAGTTAGTAAATATTCACATATTGTTTGGTGTTTTCATGATTTCATCTAACCCCATGTGAATTCTACTATACCGTAAGTTAAAATAATGTGATGCAATTAAGCGTAATTAAAGAAATAAGTTACTCCCAGTGAGTAAAAGGATCTGTACGCTGATCTAAAAGTCTCATGCAGGGATGGGAATGTCTCAGGCGGTGGGTCATCTTGACTTCTACCCGAACGGAGGGGAGCACATGCCCGGATGCGACAAGAACATCATTTCTCAGATTGTGGACATCGACGGCATTTGGGAAGGTGGGTGCGTGACCGAATGAAAGAACTGAATTTACCGATATTTACAGAATTTACCATGATTACAGGCTTGCTCAAATGCTTCTTTCTGGGGACCTGGTGATTCTGTTAAAAATGGCACGATTTCAAAATATTTTCAAAACTATGCATCCTATTTTGAACGAATAGGCAGTTTGCACACGTGTGTATAGAAATTAGATGCGTGATCAAAATATGCACATCGTACTTTTTATTTTGTCACCAGTGTGAGGTATGCGGTGCAGATGCAGACCTGGACATAGTTGCTAGTTCTTATGCATCTAAACAGAACATTTCTCCCTCTGAATGATCAAAGAGGCATGCGTATATCCGTGGCGCTCCGCCAGCTGAATGGCCTCGCCGTAGACCGCAGCGACAGAGCAGCCAACGCCACACAGGCTGCGGTCCTGAACGTCTGCACGCTAGAGGTCACACGTGACCGTCTGTTTATGCCAGGACCGTACGCTCGGATGCCACGAGAAAAACGCCCGGCATACCAAGTGCACTAGCGCCGACTCGAGCGCACACGCTGAAGTGACTCACCGGCCTCACGCGCTTTCTTATCCGTGGCTCTGGTACCGACCTACGGAACATTGGAGCGGGACCAACGGAAAGTCATGAAAACCATTACCAGTGCTCTTTCCCCAGTTGGAATCCCCCCCCTCTCTCTCTCTCCGCCCCCCTCCTCCCTCCCCTCCCCTCCCCCGATCAACAATAAAAGGCAGCGGCTCCGTTTGAAATCCGCGGCGAGATAGCAAGGCTCAAATGTGCGACATTCACGCCGTGCCTGCGCCGGGCACAGCTGAATGAGCCCACTTTTGATCCTATAGATAAGTGAGAGCGAGCCAAATATCTCAGGCTGTCAGGGCGCCACTGGGTGCCGGGGCCCCGCCTCCCACCGCCACAACAACGACAAGCGGGTGACCTCTGCCGTCTCTTCTGCCCCCTCCCTCTCCACCAGGCACCCGCGACTTCGTGGCCTGCAACCATCTGCGGTCCTACAAGTACTACAGCGACACCATCTTAAACCCCGAGGGATTCACCGGTTACCCGTGCTCTGACAAAGACGTCTTTGAGTCCGTAAGTTCTCGTCTCCTCGGGCTTCAAGGTCCCGTCCGTACCCCAGTGGATATTGGGAGTCGGGGTGGGGGGTTTGAGCAGAGGACGAGGGGTTTGGGGGGGGACACCCTCTACACCAGCCCCCCCCCCCTCACCACACTTCAACCGTGACTACAAGTTCAAAAACCAGGGCGACAGAGTCTCCGTGTCGGATCGGCGTGGGGACCACCTGTTGGTTCACATGACACTGATACGGTTGTGAAGCGTTTCCATGGTTTTTGATATTGATTCATGGGGGGTGGGGGGTGGTTGGAGGGGGGTTGCCCCATGTGTGCCCGCAGCTGTCCGTGTTCATGATAGTTTATCCCCGGTTTGGGCGGATTTCCAATTAAACCAAAAGTGGGGGAGGGACTGGAGCATGGCCTTGTGTGACCACACTGACGGGGACGGATGCCTCCTCATTCTCCATCTCATAAACGCCCTTGAGTTTTTATCCCTCTCCCCAGTTGACAGCCATAAAGTCGCCTGTTCCCACACTGTAAACCACGGTAAACCCTGGTCATCCCGGTCTTTGTATTTTTAGGGTGGCTGATCTCAGCCACACAATATGTGAGGCTGTGGGAAAAGTCTCCGAAGGCTTTCCCCTGTCTTGAAGACACTTGGCTAATCTGCCGGTGCTGACAGCAGCATTCCCGAATAGTGAGAAGCAACAATGAGAAATGGTTCAGATTCACACACAAGCCCCCTGAGGGGAACAGAGCCTTTGACAGCGCTTGGTCCTCAACTTTTCCTGGAAGGACTTCTAAAATTCACCTTCAAAATAATTTGGTGAGGAGGGTGAACATATTTCTGAGGACACCAAGCGCTGGCTTATGTTTACAGCTAAAAGAGCAGATGCCAATCTGTTTCTGTCAATCAATCCATCAGGAGGTATGGAGGGATGTAAACGATGTCTAAGTAATAATTCTCATGGGCACTCCTGGCTCGAGTCCTCTGCGTTACATATAGAAATATGCATTGGCACTCAGGACATAATGTATCGACTAAAGCAATTGATACGGTTGCTCCACCGTCCATCCTCCACCAACACCTCCCCACCCCGTTCAGAAGAGCCCCACAGTCTCCCCTCCATCAGCCCCCCGCGGACTCTGGGGCCGGAGGGCACACTGGGAATAGCGAGGACCTCGGTGCGATTTCTTACACGCCTGAAGTCTAACGACTCGGTTTCTTTGCGATTCAGGGCCGTTGCTTCCCGTGCGCGGACGGGGCGTGCCCCCTCATGGGTCACCATGCCGACAAATTCCACAGGCCGAACGGGGCGGAGAAGATGAAGTTCTACCTGAACACCGGTGACGCCAAGCCTTTTGGGCGTACGTGTTACACCAGCGACAAAAACATTGCTACAACATTCATACAACATTAATTACCCTTTCACTTGCAAAAGGGTAATCTTTGCCACTTGCAGTTAACTTAGAAGCAGTAATACAAGTGGTGATAAAATATAACCTAAATAATACCTAAATAAATATTTATATATAATACCTTTATTGTCCCTGACAGTTCCGATATTATTATTATTATATTCTTTGAAGACATAAAACTAATGGTAACCAGTCCACCATCAGTAAAAACCAACAAGTTATTGATGCATGTTAAATGGCCCTTTTCACCATAGTGTCACCTTCTTCTGATTCCAGGATATCGCTACCACGTGACGATTACGATCGCAGGTAAACGGGCACTGCTCCTGACTGGGTCTATGAGTGTGGCCATATTCGGGACCCAAGGCAACACCAGACAATATCAGATTCAAAAGTAAGCACAGGTCTGGGGAAAGATCAGCAAAACCCAAATTGTCATTTCAGACTTCTAACGGTCAAGAGGGGAATGAATAGCAGCAACAAACACCTTCAAACCACACTGTTTATCCCTATCCCTTCTCTGTAAATGCGCTGAAGTTTGTTTAAATGCCATTGGCTGTGGCAATTAGAACCAATTTTCAACCAATGAGCTTAAATTATTGCACAATTATACAATGTTTTGGTACGGAGTGTCAGGCCGTATATTTTGAAACCCAAGTTTAAGGACTATGAACACAGGCAAAGGGTGAGTCAACATGTCAGTGAGCCTTTTTCAATGATAGGAAGGGATTTACAATGGTCTTGTAACAATGTTTTAACACAAAAATCGTATCTATTGTACCTTTAACTATACACCTAATGGTTGGACAGATCAGTGCACTCAACCTAATACCCAAGTTGAACATTGTTGTGCCGTTTTTTCTTTGCCCTCCTGTTTTGCCCGTTGATCCAGTGATACACACTGACACTTTGATTCTAATTCCCGCAGGGGAATCCTCAACCCTGGCAGCACCTACGAAGCCTACCTCGACACAGAGGAGGACGTGGGCGAAGCGACCAAAATGAAGTTTATTTGGAACAACAGTGTCATCAACCCCATGTTCCCCAAGCTGGGCGCGGAGAAGATCATCCTGAAACGGGGAAAGGACAGGCACATGTACGTACCCCCCACCCCCCCCCATGCCCCCCTACCGAAAAACTCACTCCCACCACACCAGATGGTAGGACAGCTGCTGTTACCTCTGGCCAACCAATGACAGGAGCTTCATTGTACAAATGCGCACCCTTGTGGAAGTTTGGCCTCAACATTTCGAGAAAAAAGTTGCAATTTTGAGAGCTTAGAATTGAGGCGGATATCTGATATCTCAGTCGAAATTTTGATATGAAAGTTGAAATGCCCTTTTTATGTA
This sequence comes from Conger conger, assembly GCF_963514075.1. NCBI lineage: Eukaryota > Metazoa > Chordata > Actinopteri > Anguilliformes > Congridae > Conger > Conger conger. The sequence continues at coordinate 24,618,184 of NC_083777.1, read as the reverse complement.
TTTTTTAGAAGACAGATTAAATGATTGAAATTAGAACCACTCAAGCTGAATCAAATACAATGCATTTAGAAAATGGGGACCTTCTAAAACTTGATATCGATTGTACTTACAGGTAGAACTACATAATCATGAGAGCTCAGTTTATTTCAGTGCCTCTCACCTGTAGGTCCACTGGTCACGAAAAGCAGTTGCTAGAACTCCGGGTCTTCATGACCTAGAGTGGATACAGTCTGTTTTAACCTTGTATCCATTAAATAAGTCACCAAACCGCCTTCTTTAAATAGATATCATTTTTTAATCTAATCAAACTGCAAGTGCTGGCTTGTATCTTGTTGCAAGAGCAGTATTACTATAATATATAATACATTACTATACATTATATTATTATAATCAGATTGCAAAAGCAGGACAGCGTACGATGTATATTTGATAATGATACATAGACTTTACATAAGCATTATTTAACCAAAAATAGGCCTTATTCAATGGAAACATACAGTGCATTACAAAAAGTGTGTACATTTGTGCAAGAGACACAGACAAGAGACATTCATTTAGCAGACACCCTCCCAACATAGAGTGCTCAATGTAAGAGAACACACAAGCATTCACCTGATTTATATTAGTAAGTGTGCCAGACCTGGTGAACAACATGCCCAGATCAGCGAGTATATATGTAGTACGAACCAAAGCACTAACACAAATTAACTATATACAAATACTGAATACATACATAGCATCCATAATAAACCCAAATAAAAATACCTAAAACCATCAAAATACGATAACCTGAACTGACAGAAAATGTAGGAGTGACAGGATATGGGGATAGGTGGGGACCCAAGATGTAGTCTGCAGAGGTGGAGTAACAGTTATATATAGCCTATATGAAAATGTGAAAACATGAAAGCCTTTAAAAACCACCACACGTTTTGCGAGTAACCTATCGCCAACACTAGGGGGCAGTTTTGCTACATGTGTTATGGATATTGAGACGCATTCATTTTTCTCACTCTGTCTACTCTTCCCATTTCAGTTTCTCATTCTGTAGCTCTGAGACTGTGCGCGAGGAAGTGCTGCAGACCGTACCTCTGTGCCCAGCTGCGTGAGGTGCAAAATGCCAGTCAGAACGCTTCAATAAACTGTCTAACCAAACGTGTCTTTCACTTTTTGACCATTACCACAGCATCACAATAGACTGAATGCTACAGTTACACTTGTACATTAATCAAAGTACTACTGACAAAGGACCGGTATCACCAGAGGACAAAATGCATATTAAATTAAGTCGGCTATTACCTGAGCACATGTGTATTTCTTCAGTGGACACTTGGACACGTCTGTAATTTTCTGCAGAAATGTCACACATGATTACTATCAATGGGTGAGCTATGTCATTCAACGTAGGCCTATCTTTCTTCTTACTTTGGGTATGTCATCTTAAGTTACAAGTCCAGTTCCTTTGCCACAATCCTACCATCCGACAAATACGTTTCTTTTTAATTTATAGTCTAAAGTTAAAGTTAGCATCTGGGTGTAGACGTGCCATTACGCAGTAAACCATATCGAATGGTGAAGGAGAAAGCAGCCCAACGGTAAGACTAATCTCTGGTATCTTGATCTAAGTTCTAAAGTTTGCTTTATGAACGCGAACTCCGAAAGAGTAATACGTTTACTGAAACACTTCCGGAAAAACAGCACAATCAGTCGCAAGGGCTCGCAGTTTCCATGTGATTATGTGATGTGCTTCTGCCGAAGACTTTAGCGTCAGGTCAGAGCTACGGATTGGCTTTCATAAGCACAACTATGAAAGCCTGTCTATGATGGTTTCTATGCTCAACATATGATTGTAATAAGAATGAATAAGAATACCAATATACTGGCGGAGATCTTCCCATCTTGATGAACCAGGTGTATTCGATTTTACACATAGGCAACACTTGTATTCGATAGGCCTAAAACCTATAAATGAATCGTAGGTTATTAGATACAGTTTAGAATGTGTATTTGCTAAAGTTTCCACATATAATCACATATAAGCTAAGGTACTTAAGGTAATAGAAGATAATGGGGGTAATATAAGTAATATTGTGTGCTTCATAAATGCAATGCAAACTGTGTCTACATTAAAAAAGCAATGCTTCCATTTATTTGTCAGTGTTATAGAACTTATTCACACATTATTCAGTTGGAATAATCAGACCCATTCCATGAAAACAAATGGTTATTTACATTGCACTGTTCACTCTGTATGACGAGATGGGTGGTTGCCCACCTGTGCTTTCCCTTGCCTAAAAACACTCCAGGAGTAGTTTCCCCAATTTATGGAACATGGAAATCTTCTGGAGGTAATTATGGTTGTAAGTTTGCATTTCTGCCTTGCAAACTGGTCAGAGCCTTTTAAATACAGATACACACTATGTAGGGTTATGGTTCATTAATATGCAGAGATCACATTAGCATATACATCCTTTCATAGTATTTTACTAAAGCTAAATCATAATTTGTTTGTAATACATGCCCTCAATTTCTCAATTCCCAGCCTCTTTCCTTCTTTAGTCAAAGATAGTTGTTTATTAGTTGACTGTTATTTTTTAAGTATTGGACTATTGTATCTTACTGTATCTTACTGTATTGTGTAGTTTTGTATAAACTGGCGTTTGTAGATTTGCTACAGCCAACAAGTTCGTCCAGTGTGCCCTTGTTGGTAATGTGAATTTTTATTTCAGACCCACAGTCGTGTGAGAGGCCTGTCATCTGTTCAGGCATAAACACTCTTTTCTCACTTAATTTAAGATAGAAAAATGGTAGACTGATAAATATTACCCTTTATAATGTTGAAAGATTGAGTGTCGAATTTGCGCAAACAGAAAATCGGAACCAAATTACACGTTAAGATTATTTCTCTTTCTTTCTCATTTCGACACAATGTGCCCGAGCCAAATTCTGCAAAATGTGTCACTTATATATATAATTTCAATAGGCCACATATGTATGCCGTATTCATTTATCTGTCCTCTGGCTTTTCACCGACTTATAAAGTCCTGATTGCGTCTCATTGTTTGGAGCTCGTTTATTAGAATTCTCACCCTATAATCAATGTTGTAAAATAAGGCATTAAAAGGCAAGCTGCCATTTCCATCATAATGCTAACAAAGTGCATTTATATTCATGTTGACTTTTCCCAGCCAAAGCCATCAGCTTGCACAATACCAATCAGAACAATCACGGCTACAGAGCTGCGAGCAGGACTACATTATAGTATTAAACGTTGAATTAGATGTCGGGGGTGGGTGCGTTTCCTCAAGTTCCCCGTAGACAGCCATCATTTCCTTTATTTATCTTTTTTTATTGTCGCTTTCAATGAGGAGGCTAATGACAAAATAGCCCACTAATTCCAGTAATTACGACCGTTTGTCTGGGGGAATTTGATGATGACAGCGTTTCATATTGATGGGCGCGACATGACTTTTCGAGGGGAGGATTTGAATCAAGCGCAGGATGGGTCAAGAATTAGCAGGGTATGTTTAAGGAAGCTAATGCACAGCGGATCTGTGGATGACTGTAGCGACAGGCCGTCAGACCAAATTAACACAACCTCTTTCACTACATCTTACAATACACTTAGATCGCCCACTTTTTCATGCCCTCAAATAATTGAAATGGGGAAATAACACTATAATATGCAAATCAGTCTTGTGACAGTCCTGAAAAAAAAAAGGTTTTGCGCAGAAAGCTACATCAAAGAAAGTGTGATATCATATTCATCATAGTGCTGGATATTGTGCTAACAGATTCTTTGGCTGAGGACTGTGGCCCTGATCATCCTTGAATCTGTAGTGACATCTTAAGATGACTGAGTCCTGTTTCAGTCAGGGTTAAAGACCCTGTGTACGAATCACCTTTTTCCAACATTTAAATTTCCTCAGTATTTTTAGAGAACAGCATTTTAGTTGAAGAGCACACCTTTAAACATTCTTGCAGTATTGATCAAATGTGTGTGTAGGCCTATCTATGTTAGAAGTAGGTTAGTATGTCCAGATGGTTTTATGACTATGACGTGTTATAAGGCACGTCTGGGGTTTGCTTCGACACAAATGACAGCTAACAAAATGCTCTGATCTTCAACTTTCTTTGAATTACTGTATATCTTGATATGCCAATACATTGCAGCCAAAATGTATTCTTAAAGTGATGAAATAAAATAGGTTATTTACTGTATGCAGGAAACATGGCGTCCATAATACCAGATCCTCCTGTTGTGGGAAGTATCATTTTAGATCTCAGCAGAATAAAAATATGCCGATTAAAACTGTATTTTCTTTGGTTCTTCGTGTAAAATATTATAATTTCAGAAATTACCATTTTGATTGCACAGGTCTATAAACCACATTTCTGGCCTCTCCCCAGACAAAGATAAATTGCTATGTTATCTGACCCACGAAGTCTCTGCGCTTCGGTCTGAGCGTCTAGCGTTCTCTCACACATTGCACCCCTTGACTGCGAAGCCTACAATCTAAAAGGGGAAAAACTGAGGTTTGAACAATCACGCCTATTTTATCTCTCTCATCCTACCCAGAGGGCTAAACAAATACTACAGCCACATAGCCACCTCATCACCTTATTACCCGGATGAGAGTGTCTGTTAAACAAATAAACAACAATGAAATGAAATGACTGTGAGGTGTGGCGTGGAAAGGGAGGTGAAACCGTGCTACCAAAGGCTAATGCGCCACAAATACCGGAGAATGTGTCAAGCCCCCACTCTCAGCCGCAGCGTTTTATTGGCGGACGGAGCACAACATCCCCGCGTTTTAGCGCTCCCTGGAGTAGCAGTGTGGGCGGGAGCACGTTGGAACTGGAGGGCTTTTTTAACAGCAATCTGGCCCTCGAAATTGCCGTAGCAACTACAGCGGTTCCACGGATCTGTGTGTTCGGAATATGTTACCCACCTCTCCCGTTCCTGCCGCCTCTCTCCGCCGTCTCCAACCCCCCCCGTGAAAGTAAGGCCCTGACCTGTAAAAGGGTTGAGAGGCACTTTTTAACACACTTGTGCTAAATTAAAATAACACACTCACACTGAAATGCGTAGTTATCGAGTCAGAAGTGGCCATGTTTAGTTTCACATTCCCTTTGTTTGATCGTTAATGAGTGCGATTAAGCTAAACGCAATTAAGCGACACCATTTCCTTGCACAGTGCAGACAGAACTCCTTGGTCGAAGCCAATGGAATTCATTTGCTGATTTATCTATGTTTCCCGACGAGAGGGGAAGCTATTTAAAGGGCACATTTTTGAATAATATCAAGTCAGTTTTCCGTACGAGCAGGGTATTGAGGGACATTGAGCCAGACAGTATGCTTTCTAGTTTAAACAAACTTAAATTCATGATTTTTCTTTTGGAATTCTGGGGTCATATTCATAGGCGTGTGACCACTGCAATTCCCAAATTATGCACAGCAGAAGCAGGGAGAGAGGCCAGCAGAGACTCGTCCACCCTCCCTCAGCTGGGTGGAGGTTTAGTCAATTCTCCATCGGCCTTTGCTCCCGCCAGCCATATTTAGTACAGGCAGAGTTAAGCCCCAGTACCAGATACTACAGCGTGTTACTGCACTGAGGGGCAGTGTGAGAGCAGGACACATCTTCGACATCAGGGGTTAGGAACCGTGGTCCTGGAGAGCTGTGGTCTCTACTGTTACTACTACTGTTACTCTGCATGTATATAATCGATTCGATTAGAAAAATGAGTTATAAATCCACCTGACCTGGTTTCCTGGGTCTTGGGTTGCTGATATTGAGCTGAAAACACAAACCAATTGATCCTGTGACTCACAGGACCGGAGGAAAATCATTAAAAAAATGAGTAAAAAAAGAAATATCCTGAAAATGAAATGATTACTCAATATAGAAAACGACTAAAAGAGTTTCTTAATCTGTGCCGGTTACCCACAAATGCTCCCTTGGCAAAAAGCTTTCACTGAAATGTAGAGACTATGAACGTCTTTTTCCCGAATAGCCATTTCAACATATTAATTTGGGTCTATTTGCATACTGTTCCTTTTTATTTGAAATTGGACCAAAGCCAGTTTCCCCCCCCCCCCCCCCCCCCGAGTGTGCTCTGGTACAAAGATTCCCTAATTAACAGCACTGTTATGGTGTCTGGTGCAACAGAGAAGATTAAAACAAGATTAAATTGTGATTATATTTATCATTTTCATGCTGTATCATCAACCACAGACCACATCCTTTACACTTCAGCATAACTCCAAACAGCTTTTGCACAAATTTAAACTCTTCGGTAAGTTTGATAGCCATGGACACACAGGGACAGAGCCAGCCTGGGAAGGCACGATGAGAAAGAGTGTCACATAGCCCAAAGGAAATGAGAGACCATTTTAAAGATATTATACATTTCGAAGTCAATTCAAAGTCAATTAAAAAAAGTTAAAGGGAGTGACTGGTTACTGGTCAACATTCATTTACCCCTTATGGGCGGATGCGACCTACACGTGACATCTACCCATGGCTAATTCTGCTTCTGACGGCACAGCAATGCCGATATTCTGTTTCATTTGGAGTCTCTCAATGTCACTCGTTTTTAAATTGAGCTTTTAACATGGCAGCATTTCATAACAGCTCTGTTCAATATTCTGACCATTGGCATTTGAATCATTACGTTTGATCTCAAGCTGAATCATCAGAGGCCTAATGGAGTAACAGTACCTGCCACCCAGGATTCACATCAGTTTTGTGTTGGAGGATTTCCAGTGCCCTCATGCTACTTCGTGTTTTAGAGTTGATTGTGATCGGATAGTAACGTTATTGCATCCTTTTATCCCTGAGAACGCATTGCCATCCTTATCTTGCTTGAGCAGTTTTACTTGACTGGCTGACAGGTGAAGAACCTTGCTCAAAAATGCAATAGCTGACTCTGTTTGAGAATTAAACCCACAGTCCTCATGTTGAGCGTGCAATGGCCTGACCTCTTCACAACAGGCCTCCCCGCACTGGAACTCTGTTCTGGACAAAAACCAAAAATAAACAGCCTCACTGATGAGAGCACAAATCTGACATCCTTTCCTTTCAGCATTTTGTGCAGTTTAACATGAGTTTAACAAATGGCCAGCTCTACAGAAACAAATAATACACCAGGCAGTATACAGTATAATTGTATGGAGGTGTAATTAATGGCTAGGCGGTTATATAAATTATGTTACTATCAATTGATTGGGTTATCGCTTCAAAAAGTATCTAAGTAAGCAGTGGTAGCAAGTGCAAGACCTGAATACAGGAGAGGAATTAAGCCATTAAAACTACCAGCTACTGCTACTTAAAATATAATGGCAAATAAATGAAACACTAAAAGAGAAAAATGAATTCAGGGCAAATAATCATTGGTTAGTTGTTTTAAAAATAATAAACCCTTGTAAAATACATGTTTTATTGAAGAGACTTGTCTATCAACATTAGTCTAAAATCAAAGGACGGCAGTCCTACATGAAGACATGAAATCAAATTATGAAAGCAAGTAGGGATGGAAAGTCATTTATAAAACTGTGCTTAAATCTAAATGAATCATTGCATTAATAATAATACAAATACGCAGGAACCAGAGGGGGACATGCATGAATGTAATGAAATGCATCAAGGGCAAATTCAAAACAAAGACAGTTTCTTCGCAATAGTATAAAATTATCCACTGGGTGGCAGTGTTGTAACATCCATGTTCACATGGCCTCCAATCCTCAAGCTGCAAACAGAACTCAGCAAAGCTTGATCTACTTTGTTCAATGACCTGCAGATGAAATGTTTGTGCTTTTGTGCCTTTTCGTATAAAGTTCATTCAGTCAGCTATGATCAAAATTGAGTTATATTGTATTGTTTTCAGATGCAACTGCTCACTTAACATTTTAGGGCAGTCATTCTGCTAATTATGTAACAGAGTATTGCACTAGAGCTCTACCAGGGCAGCCAGATGTTCTTCTAGGTAAGGCACTCTTCTAGTTCTGGCAAACGGCTGGACCCCCCCGAGTCTTGTGCCAGTGTTAACTGTGCCAGAAGGTGTTCTTGCAGGGAAATGGAGGGGTGAGAGTGTCTTCCAGGGTTATGGAGAGTACAGGCAGGGATCATCGCTCTTTAACAGCATCCGCTAGTCAGTTAGGTGCCTGCCAGTCAGCCAGGTGCCTGCCAGTCAGCCAGATGCCTGGTAGTCAGCCAGGTGAGCCGCACGTGAAGCCTTTTCCTGAACTCATCTCAGCGCAAACCTGAGCTGTGCTGTGCTGTGATAATACACCTGTGCTTCGTGCTGCGTTCTGTGACTAGGGGAACGCGTTTGTTCTCCACTGCTCCCTCAGATCAGCAGTGGAGGATCCAGCAATAAGTACGGATGGATATTACAGGACACTCCAAATCAGGGAGAAAATGGAGGAAAGAGTGTAGAAAGAGATCGTTCACCAGCAGCTCAGGAAAGCGAACTGTGGTGTTAAACACAATGCACGGCAGCCCTGGTAGGTTCTGGCAGGGCTCTGTAACACCGGATCCAGCAGAACGGCTGGCTCTGTAGATATTAGTTGTTGATCAATACTTAATGGATCAATTAAAGCAGAGGGCTACAAAGTTATCTTACCCCCACAGGTACTGTAATCCTGAGTGCTGATCTTATTGCGAAAATAAAAACCAGCAGCTCCTGTGGGGTTGCAAACCCCTGGACTATACTAATGAAGAAGTCTGAACTCTCTCTCAACTCGGAGAGCATTAGTGACTCAGAACCATCAGTGAGAAACAGAAGACGGGATACACAAGTTCTTTGAAATACACATACATTTTATTTGATGACAGTTTGGCTGTGGATAATTGACATTCACAGGAATACAACGATGGCTCGAGTGCGCAAAAATGGCCAGAACAGTAAGTCAGTCAAACTGAGGAACTTAAAAAAAAAAATTAAAAAGAAATCTGAAAATATTGGCTCAGAAATTAAACAAAGACTTTGAGATGGTGTGAAACACTCTAAAGTGGATATTTTTTGTTTTGTTTTTGTTTTACACAAGAGGCCAATTAACTGTTTGTACAAGCATAGAATCTAGAATGTGTAACTCCTCAACTATACAGAGTCACTTGGTAAGTTAAGCACTTTCAATGGCAGTAGTAAGAAGCCAGCAAAAAAAGACATATCAGTCCATTTAATAAAAAAAAAAGAAGAAAATAAATTCCTTCAACTCCATTCCAAATGCAGAAATGAAAGCGCATAACAGCAGACTCTGTACTAAAGTAATGGCCGTCAGCCATTGCTGTACTGATGATTGATACACAGCGAATTAATTTGAGGCAAACAGTTCAAAGCTTATAACAGCTGGTTTCCAACATTCAGTGACAAGGCATCGTTTTTTTTCATTTATTTTTTTGCTCACAAATGAAGTGGATAAATATCATCTTGCACTTGAAATACTATTTGATGAACAGTAACGATAAAAAACTGCAGCAGTTTGCAATGAAAAAGCGGGATAACATTCCAGCGATTAGAGGAGTCCTGACTCTTTTCTTCCCTTGTAAAAATCCTTGTCATTGCTCGTGTCACGGCTGCCATGTTTCAGAAGGCTTAGGCCTTGAAGCCTGAGATGCTTCAGCATTCCACACTGACGTCACTTTCCAGAAAACCCAGCCCAACAGCTCGACCGAAACCATGACTCCCCCTGGACGGATTATACTGCCGTCGAACAGGGAGCAGTATGCACTGCGAGACTTGCGAAATGAGAAGCCATTTCTGAATTTTGAATTCATTGAATTTTAGATTTTTTTTTTTCTTAAACACTTACATGAAAGCACTACATGAACATAGTGTGATATCTGAGTGCATGTGTGTCCTGGTATTTCATGTGCGTGCATACATAATATTTGTACTAAAACTGCAATTATATTTTTAGCTACTGCACGTGCACACTCAAAAAGATTACCAGTCTTCTCTCTGTAGCCGTATTCGGTCGAGTGCAATCAGGATGCCTAAAGTATACTCGATGGCTTAAGTGTATTTATACCACAGATTTTTTAGATGTTACATGCAAATGACAGCATTGCCTCTGCACACAGGACCTTGCTGTCTAAGGGGGGGGGGGGGGGGTTTGCAGTTCAAAAACATACAATACCAAATGGGCTTCCCTGGGACAAACCATAGGCAATAATCTGGGAAATGAGATCGATCGATGGGGGGGGGGGGGGGGGGGTGATTCAAGTTGCTGTAGATGCATGTGTGGGTTTGCAAAGACATTTAATGCCCTTCTTGGGGGTTGGGGGATGGGGGATGGGGAGGGGTATACTTGTGCAAGAAAGCATGCCCTTCGTTTAACAGAAAGCTACACACACACTCACCACTGCTCAGCCAAGCCACTTCAAATCTACTTAAAGAGTAGTATGAGGAAAGTACTAAGGAAAAGGACTACTGACATTAAGCCCATTTCATTCTGTTGAGATTTAACAAGTAACAAATTAAATTATTCATGAGACTATACACCATAAAGTGGAACACTATATAGTGTCCTGAGCATGCCATAGCACCCATCCTGACATATTACATATTACAGTTTGCAACAAATAGCATTATGTATACCACGATCAGTTAGTTATTTTGAGTTCTGCTTTGACAAATATCCTGTGGCCATGATTATGACAGCATTGTGCAGGCTTTATGGCATATAGTTTATATAGCAACAAGTATTACTGAAATTTTAATAGATTCCAATCGACAAAGTTATTGTACTGTCAACTAGAGTAGGTACCAAAAAGGCTTTTATAAGCATTGTTTTACGTTAGACCAATCAGAAGTGTGTCGGGTGAGTCAACTGCCAATCAGAAGAGAGCCTGTGCATATCCATTACAGAACAGGCAAGTTCAAGCTCACTTGTTTATAAATGACACAATGTACATCAAAATAAATTATATTCCCATTTATACATTGTTAAAAAAACAGAAAAAATGGCTTAATGAACACTTGAAATGTAAATAAAGTTCTTCCACTGAGGGTTTTGATCACACTTTATATGTCCCTGAAAATGTCATTAAAAAGGCTTGGTGAAACATTGAAGAGGCATGACCAATGCCCTATTCTTCAAAATGTATTTTGTGGGGTAGAAAAATTAGCTTTCCTTCATTCGGTTCATAAATGTAAGCATCAGACATAGCTAGCATGGTGCTAGTCCCAGTTACATTAGGCACTCATGAGATAACAGTATGGTTATACTAAAATAGTTTTAGGGTTTTTTTTTGCTCACACAATGGATATATGCCCCATAGATGCATTGCCGTAAAGAATTCTTATGCCATTGAAACTAACAGAACTAATGCAAGAAGGTAATATATGTGCACAGATATAGTCTGCTATGTGTATGAAAAAAAAAAAAAAAAAAAAACCTACAAAAAAGAATTAATGTTTTTAAGGGATCACATTATATTGGACATGGGCTCTGGCCAGGAGGCCCATATAACAGCATGTGATTTGCCATAGCATCGTTCAGGGTGGGGAGGTTTCATTCGGCAAGGCTATCCCTGCCTCATCATTAGCCGCATAGGTGCTTCAGTGCTCTGCCACAATGAATGCCCTTACAGAAATAAAATGTACTAGAATATTTTCAAAATAAATTATCATAAAGAGCAAAAATATATTGCAACTAAAAATGGAACCCTTCAAAATATGTGGGAAAATATATTTTCATTTTCTGATATCTGATATCAAAATATATTTTTCCAAAATACATTACTGTGAATATATTTACTTTCCGAAATATCCTCATGTTTATAATATGTTGTAGCACATTTCATATCTGTAAGGATGTGCTGCTCGGCTGCAGTAAGGCAGAGAAGTGGCAGCTGCCAGTATGCATTGTGCTAACGGGAACCTTTCTGAACTGACAGAACAAACCAAGTGGTTATGAAGTTTGTACACCTCTATTCATGAATTATTTTTTACCCATCATCCGTAAGTTATTTTACCCATATCCAGGGCATATAGCCCATTTGTGCTAAATTTGTGCCTAATAATTAATGCGGTAAGGTAAAAGAGCTTCAAGAGCATCGCTGAAGGTAATCGATAAACTTCTTTTCAGCAACATACAGGGCATGACTCGGTGGCCTGGCCAGGATCCAAGAGAAACAGCATCTCCAAGTGACGGAAAACGCAAACACGGTCAAAGGCTGACATGGGAAATGCACCTGCTGACTGCAGTGCATCATCTGAAAAGCCATTTTACAAATCTAAATTTGATTCTATTTGGGATAAATATTGCAATAAAAGGTAAAAATAGATGCATATAAACCAGCTCTGTGTGTCTTTGCATGAGTTACAATGGCATAAGAAAACTGTGGCACTTTAACACGTATCCTAGGGAGCATCAACATTTTAAATATTTTTTATTTATGCTTAAATCAGTTAAAACGTGTCTTTTACACCAAAATAAAAACAGATTATTTATATTGGGATGGTGGAAATGAGAAAGATCACTTGATATCTTACTCGACTGTAATAAATCCATTTCATTTCCAAGGACAAATGTGGCATATTTGCTTGTGATCCCTCCCTGTTGGAGTAATTTTGCTGTAGTAAATCCCTGTGGCTAAAGCACCTTAACTGGACCAGTGGCGGCTTTATGTAATAGTATGAGATCAAGTCAAGAGCATCGCAGAAAGGGACAAAGGATTACTGCTAAGAATTCATCGGAGTAATAATGTAACTGAGTAATGCACAATAAACATAGCACAACAACCAGTATTAGCTGAGCTACAATATTTAGGGGATTTTAGACATACAGGAGAGCCTCGCCCAAGCAGGTGGGAATGGTGCCCTGATTTTCCTGAACGGGGAAATCTGTGAGAACTGTACAAGGCTTCACAGATGCAAAAGATCTATGCATAAAGTAGGAGTATGTTTTAGGCACAATACAACTGTGGTTAAAAGCTACTGAAATAAACATGTGATTACTTTATACATTTACACAATAATACAACAAACTATGGACTAATGTGAGTATTTCTCTGACCCTGGGTCATCAATAAGGGAGAGTCAGACAGGGAAAACAGAGTCTCCCATTTCAGCTCCTGTGAGATTTTTTTAATGGCAGATCTTAGGAATCTTTGGAACTGTTAAAACTTGGCAACCTGTTCTCACTATTCATGAAAGTCACACAATAAATTTCCTGAAGTACTTAAGGCCAAAACACATACGCTATTCACATATGCCCAAATGAATGAGACTTCCAACATTTCTCTTCGTTCTGAAGATCAATGCAATTTTAAGTTGAGGGCTTAGGTATTTAGGTTTTTTTAGTAATGATTAACAAGGCAACATACAAGCATACTAATGTTTTTTTTTAACCAATCCATCCTTCAGTCTTAGGGCTCTGCCTTTTCCCCTCGTTTTAGACTGGTGAGAATAATGAAACGGGTATCCACAAAAAGCAAGCACACTTTCCCTTCTAAAGCTGCTAAACTAATACGCCTAAAAAAATCTGTACAACGTTTTAAATACTGTATTTACAGAAATAAACATTTTGTTTCCTTAATCGCTTTCTCATTCCCAAAGGGCATTCCTCTGAGGTGAACGTAAAAAAGCACATTAAGTGGCTCTTTCCCCACTTTGAATGGCAGGAATAACAAATTAAAGGCAACAAGCATATTGCTATGGCTATATTAAATTGGTTTGCAAAGGACAGCTAGCAGCATTTTCTACCTAGCCACTTGCATTTATATCCCTTATAAAACATTTCACATTCTAGGATTCATATTTATTTTTTTCAGCGCAATACGCAGACCAGTGAGGTGGATTTTACAGGAGGTTCGAGAGATGAAAACAAGGGCCTGTCAATCATTAGCTCTTCAGAGCACATCAAACATCATTTGCAATGAATGGCTTGTGCTGCAACATTCATTATCTAGGGCATAACTGCATGCCAGCTTTGAGTTTCTCTTCATGAATAAAAAAAAGTAAAATAACACTAAGGTGGACAAAGTTGACTTTCTTTCATGACTTTGAAATTGTTGCAATAACAATGGTCTGAAACTGCCCTTTATGCAAAAAAAAGAAGAAAATAATGGAATAAAAAATAAAAATTGAATAAAATATTCATCATGGCCATTCAGCTACACACGAAGATCACTTGAAGGCAACACACGGAAAAATCCATGATAAAGATATTCAGCATTCAATTGAGCCACAAAGATTTCTGGGTAAGTGAAACCCTTCTCATTTTCTTCCGTCAAAGCACATCTATTTTGAAAGAATGAATAAAATGTATGTGGGAATTGCATACATTTCGCTGTGGTAATGGGGGGGAAAGTTTGAGTTCTAGGTTTGAAAGCCACCCTGCAGTGTTCTACTGAACGTAACCTCTCAGGTCGAACCTATTTGGAGTTTACTGGAGAAACGGTAAACGCCCTATTCTTTTTCCTTACATTGCAATCTTCATCTCCAAACCTGATTCCCGAGAGCCCCATCCGTACCAGTCACCTTAACATCAGACAACATCACTATCTGATACTACATACGAGACAAGCTTCAAGGGAACCACAGATCTAAGTGTGGTAAAAGGTGGTTTTGCTAAAGGTAAAGGGGAAAGTTCAAAACTTCTAAATCTTCAACTGCTTGCAGAAGGATGGGCGCTCCAGGAATCAGGGTTGAAGAGGACATCCCGCGGGTAGGTTTGGGGGAGGGTGTGTTGGTGAGGGTGGGGTGGAGGTGGGGGGGTGGTGGTGCTGGAAGACCTTGGGCTGTAGGAGAGGAGTGAGGCCTAGCCTGGACTCACTACAAACCACAGCTACCTCTCTCAACATTGCTTTAAGGTTATAATGACGCTATTTTAGTGTTGTTTTTATTTCGGTGACGTTTTGCTGCACGGGCCTGGCGGGGCTGGCGGGGGGGGGGGGGCGTCTTGCGTGGATCTACTGGCCCAGGAAGTTGATGCTGGCCTTGACGCTGCGGGAGGTTGCCACGTCCACGGCCATGGCGCGGATCTCGGTGTCGCCGAACTGCATGAGCGTCTGGATCTCCCGGCGTGCCGCGGGGCTCTCCGTGCCGCTCACGTCCAGCCGCAGCGTGCCGCACTTCCGCACGCCGGCGTCGCTGATGAAGCCCACCTGCTCGCGCTCCGAGCAGTAGACGTTGATGACGATGACCTGCTGGGACGGCTTGGCGGGCGTGTAGCTGCGCTTCACCGTCTCGCCCAGCGCCACCGACTGGTCGCAGGCGATGAAGGTGTCGAAGACGTCGGTGCACCAGCGCGTGCCGTCCTTCACCAGCATCTTGTCGGGCGGGTGCTTGCCCTCCACGTAGCGGTTGAGCACGCCCACGCCGTAGGTGAGGGGCGAGCGGCGCACTTTGATGACGCCGGGGTCCAGGCCGAACAGCACCGCGCCCTTCAGGATGGTCAGGCCCACGTCGTGCGGGATGATGATGCGGCTTCGGCCCTGCAGCATGGTCTGGATGGCCTGCTGCAGGAGTGGCGACTCGGCGAAGCCGCCCACCAGGAACAGGAACTTGATGTTGGTCACCTCGGGCTTCTCGAAGAGCTCGCCTGGGAAGGGGAGAGGGAGCGTGGGGGGTTAGCGCACCTGACCTGAATGGTATGAGCTGTGTAAGAATTGACACATCCTTTCAGTAAGCACATGTCCCGTTGTCTTCCTTCTTGAAGCATGAACAACATGGATTACCACTATACTCCACCTATGTAAACCAATTATAAAATATGTGCAAGAATTTTTGTTTCAGTTACATTAAGTTACATTATGTTTTATGCCATTTGGAAACCTGAAATCGGAATGCTACTATACCTGTACAAAATGTTCCCTTCTTTTGTTTTATGAAACCAGCTCTTAGGAAGGTGTGGTATAATTACATGCATCTTAAAACATCCAGTGACTTTTTTTTTTTTTACTGTGCAAGGTCTGTCTTGATCTTTTGTCTTAAAAGACAACAGCAAAGATAATGGTTTTGCATTTTCCACCCAAAGTTTGCCATTTGTTTTTTGACCCAGCTCCAAAGAAATCAGACAGCCAGATGGACCAAACAGATACTTGTAGTAAGATAATGTGATTTGCCTTCTCGTTTCAAAAACACAGCATGAATTATTAATGGTACTGTTGATAAGAGGCTGAAATCCATCTAGCGTGCAGTGGTTGTGGCCTCACAGGGCTTCCGCTGTGTGAACTCACCACCAGACTGTTACTACTGCAGGCAGTCAGTGTTACTGAGCACAGTAACATAGTTCCATGAACATAGCAGTTCAGCCAATGATGGGACAAGCAAGGAGTCAGAAAACTAAAAACGGGTGGGGCTACTAAATAAACTAGTGTGTTACTTATTTAGGCCAATCGCTGTGCTTTGCCGTGGAGAGCAAAACATTTTTAATTATTCAAACAATCTGAAATGTGTTTGGCTACACCAATGTTATAATAACAGCTGTGCGACTGAGGTTGTACTCCAGGGGGCACCACTGAGCTGCTAGTCTGATTAAAACACATTGAGGGCTTCAGTTTCCCTATACGACTGAATTTACCATCATTGTTCACAGAATTTAAAAACGCAAGACATTCATCTGAAAACATTTTCTATGATATGCTATAAAATATGACTAGCACATAAAACATTTCCACCCATCTCAGTAGATACATATTTTTATTTGTTCTTTATTAGTATAAATGAGTATATAGTGCTTTTCAGGTGATAAAACAAAGGTGGATGAATAATAGGCTGCAGGATAGATTATGTTTATGTATTATGCATAGATAATTCCATGGCTGGGCTTGTTGCTTTATTGCACATTTATTTTTATTTGTTAGTCAAATTCATTGCTGCATGAATGACAAATGGCCTCCAGTGGCATGGTCGTTTGGATGAAATCCGTCAGCAATTCAGCGCAAAACACCCAATATTTCGGCTTACAAGGACGCGTGTTCAGATTTGCTGAATCATCACCGAGATCGACCGCTACACAATGGAGTGGACAAGTGTATACACACACACACACACACACACACACACACACAGGCGGACACACGCGGGAACACTAACCCAGGTGCTGGATGATGTGGTCGATGGTGGGCTTAAAGAGGGCGTTCATCGCGTCCGGATTCATCCGCAGCATACCCTGGGACGACCATTTCACAAAGTCCACACTGCAGGAAGGAGCGAGAGACACACACCCCAAACGCGTCACTTCCCGGGACGTTACACATTAAATAAATCCAACAATGCTTTTGCTTTTTTTCCATTTTCCAAATATTTCCACAATATAAATAATAACACTTTTTTGGGAAGACATTCATTTGAAATAAGTCATTTTAGAATATTTACAACAAAAATGATAAGATTACGGTAAAGATGGTTAGATGTTGTCGTGTTGAGGGAAAAAAAAAACCCTTCCTAATGAACAGAAGCATATTACATGCTCATATTATACTGTGGTCTGTTTTCTAGTCCATTACAGACCAAGGTCATAGAGGTTATTCTAGCGATCAATACAGGAAATGGTTCAAAATATTCTCCGTATTTTATGAGGAGTAAATATAGAAATGAATGTTTCATTTTCAGACTTAAGTCTTCTGCTGCTGTAGCCTATTCACTTAGAGGTTTGATGCATTGTGTGTTCAGAGATGCTGTTCTGCATACCACTGTTGTAATGTATGAACTGCTGAATTGCTGCTAACTAGTTGTTTTTTGTTTTTTTACACCAGCCTAGAGACTGTTGTGCATGACAATCGCAGGAGATGCACCCTGTCTGCACCCTGTCTGCACCCTGTCTGCACCCTGTCTGGCACCAACAATCATTCCACGGTCAAAGTCACTGAGATCACACTTCTTCCCCCATTCTGACATTTGGTCTGAAAAACAGCTGAACCTCTTGATCAAGTCAGAATTTTTTTTTCTGCATTTAGTTGCTGCTAAATAATTTGCTGATTAAATATTTGCAATTACAAGCTGGTATACAGGTCTACCTAATAAAGTGCTCAGTGAGCACATATTACATATTGTATATAATCTATATTACATAGTTACATATAAAATAATGAACCATCAATTATAAACTTTGAAGCATACTGTATGTAATTCTCAAAACGGCAATATATTCTAGCCACATGCCAATTTCCTCCCATTAAAGCCAGCTTATTGGTTTAGCTGAGGAAGGCTTATCAATTATCGATGGGTCCCTCCTCACTGTACTCTCTCAGGTGTCTGGGCTTCCAGTTAATGACGAGATCCCTTTTCGATAAACGAGAGACCGGCCAGTACTATCGGACGAAATATCTTGATTTATGAGTCACATGACCCACAGGGGCTGATAGGGATGAGCTGATATGTGGAGAATCGCAGTCCTTAAGTGTCCGCAGGGGGGCCACAGGAGAATAAAAATCTATATTGAAGCACGTCATCCCCATTACAGCCTGGGCTACACAATGCAGCTCGCCATCAGCTGTGTTATTCATCCAATAGGGTAACACTCCGGGCTAGGGAGCAGTTATAAATGTGTCATACATTATTAATAACTGTATTAGGCGTCATTAAAAATACATCTTCGATCTTCAGTGGCCACCAACAACCGTTATAATGGTGTGAGGAAATAAAAGGCATATGTTGAAAAAGCTCCACAG
This sequence comes from Conger conger, assembly GCF_963514075.1. Classification (NCBI taxonomy): domain Eukaryota; kingdom Metazoa; phylum Chordata; class Actinopteri; order Anguilliformes; family Congridae; genus Conger; species Conger conger. The sequence continues at coordinate 24,599,558 of NC_083777.1, read as the reverse complement.
TTACAATACGCACTGTGGAGAGGGGAATTCAAACAGTTCACACTGGAACCGGGCAAACGGTAAATAAACGACATTATCGGTTTCTAGTATTAATCTAGAAATCTTGACCTTCTACATTATATCATAAATATAAATAACAGTCTAAATTCAATGACATAACATTCAAATTAATGTTGGACTAAAATTAAACTGTACTTTAAGGAAGTATAACTTCATTAATAATGTTTTAATAATTTTAATTTGACGATTAATTGCATTGCTATATATTCTTAGTATTAATAGAAATATATGCAGTATATCCCAGTATAGTGTATTTATTTTATTAACAGACTCATAAAATGAGCAGTGAAAATACTATTTTCACAGAACTTAATGGAGTGTGTAATATTGTAGTGTGCGGTTATGAAAAGCAAACTGATCTCAGTTTCAATGACCGAGTTTGGCACTGCCCTTAAACCCTTAAGCGGTTTATAAACAGTCTAAAAAGCTGCTTTTCGCCAGTGACTAAAGAAATCAGTGTCCTTCTGAGCAGTGGAATGCTGTTCATTGAATTGATGGCTAACACATCCTGTTGTAAATGGCATTGACAGAGCCAATCAATCTCATGAGTTCACCTCGCATTCCTCTTTATTGGGAATGTCGCAATATCCATTAGCTGAAAACCCAACCATAGGATTGCTATTACGGAAAATTACAGGAATGATAAAAATGCTAACTCCTGTTACTAAGTCGGTTGAACTTTAGTAACATGGTGACGAAAGTCTACATCGATTATTGTAAACAAAGTAAAAAAATACACAGGAAAAAAACTCTGGTTGTGTTGTGATCAATCTGGGGACATAAATCATATTGGATAAATAAAAAATTCGCTTCTTCAGCCATTAGCAAGGTAACAGTCCCGGATAGCTTGGAATGCGCATGTACACAAATCATGAATGCACACAAGAAAGATCTGATTGTCAGGTCCCTCTCCAATGACACAGAGGGCTCCATGTTCTGGCCGGTGCCTGGCGAATAGTAAGCTTCCATACTGGCGTTTTCGTATTTCAATCATCTGTTTAGACGATCTTGACCCCTCTGGTAATTTTGGGTCAAGAGCAAGCAGCAAATTGCTATTCCGATAATAATAATTTTCCGATCGGAGAAGTCCGTCATTTGCCCCTTTTGCTAGCCACCTGTTCAACCCTATGGCGTATTGCTCATAAGTGCATGATCGGCCTACTCAATTATTGTCACTGATCGTATGCCGTTTAGTTTCCCACATTTCTTCTTCAATTTAATTCCTGTTCTGTTTTTCATTGTTTGTGCCTGTATTCAATTATTTTTCTTGCACCTGTCTCTATTGAGACGAATGACATAAAGCAAATTGAAAAATATTTTCCTTTTTATTCACGCGACTGTAGTTATGATAGCTAGAGTACTGGCACATAGTTATGGATAAACTGCATTTATAAACTGTGTTTGATGATTAATGCAATATTTTGTACCAATTTCTTGGCATAATAAATGTAAGATCAACATAAAACAAATATGAAGACCTGCTCTGAGCTCTGCTCTTCTTGCCTGTTGTCTGGAAGATGCTAGCATCTTTAGTACCCCCACCCCGCGCCACTGACCCCGCCCAACGCACCGTGCGATACGGTTTCCGGAGAATAGGACCCAGAGTAGCACTAACATTGATTATGTCGAGGAGCTCAAATATGGACCCTTCACTGATAATAAACTGCCATAGAATGTGAGCACCAATTCAGTTGCATTGGTATTTCTGTTTTTGCCGCAAATTATAACTTATCACATCAATCACATCAAGTTATCACATCAATATTGCCTATGTTTGCTAACAGATTAGTACACAACATGATTACTTTTTGTAAACATAATGAGTACACATTTTCTGTACGAAATAAAAAACTAAATAAGGAAATTGTGTGGTACAATTCTAGGTGTCTTACTGGAGGTAACATAACATCTTTGTCCAAGCAGTCCATGTTCTCATTGATTACTGTTGACAGGCAATTAATACTGTACATTAACTGTTTTCAGACAACTGCTGAAGGCTTTGTCAGATGGATTTTTTATGTTTATGCTCAGGTTCTTGTGCAAACACAATCCCTTCAGGGCAATGAAGGTTTTATCCACTCAATAGTGCTCTTCATTAATGGCCACAGACACATTCAGAGGTATGAAGTGAGCGCTGAAGTCTACCAGCAGGTTGCCTTCAATGATTTCAATCTGTTTAAGTGCAACCCAGTCAGCAGTGGCAGGAAGAGCAAGCCACACACACAAACACAGACAGACACGCACACACACACAGATGCACAAAGACACACACACTCACTCACTCATGCATACACACATGCATGCACGCACACACACACACACACGCACACACACGCACACACACGCACACGCACACACACGCACACACGCACACACGCACACACGCACACACGCACACACGCACACACGCACACACACAGAGACAAACACCCGCACACACACACACGCACACCCACGCACAACCACACACATGCGCACACGCATGCGCACACACACACACGCACACGCACACAGACTCACTTGCTCTTGCGCAGGGCGTGCTCCACGCTGTGCCCGCGGAACTTCTTGTAGTAGTCGATGAAGGAGAAGGGCAGGTTGATGTTGAGGGGGTTGGTCCTGTCTGGGGCAGCTGCTCGTTTTCGGGACTCGAACGCGATCATCAGGTCCACCCAGGCCGCTGGCCGTTTGATCTTGAACTGGTCGATGAAGTCTGGGCCAAATATTTTGCAGAGGAGCTTCTCAAATTCGTAGTCCACGCCAATCGAGCCATAGGGGCCCCCTGAGAGACACACAGGAACACCTCTCAGACTACAGTAACGCCTCCTGACTGGAGACAGATGTCTCTCGGCTTCTTGCTCATTGTAAAATTAAATTACTGGTTTTGACATTCAATAAAAGTGCAAGTCATAGCCAGGGACAAGTGAAAACCCTACCTGCATTCACATACCCTACACACGCATACATTTTCAGTTATGACAAAAACCAATCAACCAAAGACCAAATTGTAAGTTACAATATGATGAAAATAATTAAGATACAATGACTATGATAACAAAAAATAGGAAACAACTGTACTTTTAAAATGTACAGCTAGCCTATTTGTGTACACATACTGGAAGTGTCATTGTGAATCTGCAATTATAAGAAACTGTGCATCTAACCTCCTTTAGCTCTAAAACCATGGATTATTTCATATCTGATTTTATGGGCCTCACAGCTGCTTTACCCAAATGTACCTTTGTAGACTTAAAAACATCACATTTTCACTTAAAACCAAGCTCCGTGTCTGTTACTACAGTGAGGAATTTTGGCTATTATTGGAGGGTGGCTCTAATTGTTTTATATTTTTGTTCCTGGATATTAAACGAGACCTACTATTTTTAGACCCAAGAGCCTAACAGTGGTAATTACATAAAGTATGTCTTCTTTTTGAGGAGCAATAGAAAAATGTCTGGACATTTTTTTTTTTTGCTAAGAAGGATGACTCCAACCCCAGTTGTAAGGAGTTTAACATTTAACTGCTGAACAAGGTTTCCATGGTAAGAATGCTGCACAGATTCACTACAGGGTTTCCTCTGGGTACTCCGGATTCCTCACACAGCCAAAAGACATGCAGGTTAGGCTAATTGGAGAATCTAAATTGCCTCTTGGTGTACTCCTGCTGTTGCCCTTGACCAAGGCACTGGCCTCAGAACTGGAGTTCTGGGTCCCTGGGCGCCATACTATGACTGCTCCTAAGTAACTAGGCAGATGCAGAGGAGGCACTGAAGAAAGTTGAATCTAATCTACAGCTACACTCATTTGCACTGTAATACCACAGAATGAGAAACTCCAGACTATTTTTAGTATATCATTTTCATTAAAAAAACCCCAAAAGACTGGACAGCATGTCAGTGGATGTTGGCGACATTAATGGTCGTGCACGGTCACCCACGGTCACCCTACCTGAGGCTTTATACAGTTCCTTCAGGTGGCCCTCAGGCAGTCGGATCTGATGAACCGTGAGGTCCACCGTGCCGCCCCCGCAGTCCACCACCACGTAGCGATCACCTGGAGACGGGGGCAGACATGACAATTGGGGAGGAGGAAGAGGTGAGGGGAGGTGAGGGGGGGGGAGGGGGTCCCCATGATACAATCAGGCCCCGGACAGCTCTTCCCACTCAAAGAACGACCCCGTTGGGGAAACATTGACCAAGTACAATCACAAAAACACAGCACTGCCGATGCCCTTCAAACCAAGAGGGTATTTGTGACCTAGATTACCTATTCAGCTACATAGTGGAAAAAGACTCTCAAGGTAAAAGCCAATTCCCAAACAGGCCCAGATTTGGGGCTTTCAGTCTTTGAATAATATGTACAATGGACTTGCTTGAAAGACTGTACCACATATTGTTTTCCACAAGGACGGACCAATAAGCACAAAAAATATATCTTTTCAGGACAGAACTGCTCAAGAATTAACTGCTTTTTTCCTTATAATATGACATTAATTCAGTCCAATTTTATAATAGCAGAATAATTGGCTCCTTTGTTCCTTTGTTCACTCATAACTTTCAACAAAACACAAATATAGACTCATGAGGCAACCCCATTCCCCACACATCCCAAAATGTACAGCATTATTCGATGCACAGAGAAAATGAGAAATCAGACAGTGGATTGAACAGACGGGCATCCAAACGTTAACCGCTACTGTCAAGCAAGCAAAGCTAAGAATCTAGGGAGACCACTCAAAGGAACCATTGTTATCATAATGACTATTTCTACATTTTATACATTAAATTTCTATATTATTAAGGGGGGGGGGGGTGGGGGGCAGGACGAAGGAAATCTGTGTGAATGGTAGCAGCATCAGAAACAGCAAGAGCAAATACTCTGGGAGAGGGGGGGTTGGGGGTGAAAAGATAGAAAGCGAGAGAGAGCGAGAGAGAGAGACTCTACCTTCTTCCAGCTCCGACCAAAGCTCTCCTACGACATTTTCCACCAAAAAGGTGCGGCTCTGTCGGTTGCGGCGGACGAGCTCCTTGGCTGGTTATTGACAGAGAAAGAATGGCGGAGCGTAAGAGGGCAAAGCGCCGGGGGCAGAGCCGCGCATCACAAACCTCAGCAAGCGACAGGATGACAAAGTTTCAGCGGCGGAGCGAAAAAAAAAAAATAATAAAATAAAAGTGTGTGAGAGTTCTCTCAACGTTGACTAAATGTTGTAGGAACAACCTGGGAGTTATCGTATGGAGAGAGTCGAGTGGGTCTGTTTGCTGTGGATGTAAAAGTAGTGGCCCGTGCGTTATTTGTACTGCATTTCTCAATCCCTGATAATTGAACCTGTTTTTCAGATTTTGCGTTGCATTTCGACAAACTAGTAATGCTAAAAATGACAAAATTGTTCAGCAATGTTAAACAATGTTAAACATGTTCCAGCCAAAACTGCTCCCCCAGCTCCTGATTTTGTCATTACAGTGACATGTAAAGAAAAAAAAAAAGAAAAAGAAAAATATATATTAATGGGTGGCCCTTACACTGCCCGAAGGCACACATCAGAAAATGTTCAGCTCTTTGGATTTGGATGTCCCTGTGCAACACAATGATGACATTTACATATTGTTGTGAACACAGGATGAAATGTGCAATTAAACCAGGTCATTGACCACTAGAGTCTTGTAAAAAACATAAGTGTTTCCGTAAGGAAACCGCAGTCGGAAGCTGCAGTCCAGTGACCCCCCCCCCCCTCTTTTGGGACCAGAACGTCAGAGAAGGCCGTGCTCCCTCTCACATCCGTCACCAGGAGCAAACGCCACGGTGACGGGAACGCACGCCGCCCAGGGCCAGAGCAGGGCCGCAGCGTTGCAGGGACGTTACGGGGAACGTTGTGAGAGCGTTAGTATTCGGACAGACCCGACGGGTGAAATAACAGGAGGAAACGGCAGCAGATGCAGGCGGAGAGAGTGCTTTCCTCTTTCCAACAGGCCTCCCCGCAACACGAAATGCTCTCCGTTGGAAAAAGCACGCAACATCCTAACGGTCAACTTTAAACTCTGAGAGGCATTAAACTTGTGCACTTGTTAATTTTTTTTTGGCATTTTTAGTCAAAAGGAATATAAGTTTAAATATCATTCCAACATCACAACGAAAAGTAGGAATTTATACATCTCCCACTCTTCAAGGTTAAAATACTGTATTCTGGGGGCAATAAATGTATAATATGAGAAGTGTCATTTTAATTGATTCCACTGAATCATGATTATAATAATTTCCAAATGTTTTACTATTTAAATATCTCTCCATACATGTATTATTTAGCCTTTTTTTGGTCCGTCTTTATCAAGGATTTTAATTATTTTGGAGGACACCATAAATTCAAGGCTTAATTAAAGAATCACAGTTTCAAAAAGGCTGTTTGTTATTGTGAGACTATTTCAACTCTTATTCAAGACCACTTTACAAAAAACACAATGTAGAAAAAATGAAGTACTTCTCTTGGGGTTAAGTAAATATCTGTACAGTACAACAGGGAGGAACAGCACTTTATCCAGCCTCTCCAACAGTGACTGGGCTTTGACTTTAACCCACAAAATGGCAGAATGGAGCTCATTGGGACTCTGCATTCACACTGATTAAATAAGTGTTTTAAATGCACACTTAACACGATTAATAGGACAAAATGACAGGCAGTAATTGCTGACCTTCACAGTAGTCATATGGCTGTCTTCCTGTGTATGATAATGTGACCGTGAAATAATAAGCTTAAGAATAAAAGACTTTGAATTTGTCACTGAGGAAGTCCTTGTCAGTGATAGGTGCTTCAGATATAAGTTTAAGAAAATGCGTTTTATTTCAATTTAATTTATTATTATTATCTTTTTTACATTTTGTATAGTGCCAAACATATAATGTTTAGAAGGAAAGTAAAAGAAGGAACATGGTATGTTTACATTTAAATTAAAAATGGGAAAATAAATGGTTGAAACACTGAGGAAAAGCAAGGCTCTTCTCTGGAAGGATAAATCAAGTTTGAACACACAAGCCAAACCTGAACCTGCAAGAAGCATACAAGCGAATGCATACATGAGTGAAATTCAGCCCCACATCAAAAGCACGGGTAAAGCCATGGGACTGAGGTAGCAAAAGCTACCGCGCTTGCAAAAATCCAACTTATAACAAGTGCATGAAACTAATGAAATATTCAGGTTAAAGAAAGCAGTTCACACACCACATTATGAGGATGAACAGTTCTTTTGTTCCCTTCATTTTTTGGGGGGTTTATAGCATTTTCAGAGAAAGCACTAAGACAAAAATCTCATTTTGTCAGATGACCTTGGTCTTAAAAAAAAAAAAAAGAAAGAAAAAATAATATAATAGAGAATTCAGAAAAAAGGCAGTTTTTTTCTCCTCATTAATAGAAGGGTGGTGAATGCACTCTTTCTTTAACCACTAACAGAAGAGACATATGAAAAAGAACAGAAAGTGGTAGTTGGGGGCTGGGGGGGTGGGTTGTAATTAGCCCTTGATTTGCTATTGCCGTTTCATCTTGCGCTGGTAAAATGAGACTTTGGGATGAGGTGAATTTCATACAATTTATAGCAGAGATTATATAGAATATATTTCATAATTGTATTCTTTCCTACACAAGAACATAGGAAATCCACCTGGCCATCCCAACTTCAACGGGAATGCTGTGAAAGTGGTTCACAGGTTTTCACGGGCATACTCCGGACATGGAGAAGAAAGGATGGCGTTGGTTAACGTGGAAACCAAGCTGCATGGGATGCAATGAAACAGCAGGACATGCAGGCCACTGAAGACCCTGCTGGTTACTGCATGCTTTTATACGCAGGGTGAGGATGTGAATGGCAAATGTTGAGTTTGACATTCAGAGCAAAACTGAGGTTTGCGAGGTCGTGCGTCAAAAAGACATGGATGCATCACGTGTTCTTTCAGATCAGGCAAGTTTGTTCAAAGAAATTGGTCTGTGCTATGAAGCAACGTTCCTCCAGACAAACGTGCAATAGATTCAGGCAGAAGATGATTGACCTTTGACCCCACGGGCAATGTTAGACGTACAGCAGCACTGCATTGCATTTACTAACCTTTCAGAATCTAATCATTAGAGGTTTTCTTTGGTAAATTCTGCATCTCACTACAGGAAATCTTCCACATAAAACCAGTATAAATGTCTAAAATATGTATAATATATATCAATATATATTCATGTATTCATGATTAAAATGCTTCTTTTAAATGCTGTGTGCAGATACAAATATATTTTTTTTTAAACCATTTTAAACATTCACAAAGTCACTGGACAAGCATCGCACCTGTACTGGCATGTTAACTTAAGTTGCGATGTCCTGCATGAGACTGAACACATTAAAGAACAGGATGTGTGTGTTAATCATGAGAGCGAGGTCAGGTTTAGGTATGACTCCTGGCTGCTTAGAGGACATTGGGGAATAGGGGTTAGTTCTGTGGGGAGGAGGGGGGTGGAGGTGTTTTTACCCTGGGTCATTCCCGCCCCCACGTTGTCCGTGGGGCTGTAGCCATTGACCGTGCTCTTGGACCCCAGGTCGATCATCTGATGGAGGCGGAGCTTGCGGCAGTAGATGGAGGCGGCCTCTGGTTCCAGAGCGATGATGAGCTGCTCGGGGTTGTCCCGGGGAACCAGGCTCGACTGGGGAACGGGAAGGAGGGGCGGGGCATAGACAACAAGAGCAGAGGTCAGCTCCAAAATAAACACGCGTTCAAATGCTCCCCTGCTCCCCGATTCGACTGTATGCTTCCTGAAAGATTTGGGGAAAAGTAGAATAGATTACAGGTCGTCGTGTTTCTCCCCTGCAAATAGAATATGCTTATATTCCTACCAACAGTAACAAATGCAGTGCTTAACACACAAAGAGATGGGAGAAAAAAGCTAGATATAAAGTACGATCAAGGCTGAAGTCAGATACTTTCACAGTCTTAACTAAAGATATGCAGCAATTGTAATAGAGTGGAGTCATCAAACTATAGGATATAGGTCTGCAGTAATAAATTGCACATACACAAAGATTTCAGATGAAATACAGCATCTGTACACTGAAGTAGCTCTGAAAAGTAATGAGATTTTCTTTGGTGCAATACAATAATTCATAGTTTCATAGTTTCTAACAGGGAACAATGTTGCTTTTGGGAGCCTCTCTGTCTGGATCCTGCAGTCTGGCCATAATAATTATAGCCTGTAATGTATCAATGTCACATCTCCTTGCCCTTACGGAAGAGGAAAATACTGCAACATTTAGCAAATAAAGCAATACATATATTTCACAGCAATGACAGGTATATGGCAATATCAAAAGTCAGAATAATGCGTACACTTGTTATTACTGTGCAATACCTTATCAATACCTTTTCCGATGTTGGTATGAATTTACAGTGGGATATTTCATATGGCCCCACCCATCCCTGCAAGAGCCCCTGTTCTAAGCTCAATAGTGAAGCAGGGTTGTGTGTGTGTGTGTGTGTGTGTGTGTGTGTGTGTGCGGTGTGTGTGTGTGTGTGCGAGCTCTGTGCGAGCTGTGTGTGTGTGTGCTTGAGTGTGTGTGAGCTGTGAGTGTGTGAGAGTGTGTATGTGAGTGTGTGAGAGAGAGAGAGTGAGTGTGTATGTGTGTGTGTGTGAGTGTGTGAGTGTGTGAGTTAGAGTGTGTGTGTGTGTGTGTGTGTGTGTGTGTGTGTGTGTGAGTGTGTGAGTGAGAGTGTGTGTGTATGGGCTCTGGTTTCCCCAGTAGAATAATAAGCCTCACTGTGAGGATGCTGAGTCACTGCGGATGCGCAGCTTGGCACTCCCCACTGCAGATGTCAGGTGACCTGGCTCATCTGCAGCACCGCCCTGCTGTCCCCGCCTTCCCAAAACCACCACTCCTCCCTCCCTCCATCTCTATCTCTCTATCTCTTGCACTTCTCTCTCCCTCTGGCCCCTGGACCTCATTCTTTTCTCCTCTTCCTCCTCTGTTTTTCTTTTCCGCTCTCCCTCTCCCAAACCCCCCCCATCCACCCACCCCCATCCTCGCCTCCGGCTTTCATGTCTCCCTCCCTCTCCTTTTTTGCATTCCTTCCCTGGTCCTCCCTGCATTCACCCCTTTCTCCTCCTTACCGAGCTCTAACCTTCGGTCCCCTCTGGCACCTGCACCAACAGTAGCCGCCGCCCCTTCCCCTGGCCTCGGACCCCCCCCAATCTCCCCTAACCCCAGCCCCCACCTCTCGGACCCCCCAAAGTCCCCCACCACAGCCCCCCCCCCCCTCCCGTAGAAGAAGAGGCCTGGTGAGGCGGCCGAGTTTATTATGCACAGTCATCCTTTTTATTTTTACATTTCTCTTTTAATCCTTCTGTACCCGCGATCGACCAACAGACGGCGTTTTCCTGTACGAAACGAGAGCGGAGACCCACTGTGCGCATAATCCAGCAGTAATTCCTCGCACAGTGAGAACGACTATTTTCCGTCCCCGCCTAACTTTCCCCCCGCCGGGTCATTAATGGGACACCTTTTCGCGACTGTCCACTAGCTTTGCCTTTCACGAGTGCTAATGGAGGCAATTTCCTCAGGGAGAGCCCGGCAAATGCGTATTAATTACACCCGTGGGTGGGGCTTCTTCTCAAGGCCTCCAGCCTGACAGCTGGTTTTAAGGACAAAGGTTTGAGCTGCCTCTTACATATCAAACCAACTCACAGCCTCGTTTAGATACTGTGCCAGGTACATCGTTCAAAACGGCACCAGACAACAGACCTCGTTTTTTGCCACTTGTACGAAAAACACATTCACTTAAAGAAAAACTTTACAAAGTTGAGTTACCTGAATTCAGACGGCACATTAGTATCAAAGTTGATGCTAATCAGAGGTGTATGCAAGTTTAGGAAGGATGTCTGAGTTCTACTCTAAAACTATGAGGAGAAAAGCTACTTTCAAGTACCATTTCCATTGTAGCTAAATGATTGTCAAGGAGCTCCTTCAAGCAAGATTATTCAAAACTGTGAGAAAGCACACAGTCAGTGGTGTTAAAGAGGCATCCGTTTATTCAATTAAAGGGAGGGACACGCACTCACACTAACAAAGTGCAAATCACGGCAATAATATTTACCAAAGCACAGGTCGCGCACACTATTTCCACCAGTGTGTAATCAATAGACCAAGCAGCCTTCCTTTCAGTATATTTAATCATTTTGTAATCAACAGCCTGTTATCCTCATTTTCATTCTTTCCTGCGACGCGCTCTGTGAATAGCACTGGCCTCGCTTTGACACCAGACACGTCCCACAGTGCGCTTCCTCAAGCACCTTTATCAGGTAGCCTTCACATTTTCCCCAGCAGTTACCTCGCCGCGCTGAATACCGCAATGAATGCGTTCATTCTGCCGTGTTTTCTTACACGATCAACAAGTAGAGTGGGTAGACAAGCTCGCCGGCTTGCGTTCTAACAAGTGTTCAGGCCATCATTCTGCTCAAAGTCTACGCTCTGCTTGAATATTAACCCATTACGGACTAAGGCACCCTATCAAAAACCCATAGAAAGGCCTTGGAATCACAATGCATTTTAACGGTCATGTGTCTTTAAGAACGGTAATTTGATCAAAATACAACGCTGGTGTCGCATCTGTCTGTTAAGGGAGATGTAACGCGCAGGTCACATCCGTCTGTTAAGGGAGATGTAACACGCAGGTCACATCTGTCTGTTAAGGGAGATGTAACGCACAGGTCACATCTGTCTGTTAAGGGAGATGTAACGTGCAGGTCACATCCGTCTGTTAAGGGAGATGATAATACATAGATATTCAAATATAAAGACACAGTCTTGATACAATCTGGTAACAATCTGTGGACACCGTTCATCTTTGACTTCCATTCTCATTTGTTCCTCTACTCTGTCGCCGCATCGTCGGAGAACTTCCAATAGGTCCTCCTCTCCCTGTCCTTCCCTCAGGGACAGACCTGGGCAGGAAGGAGACATACCTTATACGCTGCCTCTCTCATGAACTGCTTGGCTGGCTGCTTCCAGATGGCCGGCACCGTGATCACCCATCTCACGTCCGCGTTGTCAAACTCTGTGCCGACCTGGTCACTCAATTCCTGCAGCAGAGATTGACCGCAATATGACCACAATCTGTCGGCTCCAGACATGTGCTGTGATCAACCCGGCTCCTGTCTCCGTCATTCAACCATTCAGCTTAGCATAATACAACAGTCATATTCAACATGGATCACCACAGCTGGGTTAATGGCGGGAAGTTAATGGGGCAGCCTGTAGCGTAGTGGTTAAGGTGCATGACTGGAGCCTGCAAGGTTGGTGGTTCAATCCCCGGTGAAGCCACGATAAGATGGTACATTGCTCCAGGGGAGAACTATCCCCAGCTTAGTCTAATCAACTGTAAGTTGCTTTGGATAAAAGCATGCTAAATAATGAAATGTAATTTAATGTAAGTTCCTTCTGGCTTTTAAACGGAACTGAACATTTAGTCCAACATGGAACTACTGTTTTTTTCCTAATAAAGAGATTCCTATGGGAAATTTAAAGATAACTGTTGTAGTGCACTTTTATGGTTCCCATAAGTCTGCCAAATGCCAGAGAATCTGAGACATAGGCCTCTAGCCAGTGTTACCACAATCCACAAAGTTCCAAGCATTGAGCAACAAATACATACATGCAATCACCCCCCACAGATACAGAGCTCAAACATGTGCTTTAACCATTACATAAGAATTGCATTATGGGTACACTGAACAGAGGTTTTACTGTGGTCTATTCCAGCACAAAACAGACATTGGATTTCTCCTTCAGGAAGTGGGAACTGTGAGGATGCAGTTTAGTACCTTCAGCGCCTGGTCCTTGAAGAAGCCCAGAGCGTAGGCGAAGATGTCCAGGGCTTTCACCCTCTTCCCATTGGCTGCATGGAGGTCTGTGTCGATCGAGAGGTTCTGTGGAAACACAAAAAACTTATGCTGGATAAAGGAAAACTGAATTTCTTTTCTTACATTACAGTTAGTCATTACATTAGTTATTACTTTAAACAGATATGCTAAATCCTGTCTCCCCTCTCTTTCCTCACTGTCCCATCTTCCTCAAAACTCATCCACTCATCCACTCATCCACTCATCCACTCATCCACTCATCCACTCATCCACTCATCCACTCATCCACTCATCCACTCACTCTCTCACTCTCTCACTCTCTCTCTCATCCGCTCACTCTCTCATCCGCTCACTCTCTCATCCTCTCTCTCCATTTCTACATCTCCTTCCCCTACAGTTGACTCATTGCTCAAGTCAACAAAATCTGAAACGCACACATGAAAGCGTTGGAAATTATCGCATGCTTCACTGAATCACAGGCAGCGCATTGTGTGGTGGCAATGTTTTTTAATGTGTTTTCAATGACAGATATGAGTTGGCGCCCACTAACAGAGCAGTAGTTCACCTACGGGAGTCCTGCAGAAACTCAACAGCTAAAGTGCATTGCAATCCCATACTCTCTCGTCTGAAGTGATCTGAGGTCATTATGGTTGCCTTATCCATTTGGACAACAGCCAGAAGTACACTATACGAGATCTGATTTGACATCACGTCAGTTTATCTAGCAAAATAGATAATTCTGTTTAGTGCCTTTCGATAGCACTGCACGGATCTAGTTCTGTTTTTTTGGTTAGAGTTTCAGAATCTCAGCACCAAAATTCTGTTCCAAGCCACAAGCCAAAGTAAATTCAATTCATAACGGACATGAGCAATCCTACAATTTGCAAAGCAGCATGTGGGAGCTACTCATGTAATCCCCCTGCTGAAAAAGGGTTTTACGATTTTTCAGGAGGGACACGGTTTCTTAAGCTGGTAAATTCATCCAATTTTGTTACATGCCCTGGGTGGTTATATTGTCATGTAAAATTGTTTTATATTTGGGTGGATGTTTAAAATGAAACCCAAAGGGCCTTGGGTGGTGCTGGCTATAAGGAAAGGCCTGCGTCCTTACCGCCGTGGTGTGAAGCTTCATCTTAAACTTCTCCAGGTAAAGCCAGTGCTTGGTCTCGGTCGGGTCCAGGTCATGGTAAAAGTCGCGCGCCGCGTAGCCAAAACTGTGGAACTTCCTGTCGGGCGTCAGCAAAATGGTGGTGGGCGTCTTCTGATTGGACACCCCTGGGTCCCCTCCTTCCCAGCGCCTGCCCACCAGAAAGAGGTCATGTGACTTCCATTAGCTACCCCGACCGCCACTCAGTCTGCAGCAGTGAGGGATGTAAACATTACCCATCTGTCACTGACAGGCACTTGTGTCTGCTGCCAAAGCCTGCTGTGGCTTTTTAACATTTCACAACCAACTGGGCATGAACATATTCAAAAAGGGAGCTTCTAATGGAAAAACAGGATTATCAAAGCAGAGAGAATGCTAAATAAGCATCTCCCATTTGGGCCCCGTTTCAAAGTTGCTTACTCGTGTTGTTATTAACAGTAAAAAGGCTAATATTGCGGCACTATGAAGAGTCATTTGATCCTGTCGACTGGGCCAGAGGCACAGTTTCCAGTGAAGGTTTAGAAAGGTGAGTGAGGAAGCAAGCACCAGGGACATAAGCTTGTGTTGCTTACGTATGCTCCATTATTAGATGAACAACACATCTGATCAAACACTTCTTTTAAAACAGCACTGTACTCCTCCATTAGTTCCATGTGAATTTATTTTCTGGAATTCATTGGTATTCAATACACAGAGGAGACGACTCAATTCAAAATGTCTGCCACTGAAACGGCAGAACACCATACAGTACAGAATATGACGCCTTCTGCATATTCCACAGAACAAACATTTGTAGGTTCCAAAAAAAACTAAATATGAAAAATATATTATATTTCATGTAGTATCACATACTTTTGCTCAGTTCATTTAAGGATAAGCGCCGCTGGCACGTCTCGCTATATATTCAGGCTTCAAGGAGAATCGCTAACAATGAAAACGGGAGACCAGAGAAGAAGAGAAAGGACGTTCCCTCATTGTTTTCTGGAGCGCCTCCAGCAGACGACATGAACTGAATGAACACTGACCACAAAAAAAAAATCTTGGTTTTTGGCAATTAAGCGAAGGATAATTAGCTTCATTCCCACAGAGAATGGCCTGTGTTTGCTAAGTGCTCTGATGGGATTATCGGGCGCCTTGCTGAGAGGGGCATGCTGCGAGAGGACACTTGGAAAGATCTGGAGAAACACTGGAGGCTCACCGCCCATCTATATCATGACGGAGATTACCTGACAACCTCACGCAATTTAGGGAAATCGGGGGACGCCTAATCGCGTCGTGCCGAGGTGTTGACAATGATTCCTGACTGAGCGATTCATTTTCTATTGTTAGCTTTAAAAATACAAACCACGTGATAAAAAGCATAATGCGTAATGGTGCTATAATGCCATTATTCGACTATTTTAGCATTGGTCATTGAGAGCACGGTTTTTATGGCTATAAGAGTCTGAATGACAGGCACACATTCTTATTGTTGTTTATAACTAACAATGTTCCTGTTAAATTAGTAATGAATCATTTTTGGAAAACCGTGGGTAGACGACCAGCTATCAGTTATTTCAAAACATAGCTTGAGCTGGTCAAATTATATCAAGCTGGGACCTGGTCTGAATTGGTTAACCAGCTACCAGCTGTTTCAAAGCCTAGCTTGAGCTTTTCCCTCAGCAGAGAACAAAAAGTATGTAACTTTTTGGCACAATTTAAAAAATAAACCACTATAAAGTGGCTTCATACAGTTCAAGTTTAGAGAAACCAGTGTTCTTTGGTGAGCCAGGTTCTCACCAACAACAATCCCCAGCCTCCATTTTGAGTCAGCCTCCTCTGGTTTAATGAGCGTCATCTCTAACCTAGCTGCAATAAATAACCATTAGTCACCTTTGGTGCCTCTCGAAGCCATTGCCCGGAGTCTGAACAGCAAAGCACATATTTATCCTCTACGCTTATCTGACAGTGCAGAAATTTGCTTAAGGATCTACACAGCATATGGCCAAATCCAAACCAAACAAACCTTGAGGTCCTCGGTCTCAGTACTGTGTTTTTACTGCTGGTCTGGTGGCAACAGTAAAAACACCTCACGAGGCTTTCATCTGATGGCGAGAGTTAATGAACCAAGAGACGGCTCCTGATTTGTAATGTCGAGCGGCTGGCAAGCGCCTTTTGAATTTAGCTGCCTTACACCTGGACCTTGGGAAACATGGCAACCCCCCCGCACAGTACTGGGTTCCAATCGCAGGGTTCGATATGAGTTAAAGTCGGAGCTCCAGATTTCACATGAAAGGCTTGAAGAAAACAAACGAGTCCTTTTTGATGTGTCAGCAATCTGAGCGCAGATATAGGCATGATCGAGTGAGTGATGTAACAGCACGTGACCCTACTGCAGTCTGGAGGCTGACTGTACTACAGAGCTGCATGTGCTCGGAGACTCTCTTCCCTTTACCTCAACGGTCATCTTACGCTCTCTTGAGTCCGTCACTGTCACCCTTGCTCCTTGCTTCTCTCGTGTCTCATCTCTTTCTCGTGCCTCTCCCTCTCCCTCTCTCCATACCCACAATCTCAGTCCTTCGTCTCTCTGCGGCACTGCAGTGTCGGCTCACCTCATAGTGTGGATGCACTCGGGCTCCTTGGTGAAGCTGTAGGCATACCCACTGGACGTGGTGCCAAAGTCGATGGCCACCACCACCGTGTACGTGGGTCCCGTCTGCAGATTCTGGTCAGGGTCCTTCTGCAAGGGGCAGCGGGCAATGCACTTTCACCAGGACCAGCACAGCGTACGGTACAGAAACAGAACAACTCTGAAATGTATGAGTAACTGTCGCATTTATTATATTCCGCGTACAAAAAGTATACGCATATTTTATTAAGCATGTAAGCTATGAACAATTTAATGTCCATTTTCTGTTGTGACTGTGCCAGTTCAGCATTATAATAACGGGTACAGAGAGTTTTGAGTGGATTCTTCCATTGGATTCTTACCATGGAGTGCGAAGGAGACAGAGGGGTGATGCCAGGATCCCCCAAGCTCTTCGCAGGAGATGGAGTGACCACATCTGGGGAGAGAGGAGGAGGAGGAGGTGGTGATGGAGGAGTCTGGTATGGAGGTTCATTCCAAGGCCAACCCAAAGCCTAGTTCACTAGTCTAATTCCTTTAAATAATAAAATTATTGTTTCCAACCTATTCATTTCCTAAAAAGTAATAAGGTATATGTGAATGATGGCTACAGCAAACATTTTGAAAGAAAGTGAAAAAGAAAGATTAAATATTCTTCCAGGTGAAATTAGTCAAGCACCTACAAGTCACCATATTTAAAAAATTGTAACAAATACACAGTTTCTGCCTACAAGGTTAGCACGTTAAATTAGACTTGCAAATTCATCTGATTTTAACAAGCATCTAAGCCACCTGACAAAGGTAAACAACCATTTCATGCAAATATTGGTGTAAATACTTGCACAGTCCTACTGCATTAGTAAACATCTAAACCAAGGTAGAACATCCTGTATGTATCAATTTCAGTGATATTTGTCTGTTTCGCGGGATGCCAATGAATGCCCTACATTAAAACTTGAGCAACTTATTATTTGAGCCCAAGATAAAAAAAAAATGATATTTTGGAGAACATATTTCTGCTCATTAAAATAATGAACCTGTGCACATTTAGCCAATGGTACTTGCATAAAATAACCAGTTTAAGACTCATAACACATCATACTTTACTTTAACTTCAAGTAATTTGAGGCCAGTGGAGTCTCTGTTCCGGTTTTCACATTTCAATTTAGTTGAAAGCACACCGCCCATGTGCTGTGCTTTTAAACACAATGACATTTGAAGTGAATTAGAGAGAGTATTTGTACAAAGCACAATCCTCATTAGCTTCACTTAATAGCATTTGATAAAGGTCTTAACAATTCACAATAATGGCTGTCCCTGTATATTTAAAGTGCCTGGAGATTGTCTCGCAACAGGACATCGTTATTTTGTCGGTTTTCCAGATTGCTTGCCTTTTTCCCCCTACAGAGGGACTGAGTGGTCAGAATCAACACAATGCACTTTACCAGGTAATTACTGCACTGGATTAGGGACCACCTGTAGCTAGCCTCCATCTACCCAGCCAAATTTGTCTAACCTTGAGTTTTATTTAAAAGATGACAACAAAAGTAAAATCAATACTTGGGAGTAAAATGATTGTCCCTAATGGTAAATGTATTTGAAAGCACCGCTATTCAAAGAATCGTTCACACAACTGCGCTTTTTACAGTTCCATTTTTTTTTTTTTCTCGTATTTACTGCTTTAAAGAACTTTAGTCCCTTTATCAAGGGGAGAGGAATACGTGACAGAAGATAGCATTAAGGTATATTAACTTCTGCAGCATGAAAGTCAATATAAACAATTTAAATGGAGAAACAAGTGCGCTGCTGATGATTGAAGTACTGGCCTTGATTTCCTTGCGCTGGATTGTATACGGGCGACAATTTCAAAACGTTTCTTTTGAATTCATTTGAATTGCTCAAAACATGATGGGGAATTCAAGAAGGATAATAGCCGGCCTACAGTGTGTCGATCCTCTGTTTACAGAAAACCAATCAATGTCTTTGAAAACGTGCATTTTCATGTATATTTGACAGCATTAATTCACGGCTCCATGTTTGTGTGCAGGCTCATGGCTGTTATTCCTTTGTGTATTGAATAACTATGAGCTGGGCTGGAGCCTGCAGGGCAAGAAGTGTGTTCATATTACATGCACTCTCAAACACAACCAGATAAGCACACGCCCACACGCACACACAGGCACACTCACAGGCACACGCACACACATGCACACACATGCACACACACACATGCATGTTAAATGCAGACTTTTTGGTCAGATATCAATGCCCGATTTTTAAACAGGAAAATAATACTCATTACAGAGTCCCAGGTAGGCATCTCAACTGAGAAGCCTTCTAAGAGAGTGTTTCGTAAAAGTCGAAACCGAGAAAATAAACACAGAACAGTGTCAGACTCTGTGACGAAGCCAGGATATATCCCAACCCATTTCCCCCCCGAGAGAATACGGGCTAGCCCCTCGCAAGGAATGTTGCACAAATACTGACAGGAAGCAGAGAAGGTCAAAGGACATAACTCAGTAAACATCAAGATCTGCATAGGTCTGGATTCACTACCCAGCTCAGGATCTTCCCCTAAAGACATGCATTTCATCCCGGATGTGAAATTAGTGAGTCACCAGACTCACCTAGGCATGGTTCACATGCCTGAAAAACACTAAAATACCAGCACAAGCACAAGCACAAACACCGAAAGACTGGAATATCTGAGGATTATGGCAGAGGGGTGTTGAACCCATAAATTCTTACTCAGTTTTTGAATGTTTCCTACAAGTGTTTCTACAAGTACATTCCTTTCCACATCATATGAGGCTTTCGACTTCAGACATCAGACTTTAGAGTAGTCTGCCCTTGAAACTGAGATGTTGACTTCAGTCTTTCTGAAAATCACCTCCAATGAAAGGAATTTTTTTTTTTGCCAACTATCCAACATTTGATATCCTGACTTCTACACAAAATATGCGGAGTACTATTCTGTACAAAAAAAAAAAAAAGACAAATCGGCCACCAGCTGAGCTATATACATTTTAATCTATCAATTATTTAATTCCATGGGGAAATGGCATCATATTTCCAACAAAATGCCATTAATGTAATATTAAATTGCAATATATACTGGGTGTGAAATGATGGTCACTAACTACAAACTTTTATTCTTGGGGAATTCAGAGGAGAATATCTGCTTGTATTGGTGGCAGCAGCAGCAGCAGCCTTTGTCAGGTCAGGACAGTACTGGGATCTGCAGTCCTGGTGCCAAATGACCACAGAACCTGGGACTGCCGCAGCCACACTGCAGAACCATGATGGACCAGAGACCCAGAAGCTCAGCTTGGTCCAGCTCCTCTTATCACTGCACTCTACTACGAGGTAGCTGGTGATTTTGAGGGGGTCATAGCTGGGTTCTCGCTCATATTTTCTTTAATCTGCCATCTCCTTGACTTCAGAAAAAAACATAGAATTGAGGAAAAAAATAAGTATATAAGAACATAAGAATAATATGAATGGCTCGGGGATAAAAACCTACGCACATAATTTAACAACCCCATTCATACATGCCATCCAGTGCAGATCAGAGAAAAGTTACCAAGCCCGTTTTACAGTAACAAAGCCTACACAGAGCCTACACCACGCAGAATGTGACCATGTTCCCATCACTGATAAGCTATGACATAACCCGTCTTATCAGTGCACAGTATCAGATGTGCATGAAATCAGAGGTTCCGAAAGCTTGCAGACCATGAGGCTTTGCCAGGGAACAGTGACTCAGGATAATGAAAATGTGGATCGTCCATTTCATGCTTTTGACCCCGACCCAAAGTGAGGAGGTGGAAAATGACATCATTGCAGTCTCTCCTCCGCCACTCAGACAGCTGAGCCCCAGACTACGGAACTGGTATCAAATGCAGGAGGCTGGAAATTAATCTTCTATGGTGCCACCCCCAAAACCCCCACCCGCGTCCCTCTCTTTACCGCGATTCCACTTCTATCTGCCACAGCAGCACTCAACGGCAGTATAAGTACAGTGACGTCAATCACAGAAGCACTCCCATAGTTAAATCAGGGAATACATTCACCACCCAGGGACCACGCTGAATGAGGCACAAGGGAGTATTCTTAAACCCTCACTCCATCAATCTACCTTTCAGCCAATGACGTGTGCATTCTGACACACTGAAGCTCTGACACAGCCCCCAGCTTACAGTGGAGAGAGACAGATAAATTCTTTCCAAGACAGAAATGAGAAATGATCATTCATACTCATTCTCAATCGTGCTTATTGGGAGAAGCATTCCAATGTCACATTTTCCACACACAAAAAAAAATCTGGCCTAAGAAATGCTGTTCAAATTAGCTCTTTAAGTAGGTTCCGCTATGTCTAGTTCTCATTTTATTTGAAGCTACTTTTTAGCCATGGATTGCAAACAACACTGCATGAGAGGTTTAGTTTGAATTCTCTCATCAGATTAGCAGTTTTAGGCTTGAATTCTTCCATAGCTCATTAATGGCAAGTATATAATTTTCTGCCCATGTGGATTTAAGCACATTTCTGATGTGTACATGTATGCCTGCTTTTTTCCCCCCAACCCCTGAAGTATAAAAGGCTGTAATCGTTTTCCATTTGAAATATCTAATGAAGGATGGTCTACCCTCTTTATGCCGCATCAAAAACAATTTTCTACTTACTTTAATTTTATATTCCATAATTGATGGATGAAATTAACTCCTAAACACGGATAATGTGGACAACTGGTGATTGAATCTAAAACACTAGAGGGAAACAAAGTTTGGTAGCAAGTCAACCATATGTCCATAAATGCGTTACAAATGTATGGAACTTCATCTAATTTCATTGCATTAATTGAGGGATTAGGTTTAACAAAATCCAGCATACATGCATACAGGGTGCACAATTGGGAACCTCTACTCTATGTCCAAGTCAGTTTATGATGAATCAACTTTTTGCCACAAGCATTTGTCTTAACTACAAAAAAATAAAAAATCCCAGTATCAGGACACCAATACCTTTCTCTCCAAGCTGCAGGACCAGACCCCAATGCTCAACTAAATGGTAAATGGCAGGCATTTATATAGCACCTTTATCCAAAGCGCTGTACAATTGATACTTCTCCATTCACCCATTCACCCATTCATACACACACTTACACACCGACGGCGATTGGCTGCCATGCAAGGCCCCGACCAGCTCGTCAGGAGCATTAGGGGGTTAGGTGTCTTGCTCAGGGACACTTTGACACAGCCCGGGCGGGGGATCGAACCAGCAACCCTCCGACTGCCAGACGACTGCTCTTACTGCCTGAGCCATGTCGCCCCCACGACACTACACACAGATATCTATCTGCATCCAAGATCATGGATGCGACTAATTACAAGAGATGGAAAACTAAATAATTTATTGCAAACATTCCACTGCAGATTAAACATATGTGCTGTGCCTGGTTACGAATATCACCATCACAACATAACAAAAAAATTTTCTTGCCATTTCCTTGGCCTTTTCTCAGGCAAAGCCAAGCCAATAAATCAGATTTACACTGAACATTTTCACAAAAGAGACTTTTGGACACAAAACGTAGTGAAGTATGGCCAGCCAGACAGTGCATCTGGCCAATGGGGGAGGAGCATTGTCAAGCCAGTGATACTGCTAAAATCTGCAGTTACCTCGCTGCAAAAGACACAATACTGTATTTACTCAAGCCTGTAATGAGAAAGTTACCGGGTTTCAATGTGAATAATACTGAATCAAGGATATCTCACAGGAGTAATAATTAGCAGGGAGAGAGGAATAGAACACTATCAGACACCACCCTCAGACCAGACAGTGGAAATTACAGGCCAATTGAACACGTTTAACAATCCATGGGCACAAGCAACCAACCTTTACACACAACCAAGGACAGGTTTTCCGAGCAGCAGACAGTGCGGAAAAACACAGTAGGGGGATGGAAAAAATAAAAATAAAAAGGAAAAGGAAAAAAAAACAATGAACTACCGACACCCAGACTAAAAAAGAGGCATCCCATTAAAATCACTGTTCCACACATCCACTGCCAAAAACACATCTATCAAAGGCCTGCATTCATGCAGTCGTAGGGGGGACCGGTTTGGTCGCTGCACCTCCCCTGAGAGAATGCCCCAGTTCTTCCACAGCCTGAATGTCCATTCATGCTGCGGCCCAGCAAGTCATCAGCACCGAGCGGAGAGGCTCATTTCAGCCCGGTCCAGCTGGCGGCCATCCCAGACACGCAGAGCAGGGGGAGAAAAGCCTGGCAACAGCTGAAGACCAGGCATCATACTGTGTCCCCATCTACTGCGTGTGTAAATGCACACACACACACACAACCAGGCAGGGTCGTACTGCGTCCCCATCTACTGCGTGTGTAAACGCACACGCACGCACACAAAACCAGGCAGAATCTTACTGCGTACCCATCCACTGTGTGTGTAAATGCGGATACACGCGCACACACATACATACACACATACACATGCACAGAGATGCACAGAGATGCAGAGACCCGCATGCACGCATGCCCGCACACAGGCATACTCATACACAGGCACACACAGCTGAGTAATCCCATGCCTTTAAACCCTGGAGTATGCACAGCGAATGCTTCAGCACAGCATACGGCAACAGCTAAGAGCCATGCTCCTCCTACACAGACTAAAAGGCAGAGCTTTAGGAAGAATGAATATCTTAATTTTCCCTGATCTAACCTCAAAAGACCACATTCTATACAAAAAAAAACCTCTTGGCAGATCACCGCATGTTGTATTTGTTGCTGTGTCAGGCCTTTGGAATTTTTGCGATGGTTGCCATGAATCGAACAGGAGGGGGTTGTGCATTCATTATGCACATACGTATGAGCTGCCTCTACCAGCACAGCTGAGGGTACATTAACCTGCTTACAGACCTGGAATGGCACAACACTGTTATACAAAGGAGGGTGCAGTGTTCAGACTGGTGGAGAACTGAATTGTCTGTGAAGGCAGTTGCCTTGATGGCTTGATGCCTTGATGCCTCGTTGCCTTGCTGCCTGATTAGTCAGTGTCCTTCAAAGGCGTCTTAGGAGGTGCTTAAGCAGCACGTAATCAGACACTTATGGCAGGAAGACGTCAGAAAGACATCAAAGTACTGTGATTACGAGCAATTAAGCTGCCTAGTTCATGGGAAATCCACAGAGGCTTAAAAACATTAAAAAGGTTATTTCACTGTGTTAATTCATTCATGTCATTTAAAAAATATAACTACAACAAAATATCAAACTCGCTGTAGATTTGCAGGTACGTGTGAGAAGATGCGGCTCGGTTTTGCTTTCTTTTGTCTTTGTTAATTAGCTATATCTGCAGGAAGGGGGGAAGACTTTTTATTCTATATTTTGAGTCGCTGTGGGCCTCTCTCTCCATGTGGTAAATGACAGTGCAAGCCTAGAACTGCCACTTCTCCCACCCAGGCATGTCACATGCTGAGTGGCAGACAGCCATTTTCAGGTCTGGTTAGAATTTTTACTCAGACATCAATGGGCTTTTTTTAAACATTCAAGAACATCCAAAAATGTTATGAAATAAAAATGGTCAAAGGCAAATCAACATCAGTCAAAACTTTATAACTCATTTTAGCATCTTGCTCACCGGACAATTCACCATTACATATGCAACTAGCGTGTCCTTGGAGCTCCATGAGACAGCCGGCACCAGTCTAACAGAAACCGGGCCTTACAGATCGATAGACTGTGTCTGCAGTCCATGGTCAAACGATCTTCCTATGCAATGAGTCGGACAAAAAAATCATCTCCATTACTGAGCTGAGAGTGAAGCTTAAACTGATTATCGTTGAAGTAGGAACAATAGAACATGGTCAATTGTAATTGTATCAGCATGATAGGCTTAGCCACCTCTTAAGAGCCCTCACACCACACACATGCAATATTTCAGAACCCATCTGTGATCCCAGTTTCAAATAGGGCACACCACATAAAAGCAATTACTGTAGACATCATGTTGCACCTGTACACAGAAACAGGTGAACTCTTATGTGGAAATGCACCTACCAGTTCAAAGCTGATCTACCGTTGCCAATATGCCTTCCCTTAAATAGGACACAACACAGCAGCGAGTAATGCGGAGATAAACTTCTGAATCTTTGGAGAATTTACAACAAAATGAGGACATACACGTATCCAGGATTCATGGGAACATGAACTAACTAGAGAAATCGTGCTGAACCGCGTTTCATGTTTCAAGCCATGTTTCAATTTGTGGAAGTGATTGAGCTTTTGTTCCTTTGAATTATAATTATCTTATCAATTGCTGAATGATTTGTTGCCATGATTAACAGCTGTGCTATACTTACAGCAAGCTGGATCTGAAAGGCTGGCTGAAATGTGTGTGTTTTGTTCCCCTACTGCCTTCAGTACAATAAGCATTCTTTTGTAAAGTACTGCGTGCGAACCATTTATTTTTCTAAAGCTTAACATCCCAAAAGACTACCTTAACTAAAATATACCAATTTAACGGGGAGGAGGGTCTTTTTAAAAAATGCACCATTCTGTTTGCTCAATAAAGATGAAATGTGAGCAAGAGAATCTGTTGGTTTTCTTACAATCCAATCCAAATAACCCCTTCCAGACCTCAAGAGCTCACATCTGTCAAACCACTGTAACATAAACAAGCTGTATTACAGGAATCCAGCAGGAACCGCAGAGATCTGTTTGAGAGGGTGAAATACAATGGCGGGATACCGTCAGTCTTTAATGTAAACTAACATGTTGGAGAAGCAGAGTGGCATTCAGGTCTTTTGCTTTTTGACTGCCCCTAAAGAGACAAACAGGAAGTGGTGACCAGGTGGACATAACCCCATGCAAATTCTTCCCACTTCTGAATCATGTTTCAGGAATGTGCAGTTTTGGCGAATTTGTATATTAGTGTGGGTGCATTCCTTATTCATCCCATTTAAAAAAACACAAACGGTGGACCATCTTCAGAAAATTCTGTGACGTGTTAGCAGAATTTTCTAAACAGGTAAAACTATAAAATCCAAATCAGAGCGTTTATTCCAAAAGCAAGTGCAGTCTGCGAAGATATTAAAAAAAATAAAATAAAAAAACTGTTACAGTTCAATATGCTTTTTAGGTACGAAAACCTGTGTCATTCAAACCTAATGCGTGACCCTCCTATATTTGTTAAACATCTGAAAACCTGATAAAATGTATTTGAATAATCTTTTATGCATATAATTCTAATTTTTAAACCTTTAGAAAATCCAATATGACAGAAATTGATGGCAATGGGTGCACTCGGCAAACGACTTAAAACTTGAAAACATGACTAAAGGTACCTCCAACTTAGACCTGTTGGTGGCACTAGAGTACTCGAGACGGATACCTGAATCTAATGGGTCTGTCCCCAATCATTGTGTTAAATTTAAAAACTTTTTACCAAATGGTTCTAAGGGCTACCATAGACACTCTCGCCAGATGAAAAAGATGATGATGATGAAAGTTAAGAAGAAAAGGTAGAAACACACTGTGATTAACACAATTCATTCTAACCGGTTGTCATTTGTTGTACTGGCAATGACAATTCCACGATGGCATTACATTACATTATTGGTATTTGGCAGATGCTCTTATCCAGAGTGACGTACAGTTGATTAGACTAAGCAGGAGACAATCCTCCCCTGGAGCAATGCAGTGTTAAGGGCCTTGCTCAAGGGCCCAACGGCTGTGCGGATCTTATTGTGGCTACACCGGGGATTGAGCCACCGACCTTGGGTGTCCCAGTCATTTACCTTAACCACTATGCTACAGGCCACCCATCTCCAACATACAAGCTTAAATGCTGAAAGAAACATAATTGCAGGCAAATTAGCTAACAAAAGTAGCGTTTTTCAGGTAACCCTTCCTGAAAGCTAGCCTATATGTTTAAGTTACCTGCAAAATAATTACAGTCGCTCTGTGTGCAACAATGGTTCTTTTCAAGGGCAGATGATTGTAAACATTTTCTATACTGGCAAATAAATGACTGAACCTTTGGACAGCATTCAAGAAATGGTGACTGTATATAAACACTCTTACATATTTCTTTACGTGCAGTTATTTATGTCTTTTAGTGAGTACTGGAAGCAAGCACGTACAGTAAAAGGTCTTGTGACGAGAGGAAGAAATTGATCTTTTGTGTAGCTGGGATAATTACTGCAGTCAGCATGGTCAAGGCAGTTCACTGCAGGGCTCCTTACATGTGACAAGTGAGGGTTGTGCTAGAGCAGGATGCAACAGAACTGCAACGCTGAGCACATACTTGACACAAGTGTTCTCCATAGAAAACCCCTCTATTTACTGAACAAATGCACGGAGAACGACAATGGTTCTTTAAAAAAAAAAAAAGAAAAAAAAAAAATTTCATCATTTAACACGGCAGACACAATCGTACAGTCAAACGCAACAACCTACGCATCTGTGCAGATGCACTTTCTTACATCAGTAGGGAGGTGAGGGAGAGGTGACTGAAGGAGCGCACGGGCGTAGGCTGCGAGCACGCGTCCTCAGAAGAACAATGGTCTTCCTTCCTGTCATTTTGGGGAGTTGACCGCGACAGGAGCAGTATCTCGTAACGCACGATCCCCGAACTGACAAGGTCAAGCCAAAAATAGCTTGTGTGTAAAATACTGTCAACACCCCCCCCCCCCCCCCCCACTCCCCTCCATTCAGGAGCATCGCTGTGACCCACTGCAGGAGGGACACGCCTGAGGCAGCGGATATTACCTCACTTCTTATCAGCGGCTTTAATGCCGTGCTCTCATTTCCAACCCCTCCCACCTGCCACTGGCTTCTAAAACCGCATTTAAAATACAGCACACCGCCGATCCCAAATAGCAGCGGTTCCCCCGGTGAAATCGCTGAGCTTACAGAGAGCCGGGCATGAGAACAACCACTGCGATGCATCATTGTTTGCAGCAGTGTGGAACTAGTGAGGTTATAGGTTCAAATCCCAGTTGGGGCCCAGCCACTGTCCCCCAGGCCAAGGTACATAACCTGCACTGCTGCAGCAAATACCCAGCTGTATCTGTGCTGGGTATATGAAAAATGTCAGCTGTATATGTTGCTCTAGTTAACAGCGTCTGTAAAAAAGGCCAAAATGTAAAATGTCACCCGCGTAGCCACCACATGCGTGTTCCTCTGCCTTTAGCATCCAGAGACTGTGGTTACTGTAAAGACTGACTGAATCAGAAGCATCTGATTTATTTCTAATCCTCTCACGAGGAGGCAGATCACCAACATATTCGGCACCAAATGCGTAATAAGTAAATAAGTAATCTGAATTCCTGCCAAATTACATTTGCTAACATGCTTGTATCCACAAAAAACTTCTAACATACCTATGTATTCATATTCATTTTCTATAGCAGAAGACAAATAAGTCCAAAAAATAGGTCTAATAAATTCCTAATAAAGTGCTCAGTGAGTGTGGATCCCACTCATAAACTATGTTCAATGGACTGAAAACATCCACCTCAGAGACTTCATCTGGAGGTCCACTGAGGTGACCACTCAAACCATGACCTCCATGAACTCCATGACCTTGGGGCCAATGGTGTGTAAAGCAGGCTTAAGGTTGTTTGGACAGGGCAGTCGGTTTTCATCTTGTGGTCACAGACCAGGTTCAGCATGTAAGGACTAATCCCCAAATACATGCAATGTGCCCCAACAGTATCATAAATTAAGATATATTTACAGCATTTACAACATATTTACTCAGAACTAAAAACAATGACATTTCTGCATATGTGCACAGTACGCGGCATAAATCACTCACAAACAAGGCCTGCGGGTGAATGCCCTCTGCTCCAGTCCCACTTCCTGTCTGCGTCCAGTGTGAATACATTAAACTGACCTGCCAATCATCTGGTATTATCTGTGAGTCACAATGGGACTGCTGGCCAGCCAATCAGCTAGGATTATGAAAGAATCCCAATGAGAAAAAATGCAGGCCAGCCAGCAACCAATGGCTTGGTTCTGTTCCACAAAGTACACTCACACCGAAACTACAACAAAAGAGAATGAAACCAAAACCTATAGTTACCAATATCTGATGCTCCCAAATAAATGAGCTTATTGTGTTGTTCCCCCCTAGATGTGCTGGTGCCTGTTCCACCCCACCAAACAGCACTAACAACTAAGACAATACTAGAACATATTTAGACAAAAGGGACATGCTTATGCAGGATTGTTAATGATGCTTGTTATGATTATAGTTTGTTGATGGAAAATACAGTACATCAAAATTATAATTGGCCTGGACTGATGAACAATTTTGATAAGCTGGCAATCGTAAATGCTGACTGCCGTGATGTTAGCTCAGATAGCTAGGTCTTCATAATTTAATACGACAAAGCCATCCGGCCAAGCCCCCTCAGCACTCTGTAGGCTATTCTGCACAAGGTCTCATAACCATCATCTTCACCTGACTGAATATCACTCTATAACTTTACTACAACTCACAGAGGAACATGTGTATCATATCTTACATAACATAAAAATACATAAAGTGAATGAGAAACAATATTTTTGGGGGATAAAAGTCGACGAAGAAAATTAAACGCGTGCAGTGTCCCAAAATAAGACCGTTTTAGTTAGGAGCAAGGTGAATTATTTAAGAGTGTGAAATAATTCAGAGGTTCTCTCCAGCCGAACCGCCCCGGCGTCAGACATGTTTCATGATGTGATCTACAGCCTGGGAGGTTATTTGGGTCAGGCTGTTTCTGGGTGTGGTTCCACGGGTAGGAACCGCACAGCCAGACGGCACAAAAACGGGAACCTCTGGAACCCGCATCGGCAGCACAGAGTCAATACGCCAGACCAGTGCAGATGCAGCGTCGCCATGAACCCGAGTCTACAACCATCAGACCATCAAACCATCTCTACATGAACCTGTCTGTCACACTCAGGCTCCGCGAGTGTTAATAATATCATTTTAACAGAATTTTACAGAACAGACTCCAAATGCCGCTCTACAAAAGCAACCATGTCACGCAAGATGAGCCGGAATTCACACACTCTCACACACTCTCACACACACACTCTCACACACACTCTCACACACACAGGTGTTTTCACAACCTCTACTGTAGCCAAACTAAACATGACAGAATCAGAGCAGAATAAAAATGTTTAAAAATATAAAATAAAATACCTTAAAATTCCATAGTCTACATTCTTGCTAATCTCAATCAAGGCTTGGGATTTTCCCCAAGAATATAATACGATTAATATTTATATTGAGACGCATATTTATAAAGACACAAGCTGCTAAAAAATTAGCAGACAATTAGTGATTTTTTCACTCCAAGCAGCTCTCTGAGGGAGCTGACAGAAAGAGGGCAGCGTGTTTGATGTAGGCTGGTCTCCAGTCCTGGCCCACAGAAACAAACGCTGCATTATTGCCGGTGTTACTGCACAAGAACAACAACGGATGTTGAAAAATAATAAACTTAACTAGGTCTCCGGCCAGTAAGACCAGTAACATGAGATAATACTCGGTGAGTGTTCAAAATAAGCAGCAGCAAGTTTTGAATAAGCACCACTAATTGCTACTTTGTCAGGTTGTAACTCTGAGGGAATGTGCACATACACACGTACACACGTACACACGTACACACACGTACACGTACACGTACACACACACAAAGTGCCCCTCCCATCTGTCATCATTCCCAGTAAGCATTGCTGCGTGTCATGACTGCAGAAATGAACCTGCTGACAACGTTTTGTATCCATTATGCCAACGTGTGAAGCAAAACTAAATTCAAACCCATGACAGATCTTATTACACACATGTGAATAGCATGAGAACATTACACTTCATCCTTAAAAGGGAGTGTACTGCATGTAGATTTGGCAGTATAATCGGCAAAAAGCACTCCAGGAAAGACAATATTCAGCCCTGTGTTCATTCATAAGCTGTGTTTGACAGAAACGACACATAAAAACAACATTCCAGGCGCATACGCATACGGAGTGCCTCCCTGTCGGTAACGTGGCTTTGGCTGAGCGCCGAAGCCGAACAGCTGGGTTTCGTTTCTAAGTCCCGGGAGGGCCTTAATTTCTCTCGTCCTGCAGACAAGCAGCCATTCCCCAGAGGACAGCCCGTGGGCCCTGCCTCAGAAGATCCATCTCTGTCCCCCCTTTCCTCCTCCTAAAACACAGCCTTCCCCCGAAAGGAACGCAGAGCGATCCAGCGCCTCCGCCTACAAGCCCACACAGAGCAGGACTTGGTATTTCCTCTTTCGATTCGGGGGCCTCTCTGACTTCACTTCAGCACACTATGGCGAGAGACTTTTTTTACAAGGAAAGGAAATACACACTGACCGTTTCCATTGATCTAAATGGAGCTGGACACTTGCACACACTGCAAGAAATGTGAAAGAAAATACAATCCAGGATTGGCCACTGTAGAAAAAAACAGTCCCTGTTACGATGTGATATTGTTTTCTTTTCTTGGCCAGTGCTTTGAGCCATGGATAACGATCATGAAAAAAGAATAGTTCAGTGGCACAAAGCAGGCCAACATTTTCAAGGTTATACATCCTGGAAATAGGATATTGTCAGACAATACATAAGGCTGCTTATGGAAGTTTGAATGCATCCATTCTACAATACATCATTTGAGTCTTACCCCTTCCCCGTGAGCCAAACCCTGTCTTATGCACATAATGTGGCCATGGAGCGATGCCTGTTGACCCAACATACTGTAATGGCCACATGACTGTGATCATTGGAAGATTTGTCTCTTTGAAAATAAATCAAATCCCCCCACATGGATAATCTGATTTCATAATCTGATGTCTACTCGTAGCAATAAATTCCATCCTTGGAGGGTGGTGGTAATAACAACACACCTAAGCAGCATTGGAATTTCAGGTCAAGTTATTTCTATTCAAGAAGATATCGATGCGATATTGGATATCTGCAATTAATGACCAAGGTATCTTGTTCATGTTTTGCTTGTGATTAGAAATGCTTCTGAGTGTTGTATGTCACCTGTATTCCCCCTCGTAATATGTCAGCAAGTGGCATTTTATAATGTTTATCATTTTAGCCATAACATACATTTTACCCATAACAACAAGACATCAAATTTGCCTCCTATAATGATACATTTTAAATTAATTTGATTAATTTCCATCAAAGTTCTTCTTCGCTGACATAAATATTAATTTGCCGTGCATTTCATTACCTTGCCTGGTTGTACAGGACAATTCATAACCTTTGACAACAAAAATATATGACATAAAATAAATGAGAACACATGACATTGAGCCCAGCAATTTAATACTTACGTAAATATCGACAAATGCGCATTACTCTACATTTTACTGACATTCAACCCAGGGGAGTTAACTTGACCACAGAACGGGTTTCAATCAGTCAGCAGTAAATCGCCCGCATTGATCTCTGCATACAGACAGCAAGGTGCGCATGAAGTCAACAGCAGAAATCACTACACCTTCCTGTCTAACGAGTCAGCTCTTTCCCAGTGCGCTGACGTCGGTTAAAGGGAACCATATGTCCGCATTCAAGCCAATGATGTAACTGCCTATACTAACTTACTCCTTTACTGAAAGAAGATTTAGGCCTTCACCGTGAATAAATACCATGAAGACCTTTAGCAAGGACGTATGTTATTATTAAAAATTCCAGCCATAGCAGTCGTAAACTGCGCCTTAAGGAGTCCATCTTCCCCCCCCTCCCAATCTCACCTTACCCCATTACACATGTATGTGCTCAATATCTGTCTGGAAAATATATATATTCCATGAGTATCAGTATCATGATATACAATCACATTAAATATGTGGAGGCTGAGAAGGCAATGACTGAGAAGCAGTTATGACGAATAATAGCACATAATGGACAACTGAGACCAACTGGAGTGGTGTGGATCAGGCTATGAAAAAACGAAGCACGTCTGAATTTATTTTCTTTTTCTAAGGAGAGGAGACGGTCTGCCCTCCTTTTATCCAGACGGGTAGAAAGCGAAGATAGAAACAGATTGAGAAGGGACCACCGCTAAGAAGGTGCCAGACCCATGATCCCCAGGCTGTGTAGTCAGGGGGACTCGCATATCCAGAAGGTTTACTGTGACTGGGGACTACACTACACATCTCACCAGGCATTCCTGGACTTCTGTAGGACCTTTATTGGGCAGTCCAGCCATAAGCACTGCTTCAGACAACCAGCTCATCACGATAAACCATCATCCCACTATCACGTATGCATGACTGCATTAGAAACAGCATTCATACTGTATGTGGAAATCTATTTGGATACACTTAACATTTAGCATGATTTAACCAAACTTAAAATTCAGCATGATCCAATTTCTGCTACGCGGCTGCCTTGGATTTGGTGCACTGCAACTTTGGTGCACTTTTTCTCTTTACCTGTCGGTATATGAGTGGAGACATGTGCAAGCCTTATGTCTGCGAAAGTTCACTCACATGTTCCAAAGGAAAGGACAGATAGAGAAAGCCATGAAACAGGGAACAAATTGCATATGACGTTTTACGAGATTATTATGATTATGATTAGCATAGGGAAATTAGTTAAGCACATGCATGAACTCCCAAAAGCCGGAAAGTGAGGCAAAAGAAAAACTCGGTGGGAAGACATCTCGGGAGGAACCCTGCTTTGAGGACAAACAAATATTGATTTATATTCATTCTAAATATGTGCAGAGAAATCTCCCCAATGTCCACAACAACCTTTGTTATTGATTGACATCCTTCCCTCTCTCACTGAGCAACAGCACTGTGCTCCAAACTAATCCTAACATCAAGCACAGTCTGCAGAGGCCTCCTTCCATTAGAGAATCTAATCAATCAACCACTTTCAGTAGATCCCACCACAAACACATTTCCATCACAAACTGACCTCGGCCAGTTTATGTGTACGGATTATATAGAAAGGGCATGATAATTATTACAAATTAAAAGTTATGTATGATTATTCCATGTGTCCAAACAAACACTTTGTGACTTAATACATTTCAAAGAAATATTTTTGGCATCTGTGATACAGTCCCATTCACTCAGTGTTTCTGTTCCATGACTGAGTGCAGTCTCCCTACACAAATAACATCTTGTGGATCAATAGACGCAAAATACCACAGATTATTTCTATCCAACTTTCAAACTGTTTTGAACATTTACTTTTTACTACCATTGCACTTCCGTTTAGGACAACCAGATGTATCCATCTTATATAGCAAAGAACAAGATTTCACAAAAAAGAGACAAACCAGCAGCCTATGAAGCCAGATGCAACACTCAGAGTGACATGCTCCTGCCACCAGTACAGCACAGCAGCTCCAAAATCCTTAACTGCATGGTGGGCGCACCCACACACACACACACACACACACACACACACACACACACACACACACACACACACAACCCTGCAGCTTTTTTCCTGTGCTTCTGCGTGCTACAGTGGTGACTCAAAGGCACACTTTTCATTCTTAATGTCTGATGAATGGTCTAGGGCCTAGAAGACAAAATTAGCAAAGCATCCCTTCTGATGCGACAGTCGTTGCTTTTATTTACGGTCAATTGAAGGGCCTGCTACACCAGGAAGACCCGGCTTCACCTTGTTGTCCAACTTCTGAGACGTCCTCCAGCCTCGTCCGTCAACGTCTGCCACCAAATCCCAGAATCTTTTTCACAGCGTTTCTCAAATGCATGGAATGACTGACATGAGCCCCTCCTCCTAAATACATTCTGCAACTGTTCCCCTCCTTGCAGCAGCAGCAGAAGAGACAAAAACACCCTGGCCCAGGGTATCGGCTGGCCAGGCCACACATGCTGCGATCCCGAACATAAAGCTGGGACACGAAACAGCTGAGCCACAAAGGGCACCAGAAAACGCCGAGGTCAATTCCCGCACAAGTCAGCAGACACAGGGAAAAAAAAGGGCCCAGGCTTTCTGGGTTTCACTCAAGCAGTCTCAACTTGACAGGGTCAGTACAGGAATACAGGCTTTTTCAGCCAGAGGCTAGTTCACGCAGTCTGAAACATGACAGTGCAGTGGAAGGATGAGAAGAGATGGTAAACTACAGACACTCGGCTGGAAGCAGGGTAAGATGTCCTCCATAATAAACCCCTGCCTTTGGAAAGGTTGCTAAAAACACTTGACATTCCATGCATTTGCACGCCCTTGTTAAATTACATGAATGTTTGCAACATCTTGCAACACAATAAACAGAATAGCGTCCCCTTGACTCAAGAACACGGAATTTTATAGCAGGTGTGCTGACATGCCATTTCCATTGGTCTGAACACAACCCTGCCATAAATATATACTGTGCTCTGCTCCAGCTTTTCTGGCAGTTAAACGTGACGCGCGATCCATAGAATGGCCGACTATCACCCAAATGCAAATCCCCCACTGGATCCGGCGCTTCCAATATCAGCAAAGTCACTCCCTATATCATGATCTTATCTTTATCAGTAAGCCGAATCCTCCTGACTGCATAAAATTTCGAAAAATACAAAATGAAGGCAGACAAAAAAAACATGCAAGACATGACTTGAATTAATGTATGACACACACGTGTTTCTGTTCCATGACTGTGAGTGCAAACTCCCTACCCAAATAACCATAGGATGGGTTTTTTGTTTTTACACACAAAAGAGAACATATTGAATAACTTGTGCACAGCTCATGATAACATGTAACCGGGGAAGTGTACATAAACAATATCCTTGTGTACGCACAATTAACAAGGTATTGCAAGCTCAATTGTGCGAAAGGCATTTTGATATCCATTCAGCATAATTGAGCAGCATTGTTGAAAGACAGAGAGGCTATCTGCACTCTATAGGAACAATTTAAAAAATCTCTGATTGGTGCTAGTAGTAGCATTCGATACAGTTCCTCATAATTCATAAGAGTTTCCGTGACTCATACTAATCCTTCAGGGACAAGAGCTATTTGCAATGAACTAATGTAGCCTAATCAAAATTAGGTGAGGTTTAATTAGCACTGATCTAGGTGGGGAAAAACCCCTCCACCCAAGAAAGGTTGCGGTATAGTTTTTTTAATTGCATGCAGCAAAAGCCTAAACATGCATCCATAGTGTGCTCTGTGCCAGCACTAAGGAGCAAGGTATCTACCTCGCCTTGCCTTACGCCATGCCTTACGTCTGCATTAGGACAGCCGCCCTGCTCTCCAGGGATGGGCGTGCTCAGATCAGCCATGCAGAGAGACGGGAGAGCAGAGGACGTCTGGCGCGATCTGACTCAGCTCTCTCTCTCTCTCTCCCCCTCCCTCCCTCCCTCCCTCCCTCCCTCCCTCTCTCTATACGCCATCTCCACCCACATCTGCAGAGAAGCTGTGCTGGGAGGAGGCCTGCCTGCAGCTATGGCTAAGTCTCATATGGCTGACGACATTCACTGCTGATGCAACTCTCCCAAATCAGATCTGAAAATAAAGTAACTGATAATTACACTTTAAATATAGCTTCTTTCAGACGATTTAAGGCAATGGCATTCTAGAACACTGGACTAGAATTTTGGAAAACATTCAGAAAAACTTCAAAAGGCTGATATAAAAGATAAAAATCAGACATTTTTTGTTTGTTGACTGGGCTTTTTGTGTTGGCACTTCTATTTTAAAAAGTTTAAAAATAAAATTATTGAATGCACATTTATTATCTGCAACTACTCACTGACACTTTAATTCATGTTAATGAACCTGAAATGTCATTCTTATGACAAACAAAATATTTGCGCAAAAGCACAAATTTGTAGTATGGTACTTTAATTCAGGCAAGATTATTGTTTAGTCTTTGGTCTTCAGTATAGCGATAGTGGTATGCACTTTGTGGTAAGAAACAGGCCTACGATACATAATAAAAATGGGTTCCAAGCTTGCTGTCTTTTTTCCCTGCCTGGGCCAAGATTTCTCTAACCATGACGGCCTAACATACGTCAAGCTGTCGGAGGCCCTTTGAAATTGTCTGGCTAACGAGTTAACCTTTTCTCCGCCACAGTGTGGAATTAGTTCCCCCCAAGTTCTTCTGAGGGAATGTGCCATTGAGGCCTGCTCCCCCAATGGCTGAACAATGGCTTCTTTATACCCGCTACGGCAAAAAGACCGCAGCGAGAACCTGACTGACAAGCGTCGCTTCGTGTCAGTAACTTGGTTGAGAAGTTCGTAGGCTTCACTCTTGCCTCGGCGCCAAGGAACGAATAATCTCAAGATACTGACAACTTCTCCAAGTTGTGGCTGGTGACAAATGGTCCCTCTGATCACCCCGGGAACCTGTCATTTCACAGGCCTGCTCAAATGCACGGTTGTTAAATGTCAGCGGGAATTCTCTCCTGTGTCCTGTGTGCGTAGCAGCTTGTTTGATAACTACTCAACAACTTCATGTTTACCAAGCGAATATCACACTTCAGGGCCGCACCTTCCAGGGTTCTTAATCACACAACACACGTCTAAATAATCAAGACTCATCTGGTGGCATTCTCTGGTTGCACGGCTTTGCTTTTTGGCTATTTGGCCAAGTCCCCACTGACACACTCCCCCTTATTTGCAGCTTTGATCATTATCAGGACCGTGAATAATTGCCACTGAAAATCTAAAACGAAAGCACGATTGAGTGACGATTAAGCCCCACAAACGAGGTTTTTCGTAAAATGTGTACATATATCATGCATGCGTGCTGTTCAACTGCACGCTCTAAGTTAATGAAGATCTTGGTTCAGCCTGCTGCGGCGCCCCTCCCGCATTACATCACGACAGCTGATGAATACGGTGTCCTTCCAAAAGGACACTGACGCCTTTATCTGCATCATTTGCTCATGTTTTCAGACATGAGAATAAATACGCCGGTTTTGATATGTGAATTCGTCTCTTCCACGCACACAAACAGGCTACTTAAAATAGGCTATGCAGCAATAGCTAACAGTAGGCTATAAATAAGGGGAAATAAACGTAGTCGTTGAGGTGTCAGCAAATGTCTACAGCTCTTTTGCAATACACAGCATCAAGGCAAACGGTGAGACAGTGCAGTCGAATTCTCCGTGAGAAGCAAACGGGTTAAACGTCTGCGTCCTGTCGTCATTTCACCTGGCAGGAGAAGCACGCCGAGTTTTGCTGCATTGAATCAGATTCCCGTAGGATTTGGCCATGTGACCAAACTCTGCACCGCTATAATGATGGAAGTCTAAACTCAGCTGCGCGTTCAGCTAGCTCATTACATATCGGCCCTACATTACCCTGTCAAATAAATGTAGAAGAATTGGAGGCTACGTCCACTCGTTCATAATGACCAAATAACGAATTGTAATATGCTAATTAGCTACAATGCCATATTTCGAAACGTGCTTGACATAATCACCTTAACATGCCCCGAAACACTGCAGTCCTTTCCACTCGCCATGCGGCATACGAATCACCCACATAAACCATCCTAAAATGTATCTTGTCTAAATAAGATTCAGCAACAAATGTATTCTAACGCCTTTATTCAGCCTTTTCGCTTCGATCAAGGAGCCAGATTTAACTCCCAAGATATATCCCAAAAAATCTCTGCAATCTCTGAAAAACCTTCAACGCGCAGGAATTGGCAAGAGTAATAATGCAGACTAAAAATAAATGAACTACTGAAAATACGCGCGCCTCCTCTCGCTGGCCATTCTTGCTGCAACAGCAGCAGTAGCTACTCCGACAGACCCAGTAAGGATTACATAAAACATTTTTCCTGTTTACCTGCAGTTACGTTGTCTGTGGCTGATTCTTTTTCAGTCATCGTATCCCGGTGTACTATCTGTCTTTGGATCTTCCACAAAAAAACAAACAGTTAAACCATGTAGCTAGCCTCTGGAAAAAAACGTTCCTAGATTCACTTTGCGGTGTGTAGGCTGTATATTGGTGGTTCAAAAGCTTACTTCTGCACTTCCCAGGATTTTATTTCCCCCACCTCCCCTTCCTTTTCCTCCCCTTTCTCTACACTGTCCGGAAAATACCCAAGGATGGCGCGCTAAATTGCACGTTTAAATGATGCTATGCGAAATTGACCCATGGAGCTGAAACGCCTCTTGTTGAAAGTAGCTGGACTGCTGGTCTCTGCCCCCCCCAAAAAGGAAGTCAGCTTTGACTGTTACTTTCCGATTTCTGGTCTCTCTATCCCGCCCCTCCCATCCCCTTGGTCAGCACGGCTGTTCTGGCAGCGAATGCTTCTCATTCCGCAGTAAGTGTACTGCAACCCGGACGGTGCAGAGATGCTGTGCAGATATGTTGCTGAAACTCAGTTCATAGTATTAATGCATAAACCCAATAGTCTATAACCGGGCATTTGACGTTCACATACAATTAATAGCAGGTAATTTTCCATAGTTTTCACCTTCTTGTGGTGTTTTGGTCTGCTGGTATTGTTTGGTTCTGTGAGTTAAAAGTAAGGAAAAGGAAATGTCCATCCTAGAACATATAAAGTTAAAAGTACACAGGCAATCGGTTTACATGTCCTTCTGTTGCATTAGCTGCCTTGTTTCAGTAGTACATTTATTCAGTGCCTTGGGTGCATGCTCACGCCCCTCCTAATCCTCTTGGTCCGCACTGAGACTGCCAGACCATGGTCAGGGTAAAGGGTGGGGTTATTACAAGTGGCTTGTCAACAAAATATGGAAGCAAAATATGCAACCACCTTTCAGTGGGAGAATGACATGACAATATGATGTGGTATGATAGGGATTTAGAGTGATGTTGTCACCTAGTAGACCGAAGGGTGGACAAGCAAATGGCCCTGCTTTGGCATGAGGCTAAATGCGTGAAGTTACAGGCTAACAACACAGGAGGTGTGGAAAACATTGTTTTAATCATGGAATGAAACTTTAAAAAAAGAAACACTGCAAGATGTTTTCTATTGGCATAGAAGTACTGTTGCCAAATGGCACGCAAGTGCATAGATGAAAACCAGCCCTTGGCAGACATGATGTAAAGGTGTTACTACTATTGCTAGGTACATGGTTTTCAGTTGGTACTTGTGTTCATTACATTCTCTGCCAAAATCTGAATAATGAAACTATTAAAAAAAATGTAATGGGAGGGAGCTTTTTCACATGACATTTTTCACCAATGATGCAAAACCTTTACCACTCACACGTGTGGAAAAGCTTCTATTTTGTTGTAAACTGGAACACAAAAACCTGCTTCAAAATCCACAGCGACCTGATTCTATCTGTAAGTGGTAAATGGTCACTATCAAGAGTTCAACAGCTAAACTACAATAAAAAATACTTTAAAACTAATGAGAAGTGTGCATATTTAACAGTAAGCAGAAAGTCCTTTGTGTGTCCTTTTTCTACTGACTTAAAAATAAAACATGCGTTATTAATCAACTTATTTGCTGAATTTTTAATTTGCCCTCAATAGCAGTCCTTCTGTATGCAGTCACACATTAAAAGAAGGAATACATTAGGGGCGGTCTGTAGCGTAGTGGTTAAGGTATATGACTGGGACACGCAAGGTTGGTGGTTCGATCCCCTGTTTAGTCACAATAAGCCACATAGCCATTGGGCCCTTGAGCAAGGCCCATAACCCTGCATTGCTCCAGAGGAGGATTGTCTCCCGCTTAGTCTAATCAACTGTACGTCTCTCTGGATAAGAGCGTCTGCCAAATGCCAGTAATGCATGAACACTGCCTTGTGGCTGCTTTTTTCTGAGTTTGTAGTTACACCTGTTTAATCTGCTTTGCTCAGTTTTATTTTGAACCCTGATTTTAGTTTTTTTGTGCATTGCCAGCCAGAGGTGTCAATAATTCTGGAGCCCTCTTTATGTTCAATTGTTTCCTTTGTGCAGTATCTCGTCTTGATTCCAGGTTTCTGATTGCATTTTGAGTCTGTTATCGGTGTTTGTGAACATGAGGACGTGAGTTGTAAACGGTTGGCATTCATAAAGCGCCTTTATCCAAAGCGCTGTATAATTGATGCTTCTCATTAACCCATTCATTCACACACTCACACACCAACAGCGATTGGCTGCCATGCAAGGCACCAACCAGCTCGTCAGGAGCATTTTGGGGGTTAGGTGTCTTGCTCAGGGGCACTTTGACGGACCCAGGGTGGGATCGAACCGGAGAAACCGACTGGCAGACGGCCACTCTTACCTCCTGATCCAGTGTTGCCCCGAGCGAATGAGTCATGCCAACGAAAGTCAAGGAACTTATTTAAGGCTGAGGAATAAGAAGGCAGCCAGAAGCATGGGCCTTAGACTTACCAAAATTAACTGTTTGGAACATCATTGAGAAGAGAGAGGAGCCTGGTGGGCCAAGGAAAGAACAACAAATTCTCCCCATAATGAAGATAAAATGCCCAACACCTGTCCAACAGATAAGAAACACTCTTCAGGAGGCAGGCGTGGATGTGTCAGTGACCGCTGTCCGCAGAAGAATTCAAAAACAGAACTACAGAGGCTACACTGCAAGATGGAAATACAGCATAGTTGGCAGCAAAAACAGGATGGGCAGGTTACAGTTAAGAACTACCTAAGAAGTATCTAAAAGGAGCCTACAGAGTTCTGTAAAAAGGTCTTGTTGACAGATGAGATCAAGAATCATACTGTATCATGGCAAGAGCAACGCTTGGAGGCCAAAAGGAACTATCAGTGATGCACGGCACCCCTCCTCATCTGTGAAATATGGTGGTGGGGGTGTTATGGCTTGGGTATGTATGACTGGCTCACTTGTCTTTATTGATGACGTAACTGCTAATCGCAGCAGCAGCAGAATTAATTCTGAAGTGCACAGATGAATCTTATCTGCTCAAGTTCAACCATGAAGCAGCATCAAAACTCATTGGACGGTGCTTCATCCCACAGCAAGACAATGGTCCTCACGCAAGAACATTTTTTATACTCTTTATCTTAACTTTCCCTTACTTCTGGATGTAAATGACCACAGAAACATGATGAATTCCAAAATTTTTGCATGTTCATGAGTATTGTGAATTGGCATAATTGACACTCTAAAAATGCCTTATGAGGCTAGGCATACTGCCCCATTTGTCCGGAAGTGTCATTCATAAAATTGGCATTGAAGAAAAAGAATATTATGAGTTCAGAGATTGAAGTCCTGCTACACGTTGCCTCAAGTGCTTTATACATTGCGCTCAATTGAATGAAGAGCGCACTAGACAAGCTTACTATAATTTGAGGCATATTTCATGAGAATGAGGTGAGCTAAAAAAATCCCTTGCTGCCAGGACGGAAGAGCTCAACTTGTCCGTCACACACATTGCATGTTGCACTGTAACACAAGGTGTTGCATCTTAACACATCCTTGAGTCACCTTCGGTGATGACAGCAGTGCAGCAAACAATGCTAATTTCACAATGCTGCAAAGCTAATAACAGTATCCTACTCATTAAATTCTGTCACAGAATATGACGTGGTAATTCTGAAGAAAACAGGAAGCGATTACATGTTTTCTTATTTCTTGCCTTTATGTCAATAACATTATGCTTGTAAGTGTGAATTATAAAATGAGTCTCTTTGAAAAACCTCTTTAATTTACTGGTTGATGTTAGAAAATATCTGGTGCTTACCCGTTAAACAGCCTTCTATTTGGCCAGTATCTGCAGACAGAGGAAGAAGATGGTTCTGATAAGCGCGTAACAATTGACAATGTTGCATATGTCCATCTGTATAAAAGTCATTTGGTGCAGACCATTTCTGCAGGTAGCTTCAATAGGAGTGCTGTGCTGCCTTCAACGCCATTGCTTTCAATTTCAGGTAAGGCAGACGTCAGGCGTCCAGCTTTAGTTCTACTTTTATTCTTTATTTATCCACGTTGAGTCCCACTCAACGACCTCACTCACCACTCGGTGTTGGGGGGGGGACCAGTGAACCTCAATCTTGCTTAGCTGAGGCTTGATGATGCCCCCATGCAACACAAAACCTGCCAAGGCGCCATGAAGGCCAAATGGTATGACCACAAAACGGTATAAGCCACTTGGAAGAAGGCCACCAGGTCCTTCGCCAACTGAGTCAAGGGAACTTGCCAATACCCCTCGCACAGGGTCAAGGGTACTCAGCAACTTTGCCTTGCCGAGAAGCTCGACCAGCTCATCCATGCGAAGATTGAGTCAGGGTCAATGTGACAAATTAATATGCAGAAGGGCAGATTACTGCACAATTTGTTCTCAATGCACTAAACAGATGGCGCGATGTCGGATGCATCCACAATGGGAGCCCTGGCCAAGAGAAAGCTTATGTCTCTGCACTCTGTAGCACTCAACTCTGAATAAAGCCAGTTTACTAAAGACACCTTTAGAACTGGAGATGTTTGGCCAGGGGAGGTAGACTTGGGTCCTGAAGGGCCACAGTGATCTTGGGGCATTTCAGCAGCTAATCCAAGTCACCGATTTCTTTTCCACACACTTTGCTTCCAAGGCATAAATTGGCTGCTGATTGAAAGGTTGAAAAAAGCTCAACATTGTGGCTCTCCTGAACTTGTGATTGAGAAACTGTCAGATGTCTGACTGAGAATGATGCATTTGATTTAAGTGTAATGTAGCATAGTGGTTAAGGTACATGACTGGAACCTGCAAGGTCAGTGGTTCGATCCCTGTTGTAGCCACAGAGCAAGTATTAACCCCAAATTGCTCCAGGGGGGATTGTCTCATGCTTAGTCTAATTAACTGTAAATAAATTAGTTATAGCCAAATAACATGTAATGGTGGAAGACAGCTGTCTGTCTATGATGCACAGATGCCAAACAACACTATTTGTTGAGACATTTTTCTTATTTCTTTTACTTTTAGCATTGGACAGCCATAATCTTAGATGGTCATCTGTCCTTCTTCGAGGACAATAAACATTCTAACAAAATAACATTTTATTGATAATCACAAACTGTTGATGACTTGTCCCACAAAGTCAGACTAAGACTAAGTCACAGTGCATCTTAAGCAAAAAAATGCCGGTAACGTTCGACGCATTAATGTGCAGGGGATAATGCAGTTAAATTAGATAAGGGTACCAGAAGAAAATAACTGCTACTAAACTTGATTGACAACACCTAACTTTTCACTTAAATGTGCATAAGAATGGAACAGAATATTGTTTATTATTTTTCTATAAATTAATCCAACTGATAGCTGTGACATGGGTATGTATACAGAACACAAAGCAACACAATAAAGAAACAGCAAAAGCTAAGCAGTGGTTATAGTCACGTAAGCACATATTATTGGTATATTACTCATATGAATGGTCAAATTCCAGGTTATGCAATACAATGTGATATACACTCTTCAATAACAGCACTAACTCAGCAAACAAGAACTGTTATATTCCATGATACACATCCATGAAAAGTATTTTTCTAGGAGAATATTCTGAACAAATGTAAGAAAAATTGCTGAAATACCTAAACCCTTTCCCTCCATACTTTCAGAGAGATTTAAATCAATTCCCTTGCTAAACATTGACAAGCATATAAATAGCTTGCCTTTCCCTCATCACAGTTTGGATATTGTTCAAATCAGCGTCTTACGCCATCTAGTGGTCACTTGAGGCAGTTGGGAGCCCATAACTGTCACTGACATCACTTGTATGTATTGCTGTGCTTCAGCATTTTACAGTTAACAAGTTTCCCACTCTCTTCATGGCAAAATTGTTGATGGATTAAATGTTCTCTAATGGAGATTAAAAATGTCAAAATGGTTCCATAAAAGTAATCTTATCCATTCCTAATAACATAAACATATCGCAATATACAGGTAACATTCAGAAAAATTGAGAAATATGCGGTGTCCAGTTTCCCAACATTGTTTGTGTGCACTCTTTCTTACTTTTCAAAACTGAATTATCATCTTTAGCCTGTTTTAAACTCACATCATCCATACGGCATC
The DNA here is from genome assembly GCF_963514075.1 of Conger conger. Classification (NCBI taxonomy): domain Eukaryota; kingdom Metazoa; phylum Chordata; class Actinopteri; order Anguilliformes; family Congridae; genus Conger; species Conger conger. Next base: position 24,554,938 of record NC_083777.1, on the reverse strand, counting down.
CCAGTCAACAGATTTGAATTTAAAAAAAGCATTTATCAGATATTCTGGAGTGATGGTGGAGACTGCATTCTCCACTACAGTGAGCTATGTTAAAGTTGATGCTGATAGACAATACCATACCATGACACAAACAAGACATAATGGGCACCCGAGGAGGTCCAGCACCCACTTGCAGTAAGTTACTTTTTTGCTTCCATTTTCCTGTTACCTAACCTGACTACCTGAACCGGCAGTACAATTGATACTGTCAATATGAAAACCGTAATTTTACGAACAGTTGCTTTGTTCATTAGTCACCCAACCACATTTTATCTTAAAACATGCTTTTTGAAAATAGAACCAGAATAAATAAAACATGAACACACTTTGAGCCACTTAAATTCCAATGAATACATCCCTATACTTTAGTCTCTGTACCATCTCCTTTCGACAGGGAAATGGACTCTTTTAACAAAGAATCCATTTCCCTGCCTCTGTATTTTGGGGTCCTCTTTGTTTCTCATCTCTCTAGAATTAAACCTTTGACACCACTCAATATTATGGCTTCCGTGACAAAATTGCCAAAGTTTCAAAGGCCTGCGTATTGCGAGCGTTGTTTTGATAACCTTAGCGGGTACCTAGCTTGGTGCCCCTCTGCCAGCCATTTCCTCTTCTGCTCGAGTTGACAGGCACTTTGACGCACCACTTTGTTTCAATACTGTTACCACTGAAAATAGGCAAATTAATAGATACAATATCTACCACAGAAACACTGCTGGCCTCGCCAGAGGGTTACCTGTGCTTCTGCCTTCAAGTGAAAGGCCATAGAACACGTGCAAACAGATCTCATGACACTTATGTTTAATCCCCTGAGTTGAGCAGGACATAAATGGACGAGACAAACATATTCTGCTTTAAAGGGTGAAGGACAGCCTTCAATTACTCCAATAATTTCATTACTTTGACTTCTCTATCTAAAAGATTTCTTAATGCAACCTTTCACACAAATTTCTTTGAAAATGTTCTTTTTCACTAAACATTAGACTACTACCTGTTGGCACATCATGGGAACCACTCGCAGACAGGGGTGTAATAAATTACAGGCTTTAATCGTAGTTTCGCAAAAGCAGGTCAGTGCACGGCAAGCAGGGCAATACAAGCAAAACGGTTTCACAGTCGAGTCCAAGCAAAGAGTCAGAGTCCAAGCAAACAGGGAACTGTAGAGTAGGCCGGCCGAAATCCCAGGACAAGCGGAGGTCAAAGCCGGGTAGGAGGGTAGGAGATGGGTTTGGAAGGCAGGAGGGCTGGAGCAGTGGTTGGACGGAGACGGGATAGCCCTCACTGAACACAATACACAAAACCAAGCCAGCCACGCCTGTGCTGCATCTCCTGCCCGTCTCAGGGGTCAGTTGCTTGAGGTTTTCTCTACAGCATCTGAAACACATTTTCAATTCCATTCAGATCAGATGAATGACTTAGCCTGACACGAATTTGTGGCTGTGATAAAACTCCTTGGTTGCTTTAGCAGTTTGTTTGGGACAATTGACTTGCTGTTGGATGAAGCACCATCCAATGAGATTGGAGGTCACAGTTGAACTTGAGCAGATAAGATGCATCTATAGACTTCAAAATTAATTCTGCTGCCGCTATCAGCAGTTGCAGTACATTATTAATGAAGGCAAGTAAGCCATCTCCTGTTGCAGCAAAACATGCCCAAACTGTAACACCCCAACCATCTTGTTTCACAGATGCTGTAGTTCTTGGGCTGTTCATATAGCCTCCATACTTTGCTGTTGCTATCATTCTGAAGTCAATCTCTTATGTCCACGAGACATAACTCTGCAGGCTTTTTAAGGGAACTGTAACCTGGTTGTCCTGTTTTTGTGGCCAACTAGTGGTTTGTGTCTTGCAGTGTAGCTTCTGTAGTTGGGATTGTGAAGTCTTCTGTGAACAGTAGTCAGTGACATATCCATGCCCACCTCCAGAAGAGTGTTTATTATCTGTCAGACATGTGTTTGGGGTTTTTTATTAATTATAGTGAGAATTCCTCACTCACGACTTTAGAGGTCTTCTTTGGTCTACCAGGCCCTTTGTCATTACTATACTCACCAGTGCTAGCTTTCTTCTTAATTCTGCTCCAAGTAGTTGGTTTTCGTAAGCCTAAAGTTTGGCCTATGTCTCTGACTTTCTTTCTATTCCTCTGCCTCATAATTGCTTCCTTGACTTTCATTGACATCTCTGGTCCTCGTGTTGACAAACACCAATAACAGACTTCAAAGGGAATCAAAAGCATTGAATCAAGGCTGAATTGAAGCATTGAATTTGATGCTTGAAAGCCAAAGTCAAAGGAAGAAAATACACACACCTGACTCATCAGGAACACCTGTGAAGCCATTTGTCCCAGACATTATGGTGCCATCAAATGGGAGGACTGTATAAAAAGTGCTGCAATTTCTACAAGGTGTAACCGAATTGAATAAATACCCTTAAATGAAAGCTGATTGTGTGCACTTTAACCACATGTGGATTCCAAATCAAAAATTGTGGAGTACGGAGCCGAAAGAAGAAAAAAAATATGTCTTTGTCCCGAATATTACGGAGCTCACTGTATATATGTTACATGTTAATCCATTTATATAATTTATCATTAATGCTAAATCATCATTCAGTACATAATGTGCATTTTGAAAGAGTAGATAGTACTCTACTTACTGACCTAATTATGCAGTAAATGGAAATAGCAGCTGGGTGTTATTTGACTGTAAATAGAGAGTGTTGAATGAACACATAAAAACAGGTGTCAGGGGTCTCAAGCTGCAAGTCACAACATAACCAATTTACTGCACATAATGTAAACACACTGATATATAATGATTCCAACAGAAAGCCAATACGTTGTTTCACGGGTCAGATCCATTGTTTAAATATGTACTGATTTTCTGTATAGATGCCATAGTTAGCAGTATTTTAAGGTTGACCACATCTTCTGGTTGAATGATTATGATGCTGTCATAATCATTAAATTACCTTTTATTATGGCCTGGGGGGGAGGTGGGGGGGGCAGAATGAGAACGGGTTCCTCTAGGCAACAATCATCTTATTCAGCTAATGGGGTGTCTCTTGTTATGAATTTAATCACGTATAAATGAGTTCAAACAACACATACACATCAAGGTTAAAATTGAGAGCCTTAAAGCATGCCAGCTGGGGGAAGAGTACTGTGCCAATTGCCTTGTTTCAGCATGCCGCATTTTATTAGTCTGAATAAACGAGCCACTCTTGCTGCGGAGGACTGCAAGAAAAAAAAAAAGAAACAAATTGCAAAAAAAAAAGTTTGTAAGATTATTAAGAAAATCATAACGTGCGCTTTATGTGCACTGCAGGGCTGCGTAAAGTATAGTGGAGTGGCTGCCAGCATGTGTAATCATCTTTTCTCCCCCTTTTTAAAAAGAAGAAAGAAGCAACCATTAATGATGCATACCCTGGAATAAACACACTGATGGTACTTAAGAGCCTTAAAAAAATTCTATATTTGTTGTGAGGACAAGAGCACTTCTCTCCTTTCACAAAGAGGAGGAAGGGGCCAGCGGATGAATCAGACTCATTTTGAAGTAGTTTGATTCATTTTCCCCACTAATGATGTTACAGGGGATGTTTCTTGTTGCAATCTTGTAGCATTATTATTATCATTTTTCATCAGTCTAATAGAAAGACATTTTATAGATCCCAAAAAGCAGCACACATTTTCCAAGTGGCAAATACTAAAAGTGTCTCTAATCACCCGTGGCTGAAAAGACTGATCCGCTGCTGTCCAGTAGTCTCATAATGGGGTTCTATATTTGAGTCTTTTTACTGCAAGCTTGCACCCCTTTGTTTTAAGGCCCTTAGATAACATTTAAACTGAGTTCTGATTTTCGGTAACTGTTGGCTTGTGCATCCACACAACTTACACTTAAGACACCTGCCAGAAGTTGCCTAAAAAGTGTATATTTTATATATAATGTCACATTAATATAAGAGAATTCTGAACCCATGTCGGTACCACCCAACACTTATCCTGCTCTCCAAATAAAAAAACAAAAGTGGGCGCATTCAGGTGGTCATAAATTGAGACGTAGCAAAGAAATATTGATTAGCAGAACCAAGAAATCAAAAGCTTAAAAAAAGCCTTGCCTGGTACTTCATTTCCAACATTGTCACAAGCAAGCAATTTTGTTCATAGACTAAATGTGTCATTTTTTGAAATATGACTCACAGATTAAATTAGCCATATTCCTTAAATAATTGAATATGCCAAAATGGCCAAGAAACCATATTGGAGGAAAATGGAAATTTGACGATAATTTTATTTTGTGAAAAGTAACTTTAAAAGATACAAGCACTATACTTCCTCATGAATATTTATGAAGTATACTGTAGGTTTTTTAAGGAAGGTACCGCACTGGATTGACAAATTTGTTCCAGTTGTCAAGCTTTCTTTCACAACTGACAGATAGACTGGCTTTCAAAATGACATGATAATTGTTTTGCTTAATAACCATGTGTTTTTTTGAATATTCATTAAAATGTTAATATATTAAGATCATTCTGACTCTTCTCCACTGACTTGCAAAATAATATGTCTAGTTTGATTTCTTCCACCATCTTCGGTGGTACCAAGAAGCAGCTGAGAGGCTGCAAAACATGGAGACTTGACCTTATACTCACCTGGTCAGACTGGGAAAATTCAAATTCTCTTACACACTGCAGTCTGGACCCACACTCTCGAAATAGTATTTCACCTACTGTATAGAAACAGGGTTTATCCCCACATCCACAAACAGCACGTCCCTCACGTTTCATTCACTGAGATTATCGTGGTTTCCTACCCTTAGCAGAGATATTTAAATACATTGTAGAACTCATCCACTACTAAAATCAATCACATTTTACACAATGGGATGCATGATATCTACACGGCCATATGAGGCTTTAAATTAGGCAGCCCATCTTTAATGAAATGCATTATATTGTTAGATCTATTGTGTAATCATTCCTCCCCAACATGAAATAATATGTAATAATATAAATAAAATAAATATATATTAAATACATTCCAGATGAGGACCTATGCCCTGAATTCTGATGTCTTTGGTGCAGTTTCACTTCAAATGAAAAACGCTCTGCTGCTCCACCACCGGTACACACAAGGCCTGTGCGTTGCACTCTTCAACAAGGTACTTGTATTGAATTGCATCCCAACTGTATAAATAGAGAGTATGATGAAAGGTCAGGTACCCGACACATTTCCCTGCATAAGGGAATTTGCCAAGCACATGAATAATGCAATGCTCTGTGCCCAAGCTGTGAGCCCGAGAAGAATGAAACGTTATTTTAAGCTTTCTGTGCTCTGTCACTCCCGTTGACAGTGTTGTCGTTTTCAACGGAAAGGCCAAGCACTGTAGGTTAAACTAAGGGTACTCTGACACTTTTGTGGTTCATTTTCCCCTTCTGTCGGCTATCGGTGGGATCGTGTCAAATTGCAATTACGATTTTCACAGCACATTTTAAAATTGTGTCTTGAAAGTGAAGGTACACGTGGCAAATAAATACTGCATTAAATTACATTACAATCAGTTAGCACAGACTCTTATTCAGAGTGGCTTACAGATGTGGAGGACGTCAGGGTTATCCAGGAATACAGAAACACAATATCAGAGGCCCATTTATGATCAATAAGCATAATGCTTACTGAAAAAAACAACCAGAATTGTAAAAACAAAAGCACAACTAGACCAATAACCTGTCTCTGCTCAACCACACCTACAGAAAAACATCATCCCAGAAGGAAATCCAAGGAAAGACAATCTCAGCGGGTTCAGGAAGCAATGGCACAATACCGCAAGATTCTCTTAAAATAATAGGATATAAAATCACAAATACAAAAGGTTTATCCACACAAATGACATTACGAGAGTCACATTTTTCCATGCCTGTCAAATGTACGTCCACACGCCATTGGCTAATTACAATAGAGACACTGGATAGTGGAAATCAAGGGAATACATAAGAGTTGAGCAGACCCGAGAGAGTGTGGATCACAATGACTGTATACGCATGTATATTCATAACCATTTCAATATAAACTTGCATAAGAGATACAAGGACATAGAACAGGCAGAATTGGTGTCTGAAAAATGTTTTTGTTGTCCTGCTTTTCTTTGCTTCCAATATAATAGTCTTGTTATGAGAGAATTGTGGCCATACCTACCATATAAATGAATTTGTAATGCATGGGAACATTATGTTGGAATAAAACATTAACTTTCTAAAAATAAAAAAAATAGGCTGTATGTTCCCAGTTGCATTTGTTTTGTGTTTGTGATTCTAATACGAACCCCCCATAAGTGCCCCTGAAATACTTGGAGCAATATTGAGCTGTAGCTCAACATGGTAATTTGACAATTGATCTAGCTAGTGTTTTGACAGATATTGTAATTACGGGAGTTTTAGGGCTTACTTTCTTTGTCTGGCTTCCGATAACTATGCCATCTCTTCTAAGTACCCTTACAATGGAACTGATACCATTTGGTACGAAATTACTCCATACCCAAACGTGAAAGACATTTCTACGGCATTTTTAAAAGAAGAAATGTATCTGAATTATCCTTTGAACAAAAGTAGGCCATTCACTGGTTTCACGCCGTAAAAAAGGTTTTGCTGATTTATGAACAGTGAAGTACTACGACTGTCCAGTAATTACTGCCACTCTTCTCTGGTTATAACTGGTGAATATGTTCAGTATTTATGTTAGGCTTCACCACATTGCATACAATGCATACATCATGTTACACATATAATATTGCATTTTTAGCACAATTAAATGTAAGACTGATATCACTGATATTTCTGTTGTTTTAACTTGAAATAAAATGTGTGTGTGCGTGAAAGGTTCTGAGAAAAGAAAATGACCTTGGCCATAGCCATTTATTAAAATGGTGCACAGCCGAAACTTTAAGCATACCAGTCTTATTTACAAGGGCCTTTCAGTGGCAGAAGGTAAGGACATAGACTTATGTTCCAGTGTGTGAGACAATAGACAGTGTATTGGGAAAATGGTGGTGGGATGAAAAAGGAATATTTTGAACTGAGTGGAAGCACAAGATGGTGTTATGTACACCATTAGAGGCAGCCCCTACTGTGAGGGGGGGATGGGCAGGTTTCATTTGTTAATGTGGTCCCAACCTCTTAATTACCTGACACAGACATATATACACCCAGTGACACTTTATTAGGTAGACCTGTACACTAGCTTGTTCATAAAAAATATTGAATCAACCAATCATATGGCAGCAACTCAATGCAGACATGGCCAAGAGATTCAGTTGTTGCTCAGACCAAAAATCTGAATAGGGAAGAAATGTAATCCAAGTGACTTTGACCATGGAATGATTGTCGGTGTCAGATGGGGTGGTGCCATACTCAAGTTTCTGAGTATCTCACTGAGTATGTACTGCTGACCTCCTTGGATTTTCATGCGCGACAGTCTCCAGATTTTCAAAGAAAAAATAAACATTCAGTGAGCAGCAGTTCTGCGGGCAGAAACGCCTTGTCAATGAGAGAAGTCAGAGGAGAAGGGCCAGACTGGTCAAAGCTGAGAGGAAGGTGACAGTAACTCAAATGACATTACAAGTATGCAGAAGAGCATCTCTGAACACACAACACATTGAACTGAAGTGGTCACTGTGTGCGCGCATTATAAACATTTCCTCCTTTGGAACCATGTCTTTGTAAATAAAAAAAATAAAAAAAATAAATGCAATCATTACTTCTTCCAACCACAAGGGGGCATGTCAGTACAGGAGGGCAAACAATAGCTTCTCATCTTCTCTTCAAATGTACTGAAGCCTCTAATAACTGCATAACTATGGCCTGTTTAAAATTAAATACAAAAAAATACATTTTACTTTCTCTCTATATACATCCTCTTCTTTTGTGGCTGCTGGCCTTTTTTCATGATCTTGGCAGGATATTCCCCCAGAGTATTCAACGACACTGTGAATGAGACTAGGACTCACGCAGTAGTTACCCCTAATGCACTTCACCAGTCATCCTATTGAAATGGATAAAAACTACACTTACTGGTATTATCTAAGAATCATTACAATGGTGCCCGTGAACAATGCAGTGTTTCTATGCTGATTTAATTTCCTTCCAGTATATAATTACAGGAAGAGAACTGGTATGCTTCACACTTAAATAACTCCCGATTTCCGCTCCACATACAGTACCAGTCAAAAGTCCGGACACACCTTTCCCTTATCCGCTTTTTCCTATTAATGCTTTATTTTCTGTTCGTAATCAAACTATTTACACGTGGTCAAAGTGCAGATTCTCAGCTTTTATTGAAGGATATTTTTGTACATATTTGTCTCACCATGTAGTAATTACAGTACTTTTTATACAATGCCCCGCATTTCAATGTTTGAGACAAATTAACATAATGTCAAATAAAATAGTGATGGGAATTGGGGGGTGGAACTAGATTCAGCTGTGAATTAGGCCAAAACAGTACGGAAGACATCTGTTGGCCAAATGGCTTTATGTCATATTGTTTGAGGCTGATACCTCGGACCCTTGATGACTTAAAGCCATTTAGCCAACAAATGTGTTCCATACTGTATCAGCATAATTTATAGCTGAATCTACTCACCACCCCACACCCCCCTAATTCCCAGAGATCCATTCAAATGCAAAGAATTACAAGATATCCAGACTCTGGAGATGTTCTGATGATTATCTTCTTAGATAAAGTATTTTCCTACTTTATTAAGACACAGTAAAAGCACAATAATTATGGGTGCAACATAAATGTTTTATGCCAATGTTCTCTCAAGAGCTTGTTTGGTACATGGTAGTATTTTTATACAGACCTCGCCTTTCACTGTAATTGAAGGTCAGTCACACCTTAAAGCAAATTTGCTGTCCTGTGTGAGATAACAAGACAATTATATAGGCTTTGCACGTCATATAATGGTACAGTTTAGCGTCTGACATCCACACACAGGCGCATGTAGAAGTTGGAAGATCTTCCAAATATTTCCATCAATATGTGACAGGAGTTCAGATGTGGCTTTAAATTAGCAAAATAAATGAATGCACACTTCGCCAAACATCGCCAAATTTGTTTACATTTGTTCACCTTTGTTAAAGGTTTCCTCAACCGTGCCATCAAAGGTAAGAGGCGAGCTTGGATGGTGCATTATTTGAAATGGCCCCCACAATTAGGCTACCCCAAGAATCACACTACAAAAGCCGAACTGATCTAGCCGTGATTTTTGTCCGCGCAATAAAAATAAGTTCAACGAAAGTTAGGAATATTTTATTGGGGCCCAGTTTTGTAGCATATGACATTAATAAAATTAACATGTCACCATTTGTAAAATGATTCTGCTTCAGTGTAAATTCAATCTAAAGGAACATGCAATGGGGAAAATGACACACATAAGTAACCTGATAATTGAATTCATCAACGAAGCCTATTCTGTTGCAGCATACCCGAGAACACTGGAAACACATCGCTGTTCTGTATCGAAGTACAACAACACGGCAATCAAAGAAACGTCCAATATGTAGGCGTATGTACGGTAATAATGAATTCACTTGAGCAAGCCGTCTATTATTAAGTTCGGGTCGTAACGTGAAGTTGAGCAGTATGGTCTTTGGCAGTGGTTTAAGGTATTAAACCAAAAATTATTAAATCACAATAGTTGTGATTTCTCCTATTCGTTGAACTGGGCCTAACATTTTTTAAAACTAGGTATAATCATTGCTAAACATATATTCGCAGTTAGACATTTAGAATGCAAGGTCGAAGACCAATTCTGTCCACAATTGACTTTGGCACGTATAAAACAGGGGGATTATAGGTTTTGTGTAAAGCACACTCTTAGGATTTGGCTTAATGAGCCCAGAAGATCTTGTTTAAGTCACTCTCCTAAGCCACTAAAGAGTTCACGGGCAGGTCGAGTTTGTACCTAGGTTGGTACCAAGGCACAAGGAAATAAAACCGATCAGTTGATCGCCTTTGGTGTGCACTTCTATTGAATTACTCGGCGATTCTTTCTTCGTCACTGTCAGCATAATGCTTAGCCTCCGTACTCTCTCTTGACCTTTCAACAGAATCGTGAATGTGCATTTTTAAAACCGGAGAGCTGAATAAATGCGCAATTAAACATAACACCTAAGCCTACATCCTAGCCAACAGAATTCAAGCATAAATTAATAAACAAAAAGGTCCTTGAACATTCGATATCACCTGTGGGTTTTAATGAAAGTGCGTGCTTACCTGAAATTGCATTCAACGTCTGCGAATCATTTAATTGACTACTGAATTATGATAATGCGAGCACCAAGAATATGCTTAATTTGGAAGACAAATCGGCCGGTTGAACAGATGTAATGGTTTGGGACATTCTAACGCTTATTTAGCCAGCGGAAGAGGAAGTCACAAATGGCGTATTGGAACCAAGTTATTTGGAGCTATTTTTGGTTGGCCAATCGGAGCAGTATTTAAGATTAATTTGCAGCATAATTGGAAAAAAAATAAATAAAAAAGAAATCTGATTGTTTACAAACCAACACTGTTGGCATTCTGCATATATTTGCTTACGCAGTAAATTGGTTGGTATTAATTAGGCATCGGATTCTAATGCTACAACTTGCCCGTAGGCCATAGCAAAGATTGTAACGGTTGGGCTATAAAATGGAATTGTCACGAATATTTTAACTGCATATCGTATATGCCTCGGCCCACAATTTTAATTGCTAAGGTCAAGTGACTCAGTGGATTATTAGAAACAACTGACAAAAAAATATATAAAAAAAATTGAACGGCCAATGACACCAGTAGTAGCCTAGCTACTCCTAACTATCATATAGCCTACTTTACTGGTTTCAATAAATACTGTAACCCGCCTCTTCACCGCGGTCACGACAACTTCAAAAACAAAGTGCAGTTTTACACTAAGCTGCATATTAAACTACACTAAATGGATTTCACCACACAAGGTCAGAATTCATGCTTCAAAACTGAAGAACAACCGATTTATTTCTTATCACCGTTATTCAAACAAAAATAGCTACAATTTGAATTCACATCGTTTCTTTTCCACCCGAAAAGCAATTTATTCCAATGCCTAATGGTTATTTAGCCTATGCACTTTGGTTGAAACCCTACCGGCGAGGATTGGCCCATTTAATGCATTTGTCATTGACCTTAATAAAATATCAAGAAGTTAAGCATATTTTCTGTACGGGTCTGCAGGCAACACTAATTTAAAAAGAAACGACGGAATAAAAATAATTACCCAAGACCCGAATACCCCATTCAGCAAACACCTGGCTAAGTTTGAAAACATGACAGACCCAACACTCCGTTTGGATACAATTAAACGTGACAATCTCCACCTCGTCGAGGTCTGCATCTGGCGGCTTAGGGTTCGGAAAAGGCCCGCTAATTAGGTAGAAATGGCACTTCTTCGTGTGACCCACGGAGACCTCTAGCAAGCTGTTTAACATCATTAGTTAAACAATTAAAACGCGTGAATGTAAATGAACGATCCGTGGATGTTAAGCAAGGCTCCATAGAGATGGATTGATTGTTAGAGCTTACTTGTTAGTACGATATTCTCTTCAGCGCGACTGGGCCTATAATATTTAAAATACAAACAAATAAAATGGTAACGCAAACATCACCGTTACCCAGTAGACCACCGTAAATCGTCAGTTGTGGACAACTTCGGCTATGAAATGCGACTGGTTATAATAAAGAGTAAAACTAGTTCCAATGTGCATTAAAATGCATTAACATACATGTATAGTTTCAGCCAAATAAACTGGAAAGCTGATGTGGTCCACAGACCACAATTATTTGGAGCCGTGACATAGCGGTTGTTACTTGTCAAAGAGAAAAGCATGCACAGAGCTGAAACTTAATGGGAGGGGGATACTGTGACCTTTGCCAGTCACGTGTCTCTCCCAGTGCGGGTTTTTGGTGGTTATTACTCCTATTTCCAGCTGGTCGGGGTATTGAAAAGCCTCGTCTCCTCGTCAGGCCTGGCTACTTACTTCTTGTCAGGCCTTGCCACAAAAATAGTGTCCGTAGTGCAGCCACAATGACGAGGGAGGGGAGGCCCATTAACCACAACTGGGGTGGCAACATTGTTTTTCGGCTAGCAGCTTTATAAGCGAGCTGCACAAAACCCGTATATCCATTTTAAATATCGACTTAATGAGATGAATCCTGTCTCTTCCAGAAGCTTTAACGTGATCGCTTCTTAGGTTTAGGGCTTGTGGTAGCTGTACTGATCATATTGTAATTACCAGCGAATAGCCCACCGCAATAATTCCGCTGTATTACTGCACCGCAACTGAAAAACACTTAATTGTTTTTTTTATATATATAAGGAATCAGCGTATATATCTATTTTCAATACTGTAAGTGCATTTATTGCAGTTTGTACCCTTTGGATGACAGACTGAGAACATAAATTGTTTTCGGACAGAAAGTGTTAAAATGTTAAATTACAAAATTAATACATATTGTATTGGTACGATAAGTTCTGATTTATCATTTGTAAAATATTTAGATTCTTTAGAGTGCTACTTTATCTAATTTAATAAATAATGACAGCCAATTTCTACAGGCTATTTTGATCTCTGCGACTTTATTGTACACACAAATGACGACTGTGAGACCCCGTTACATCCAGATGGTGGCAGCCTTAACATTCAGTCTCGTCAAGTGCTTGAACTTTAGAGTGACCTCGCATATTTGCATAGTTAAATGATACTTAAATGTCTTTGTGCTTTTTCAATGAATTATTCATGCCATCCAGACGAAACATAATAATTTCTTCATTTAAGCTATTTTGGAATTTGTCCACGTAACAAGAGGTGGCGACCACGTAAAAGATGGCGATGAAACGTAGGCGAGATGAGGTCATCCAGAACTTTCCACACTTTATTAATGATCTGAATGATCATCGAGCTGGTAGGCTACCGTTCACTGAAGACTTAACCCATTGGCACAGTTAATACTGAGGCCCTCGTATGCTTTGCCGCTCGCAGGATCTGCAAGCTTGATTGAACCACGGAGCAGACTTGCCAATAATATTCTCAAGCTCGTGAGAATGAAAAACACGGCCCATGCACATTATATCGCGCACCCGAGTTGGAGTTAATGAACCATACATTGTTTGTTTTATGTGCGAATCATATAGATGGGCTTTTCCTTCATGTGACAGATTTTATAGTGTCAGATATGATTTGTGTCAATAGCATGTGCACAAGAGCTACAACCTGGCAGAAAGCCAATGAACGCGCTCGATTCTGTGACGTAGCTGACGCTGGTGCCTCTCGGTGACTTCCTGTCCTGGAGCAAGCTGCCCTTTCAGTGAACCCTGGCTAAAGGCTTGAGCTGATGCACTGGCGTCACGACCCGTGCGGCTGCTCATCCAGTATTGCTGCCTTAGCACTGCTTAGTGTCGCCTATACCATGGCATTTATTCATTAATTTTGGGCGGCTTACCAAGAGCACCGGTTTTTGAAAGTTGAAAACCTGGGGATGGATGTAGGGTCACTTCAATGATTACGCAATGTTACAGTTTGTCATGGCTATATGGAATGGCTATGTGGTGATGGAAATATATTTAAAAGCGCGTTTTAAGCTCACTGTAACTGTAGAGCTTATGTGCTTTGAAAATAGCACTCGTCACTATAATTAGGCCGATGTTCAAAATAATTTATGTGCCATGTTCGCGGTGGACGGTAGTTGAATATATATATAGTCTGCAATATTTTTATACGTGCATGTACAGTGTGCCTTCGCCGATAATAAGCAAATAGGAACTAACACTGGAAACGAGCATATAACAATTAAATTAAATAGACGCAATACATTGTATAAGGCTTGTCTGTGGTGATATCTTGCGGATGTAAAACAACAACAACAACAACAACAACAACAACAACAACAACAGTATGCTACCACAGACGAAACATTGACAAGGAGCACCAAAAGCCAGAAAATAAGAGCATCTTCGGATTGAAGGAACGGACACACACAGTCAAAGCAAAAAAACAACAACAACAACAACAGAAAAAAAAGAAAAGAAAAAAAACACCCCAAAAAAAGAAATAGGCTAGATTAAGATTCTGTGGAAAGTTCTGTTTAAATAGATGGGGACAGAATATATTTTCGCACAATGAACACGCTTATAGCATTAATAGCGCGTATTAATTGGCTTACCCTTTAACCTAATGTACACTGTTATTATTTTCTGTTTCTCCTTTACATTTTTATTTTTAAATAATGTGTGTAGGATATACATATGAATCAATTATTATTCTGCCGTCAAAATGAGCCATATCGAAATAGGCCTATTTGACAATATTCAGAGAATGGCGCCAAGTCTAAATGGCTGTAATAATAGGCTATTACACATATTTGTAAAAAAAATAAAAATAAAGTTACACACACACACACACACACACACACACACACACACATATATATATATATATATATATATATATATATATATATATATATATAACTTTATTTTATTTTATTTTTTTACAAATATATATATATATCAAAACTAAATCGATTCTTTACATTATTAAATTAAATATGAAGACCAGTCCGTTTTTCGCCTTGACTGAACAAAGCCCATATTCTGCAATGCTTTAGATGTAAGATCCGGTAATGTTTTCACACTAGTCTATTACATTTCATTACCTTCTGTATTTGGCACGCATTCAGGCATTACCATTAACATGTAGGCATAAATATATCACCATTAATATGAAAAAGGCCTAATTCTCGTCGCTAAATATTTTCGAAAATTAAACTTTGCAGAAACTTGATAACTTTTCTCAACTAGAACAGTGGCGGACAATTTACATGGATGATTCTAAGCTCATCTCTGCCCGCTATTCGACCCAGGAGTGAACTATGACAGACAAAATGTATTAAAAGCGAATGCGATGAGACGAAAGCGTGAGCAAAAATAAATAAATAAAAGGCACACATTTCCTTAAATAACAAAACATATGCATTTCTATCAATATAAATAACCAAGTTACAATTGCACACACGCGGCGTTTATATTTGCGTAATGAAAAATCCACCCCTGGTGAAATCGACGCTTGTCAACACTTGCATCGCTACAATAGTGTTTGTGACATCAACGCAGGACTCCAATATAGTTATGAGCCAGATAGGATTGTCCATTATCCCCATACACGGTTTAAAACAAAGGTCAAAAGTTCAACGTATACCCTAAGTGATTAAGGTCACAAACTCAGGATTAAATTTTTAAGAGAGCGAAAACAGGGAATGCTTTCATCCTATAAGTCAGGTGCACATGGAAATACACATTTCATATCGACATTACAGCCTACCAGGATTAAGATCAATTATTCAAGACGGGGTGATCCCCGAATGAAACTAATGGGATGTATATATATTAACCCCATTTTGAGAAAACCTAAATAACTAAAATAACGTGTGTAGCTGCGCATAGCCCTATATAAAACAAACATTCATTCATAATTTTGCTGCCTCTCAAATCATAGTGTTTTGCACATTTATTTCCAAAATGCCACCCCTCTCCCTCCCCCTCTCTCATTTAATACTTTCACACATTACATTTAACATACACGACATCATTTCCAACGTAACTGTTTAAATATATATATATATTTTTATATCTGTTTAATACAAATAAGTAGTATTTGTATTAAACTAATGTAAGTAGGCTATACAATGAACAAATACGCCACGTAGACAATGTACTTCTCTAAAACAGACATATCATTAGCTGTTTCTGTTCGCATGCCACCAACAATGGATGTGTATATAAGCTGGTAAAATACTATAGCTATAAGAATACATGCCAGGTAACAGCAATGGGATAAAAAGATGAATTAAACTATAACAATTACATTGGTAGACTGACTAAGACAACGAAACAATAAAATACAATTATAAAAGTACAATTAGAATTTTATCCGTCAGGTAAAAATTCTAATTGTACTTTTGTCCCCTGTGGTCTTTTTCTGCGATAGCCTATAATGTCGCTGAAGCCAAGCATCCCGTTGGCGCTCTGGACTTCTAGCGATCAGCCAGCTACCTCAGTGGAGGTTGGAGGACGGAAGGGCTGGTAAATCATATCCAAAGCAGGTGCACAGTCATGCAGGCCAAGATAACATTTCAAATCCAGCCGTGAATTTAGCCTGTGGACAGTTCACGAAAGCGTTATAGCAATGCTATTGCAGTTGCAGCTACCACTGCATTCTGAAGGATCAAACACATCATTGATAAGGGCGTTTAGTTTAATTATCACAAGCAAAGGTCTTAAATGAACAATAGTTGCAAAACGAAACAACGCGCTGATTTAAAATAACCAATGGCCAATGGTATAAATATTGTAGACTATAGTTGAATTATGTAAGTTGGCTATTAGGCGGTACTATTGTTGTTGAGCTCATAACGAAAATGTAGCCCTCGTCAGAACGCATTACCAGATTTGTCTGCATTACAAAGCTATGTTCCTTTGTTATTGTTCTTACAAGCAGGAATTGCTGCATGACTATGTAAACAATGCCACAAAAGGGCATTTGTCTGTTTACAGTTTAGTAGCTATTACACTGTTTTGTCAATGACTTAAACACTGTTTTTTTCATATCCACATTTATCAGCTGGTGCATGACACGCAGAGCTGACAGTACACTGTACCGTCAACAAATGTAGTGTAATACTACTTGCTTCAATACGATTCAGCCCCATAATGTTTGGCCTATCCTTAGTAAAAATCGTATAATCTGAAAATCGATACGGATAAATGTAGCCTCCCTCTTTGAATAAAGCAGAGTACTCGTGAATAAAGTGGCTTTTATGGTAGTAAAAACAGGCTACGTGCAACTCTTCAAACAAGTGTAGAAGCAGACTATCATGAAGGATAGCTATAGACACAAAACATAGGACGGACTGGCTCAAATAAAATATTGCTAGAAGCTAGTAATAATAATAATAATAATAATAATAATAATAATAATAATAATAATAATAACAAATAGAATAATACATTATATAATGATTTAATTGATTAATTCATGTGATTAGGGATATAAAAATTATTGATATCCAATTATTGATATGCCTTTAAACCTGTTGAGCTCATAGCCTATAAGTAAGTCTGCAGCATACAAGGAAAACTCTTAGCTTCCCATTATAGAACAAGCCTGTATCTTCGGAAAGCGCTTATCTGGAAACCCACAGGAACTGAGAAAGGGACAGCAAAATGCTATAAGAATACATTTGTGCAAATCATAAACGACTAAAAAGCAGCGATGCTGTTTGTCGTGACAGATAAAACATTTTAAATGCAACAACATCGACGGAGACTACAATTTTAGACAGAATTTGCATTTGCCCTTAATACTTTTTAAGTTTCTGTACCTAGAAACTTTGCGGTAGCTTATAGCCTACGCCGATTTCAGTTCAAATTTACAAGAATTTCAATTACGCGAAATTATTTTAAATATAATTCCACTATATTGAAAAACACGGACACAATACACAATGTGAACAACTTATCACATCAGAATCTCCACGCTGATTAACCTATTCATAAAAAGACAAAGTAGCACATAAATAAGATTAAGATGAATTAATATGAATTAAGATATAGCCTACTTTATTGAACCCCGTGAGGTAATTTGTCGCCTGCATTTGACCCATCCTAGTTACTAGAGTAGTGCATGGACAGCCACAGTGCAGCGCCCGCGACTCCAGTTCTGAGGCCAGTGCCTTGGTCAAGGGTAACTGCAGGAGCACACCTACCCATGTCTTTGAAGTAGACTAATACATCCATGTTTAACATCTGGAGTTCTGAAATGTGCCCCATTCTTTCATTAATGTGTGTAAGGCAATATTCGATGCGTTAAAGACGGACTGCAGTCAGACTCATAACTATACTTTAAATGTTAAATCAGCGTTTGACCGAAGTGACACGTGGTGTTAGTGTACAGAAAAGCCAAATTGACAACATTAGGCCTACTTATTTTCATTATTCGAAGATAAAGGGTTTAATTGAATTCGTTCCCAACACCAGGGTCGCCTACACAGATGCCATGTTCAGATTGTTTTCTTAAGAAACAAATATCCTAGGCTAAATAAACATAAAAATAGATATATTGCCACCCTTGACCTTGTGCCAATGATACTACTACCGCTAATATTTCTTATTATTTTGTACGTATTTAGACCATTTTAAGGCTTATTAGAATTGGTGAGGCAATACTATGGGTACAAGGACGCGCCCGAATGGACCGAGTTGAACTAGCATATATAAAGTTCGGACTCCCTGAGGTATTTTTCAAGCTACATGTGGTGCATACATTTTAATTAATATGTAGGTTATCTAATATCTAATATTCTGAAAAGTTTTAAATGAAATGTCTGATAAGATTATTTAATTTATTAATCTAGGCTATAGCCAGCCCACAGGACGATTTCATCGTTATGGCAGCCTACATAGCCTAAATGTTTTTTACTGTGTTCTAATCACAGAGGGTCATTTATTTTAATTCTTTGGTACTTTGGTAAATATTATTTAAAATGACTGTTGCGTTTAAATCGTATTGATAACAGTAACATAATCGTATTGTCAGAGTTAGTACATAACCGATAGCCTACTTAGTGAAAAGTTAGTGAAAACAAATAATCTGACTAGCGGTGTCATTACATGAAAATGACACAATACTAAACCACGCATATAAGAACAGTTATTATTTGTATCTGTTTGAGGAAGAAAAATACACTGCTACCAAATATACAGTAAAATGTCCAGGATTAATTCAACTCTTAACATAGTAGCTATAGGCCATATGAGTCCAATAGGGACCATATGTACGAAGAGTTGATCTTACTGAACATTTGCTGTGTAGCCTTAACCTAGGCTACAGAGGAGTGGCAGCCAAACTAATTAAAAAAATGTCTCTGGTCAGATTTATGAACATAGGCCTAGTTGCATGAAGTAGCCTAGGCCTATTGTAAAATTGACTAAGGACAACACATTTGAAGTGACAGAATTTTTTTTAAATTCGCTCGTGAATCGTGAAAACTAGTTTAAGCAGTTCGCGAAAGTTTTTTTTCTTTTCTTTTTTGGAACAACAATTACGTTCAATATAGCTACGGAGGCTGATTTTACAAGCAATCGTACGTATAGAAAATGAAACCCATATTATAAACCACAATGACTTCAGTGATCCAGATCAGTGATTTAATCTGCATTTAAATTTGCAGGTATAAATGAAATGGTATAAATGCTTCACAAAATAGACTGAAATTTTCTGAGCGTAAAACACTGCTCGCCTATATATTTTGTAGTCTTAAGGCTTGCATGTGTTAAGAGTGGCGAATTAATTACAAAGTAGTGGATTGAACAGCAGTAGGCTAGCAACGAGCTCACTGGTAACATCACGTGGGTTCTGCGATCTTGTGCCTCAAGGTATTAGATTAGTGTCAATGAGTGTTAAAATCCGCTGTGCGCTGCAGGATATAAATCTCGTGTCTTAGCCAATATCCGGCATAACAAACATTTTAGGCTCGCAAAATATTTCCACATTTTCATTACAAATTTATGGGACGTTTGTACCGGGCAAACGTCCCATAAATTAGTGTCCCATACACGAGCACTAATCCGACCAGTTCCTTCCCTACCAGTCAGATGTCTTTGAGTAGGTTACTATCATCAGAAACTGCAGAAACACGCACCAAGTGTTACGATAAACCGAGGGTGGACAAATTGGCCCCTGGTTTCGGACTGACAACACAGAGATACGTTCAACAGTATTCTCGCGATGTTTCATTATTTGGGAACGTTGCTAAGCAACCACCACAAGCAGGAACAAGTGGGGTCGAAAACCACTGGCGAAAATATCCGCTTTGGTTTTGTGTACTTTAACAATATTGCAAGCAACAAACGAAGCATGTCGTACAATGGCTACTTTCGTACCAACAGTAAAATTTACAAGCAAGACCGAGAATTCTACGACTTAAAAAACAGAGCTGTTGAATATTACAGGGCTAATGGAGTTCCCCAGAAGATGGAAGTTGTATTGAATGAAATGTTTTTCGAGAAGCCAGATGACGTGTATGGTTATTTGGTATGGAAACGGCTCCTTTAATTTATGAAGTAATACATCTGTATTCTGTTGCGCATTAGATAACGTGTTGCTACTGATAATTGTAAAGTCGGTTACTAACATTTTAAACACTGAATTGTTGCTGCAAGTTTTTCTTTAATGATTCCTAAAAGTATTTGTAGGCTAATGCTGTAGCAGCCTTATTTATGCCACCTTAAAATATACCAGGACGTTCAGCTACTTTCTTGTAACATATTTACATCAGTCCTCATTTTATTCATATCCACCAGGAATAGTTAAAAGTAAAATTAACATTTACAAGACATTACAGCATGTGGTTGCCAGATGGAGGGTGTGCTAATCTGCCTGTGCATGTCTTTTCTTTTCAGGCAAACTACTTTTCAAGATTGTCAAGGCCTCCTGTAATAAACAGAGTGTTTGGTAAAGAAGTATATGACGGAAAAGGTCAACTGACAGTTCAGGCAGAAGTATTTTGCACTGTTAGAAATGAGGAAAAGGTAACACTCCAGCAGTTGTGTCTTAATTGTGCAGTCGGTTGTATATGCAATACTTTTAAGCATTCACTCTCAAAAAGGATGTGTTAACATCCAACACTTTGTGTTATGACTTTCGTGTTACTTTCAACACATGCTGTGTCAAAGTTACAACTTTTGTGTAAAAAATATATACAATTTATGGGTTACGAAGGGAGGCATGAAACAAAATGTGTTGTCCTTAATTATACATGGAGGTGTGTTATAAATTACATGTTATATTGGTTGTTTTTTTTTGACAAAGTTTGGTTTTATTTTGGCATTTGTTCATTCTTATTTGCCATTAGATCATATTACATGCATGCATGTTCATAAGGCAAAAAAAGCAGCTGGATGATCCCCAAGCCTTTTGGGATAATGTTCTATGGACAGATCAGTCAAAAGTGGAACCTTTTGGATGGCACGGCCTGCAAGGCTCCCTTTATGTCTGGTGTAAAGCAAATACTGCATTTCCCAGTAAGAACATCTTACCAACATTCAAACTTGGTGGTAACTTGCCATTACTGAAGGAACCATGAATTCTGCTCTTTACCAGAAAATTCCCAAGGAGAATGTCCGGTCATCTGCACGTGAGCTGATGCTGAAGTGTAATTGGGTTATTCAGCAAGACAATGATCCAAAACACAATAGTATGACCACATCTGAATGGCTGAAAATAAACAAATACAAATTTAAGTTTTGGATTGGCCTAGTCAAAGTCTTGACTTAAAGCCAACAGAGATGCCATGGCAGGACCGCAAATGAGCGGTTCATGCTCAAAACCTACCAATTTGAATTAAAGTACCACAAAGGAGAATGGGCTAAAATTCCCCCACAACAATGTGAAAGACTGATATCAAATAGGAAGCTTTTGGTTGCAGTTATTGCTGCTAAAGGCAGTGCAACCAGTTATTATGTTTACGGGGGCAATTACTTTTTCACATGGGTGATACATAATGTCATTCTGACACGGAAGCAAAATAATATAAATAGACAAAATAATGTAGCAGCAGCTGGCTAGGTAGCTAGCGTCACATTTGGATCTGGTATGACAAGCAGGCAAGTACAGGACAGTCAGTAGCATTTTTCAATTATCTAAAAAGCAACCAACTGCTCGAGCCTCGTGCCAAGCTGTAACACAGGTCATTGGCGCTATGCCTGGCTTGTTGCCCATAATCACATTCCTGCCAATGCTTATTCTGTACAGGAGCCTGGTGAAGTGATGCTCAATTGGCCGTAGTGCTGCTCCGTCAGATAGGTTTTCAGTCACCAGGGTACACCCCCGTTCCATTGCATAACCGTGACTCCCACCTCTGATGGACCGGGCGCTGGAAGTGTGGCTGAAGAAACTGCATATGAAGTGTACTCCATTGCCGTGACCGTGGCACAGGCCAGCTGGTGGACTGTGGAGAGAAAAGAAGCTGCAGTTTGCAGAATGCATTTTTGCAGGAGCGTGTGCGTGCTCGTCTGCACTGGACATAACAGGGGACGCTGCATGTACATGTACGATTGCCCTGGCCGTCGAGCAACAGTCTACTACTACGTGCACGCTACGTTTCCTGTACACTTCCATATTCTATAGGAATCGGTATTGCTTTTGATAATGCTCATGTCTGCGCGAAATGTATATAATACAAAAGGAGAGGTTAGAGATAGGACACTCCACTGACCCTTAGGCCTTGCCATTGCTGTTCATGCTACACTCGGGGGAAATCGGAAGTGACATTATGAATGGAGGACACCACCGAAGAGAAGGACACCCGACCGCGTCAGAACACCTCGCGTGTTTCGGTGTTGGCGGGGTGCGCGTCCGTAGGGTGTCAGGCCAGCGCTAAGCCGCGCCGCGGAGCCCGAGAAGAGCGCAGGCCCGGCGTGGAAGCGTTTAGAGCCATGCTCTCGCATTACTCCCACGCCCAGCCGGCCGCGGCGGCGCGGCGGCTGACGGTAACCCGCCCTGACGGGCAGCAGGGAGGCTCGCGGGGAGCGCGTAGAGAGTGGATATTAACTCAGCCACTCCGCCCTTCCAACCACGCCGCGGGCTTCAGGTCAGCGAGAGGTGACCGTGTCACCGCTGCCTGGCTCTGTGAGCGTCATGGTCAGGGAGGGAGCTCCGAGTGCCAGCGTGAAGCTTTATCTCACTTGCTTCATCTCGCCACACTGCAATGAGTTGGTTTCTTTCACAAATTTGGGCCAAATGCAGCCTGTAGCCTCGTGGCTAAGGTGCGTTACTGGGACCCGGTTGGTGGTTCGAGCCCTGGTGTAGCCACGATACGATCCACACAGCTGTTGGGCCCTTGAGCAAGGCCCTTAGCCTCGCATTGCTCCAGGGGCGATTGTAGGTAACTGTAAGTCGCCTGGATAAAAGCACCAGCTAAATAACACTGTGTGAGATGGTCCCTGTAATGCTCTTGAGGGACCATTTCAGTACGCATTGGATGAGCCCCATGGTCTGGCTTCAGACCTGGACTACGCCACTGAGGTGGACGTCACCTGCTTCAGAGAAATGCACATGCTTGTCTGAGCTCTCCAAAATCAAAAGCAGAGGTTTCAGCAATGACTGCTGATGATGAATATGATCGGCTGTTCCAAAATGGAGAGAAAAGGCCAAAAAAGCGTGAGGAGACATGATGACTGATATTGAAAGCATTTATTAATGTAACTATGTATCTGGCTGATTAGTACCTTGCCGTTGTATTCGGTCCATTGCTTTTTATCTGTCCTGGGGCACCTGGGGTGTGAACAGTGCAATATAAGTGACTGGATTTATCGATCTGTTTGTGTGCTGTTACCTTTTCTCTTTGATTTGCCCGCCTCGGTTTAGACTGCAGGATGGGCTGTGATATCCAGCCACACTGAGCCCCGAGGCGGCGCTGGCCAGAACCCAGGCTCTGCGAATGGAAACGACAGGAGGAAGGAGGCCGTGATGACTGCAGTCCGCTGGATCAATGACTCACTCTGCCCAATGCTGAAGGGCTTTGAGCCCGGTGACCAAACTGGAGTGGATAAACTCCTCAGGTACATGCATATACACTGAACACATTGCATCGGCACACTGTCGTTTGTAAACAAACTCTGTTAGTAGCACGGTGTCAGTGGGTAACTATTTACACAAATACCTTCAGATCGATGTCGTTTATGTCATTTAGGCTCAGTACTTGTATCGTGTAGCTCTGTGAGGGCATCATTGATGGATTCGCACAGAGATACACACATTCAAACACATACACATACACAAACATGCAGCGTGTTTGCACACACTTTGCTGAATCATCTACATCCCCTCCCATTGGCTTCCTGGCATTATCTGATTAGAGTCTCTGGGTGAGAGGAGATCTCATTGGTGGGATGAAAGTCATCAAACTTTAATCCTGCCTGTTTCTCATGCGCTAATGTGAAACTGGCAGCTCTGAAGCCCATATTAACAGCATTCCAGTGAATAACAGTAAATGCATCGGCACATTAATCTTGTTCAGTGCAGGTTCAAGAACAGGTCAAATGCAAATGTATTTGCATTTACATGCAGCCGAATTTAAGGGATTCATATACTTTGAGTGTTTTTGCATTGTTCACATTATTTTTTAACATAAGTCTGTTATAGTCTCATGTATTTTGCAAATTTTCCACTGAAACACATATTTAATAATAGATGTCTTAGGACAAATTTTCCATGATTCCCCATCCTTACACATGAAAAAATGACATCATGAATGTTTTTGCATATTATTATTTTTGTGATTTTTCTCCTGAAACACATTTTATCATCATTGACATCTGCAAACTCATTTTTTAACCTTAGTCCCTACATGTTTTCCATGTATTCAGACACTATTCCCCACGTGGCCCAGCATTATCTGCCTTCCCTTTCACCCCCAGCGATTGCCTGAGCTTCATACATGTACAGCCACATCTGGAGCCTATATATTGTTGCCATTTTTACCGCATTTGGGTGCTGACCTACATGCTCAGGGAAACCGGAGGGTCACATACTCACACGTGCTGAAGCGCAGCCAGGCTGAATTAGCCGCGTTGAGCTTATCGCCGGGCGAGTGGAGACACAGAGCTCCACACTACGCTCCTGCTGACTGTCAGGCCCCGTCAGATCATTTTTAGGCAGGGGCATGACACATCACTTTCCCTTTTTAAAAACAAAAATCACATTAAAAGGCATCATATGCAGGATTTTTTTTAAACCTTGCTGAGGTCCTGTGTTTACAAGCAAAGACATCTCCTCCTGCATCCTCAACACTCACTTCTGCTTTTATATTTCAAATCCGGGTAACTGTTTTCATCTTGCAATGGCACTCGCCAATGACAATGAGGACTGTTGTTTTGTTGTTTGGCTTCGCTGTACCTCTGCTTCTTCCCCTCAGTAGCTAGCTACAAACACTGCACAGCTGAAGCCTGTTCCTACCCCACAGGCTCTGTAGCTGTAGCTTAGCGGTTAAGGTAAATGACTGGGACACCCAAGGTCGGTGGTTCTAATCCTGGTGTAGCCACAATAAGATCCGCACAGCCCTTGAGCAAGGCCCTTAACCCTGCATTGCTCCAGGGGAGGATCGTCTCCTGCTTAGTCTAATCAACTGTATGTCGCTCTGGATAAGAGCGTCTGCCAAATGCCGCTAATGTAATGCAATGTAGCTGCACCCTACCCTCCACACACAGGAAAGAACACCATGCCCAGAAACATCCCCAACACATTTTAGAATAACATGTGCGCAAAGGGGTGCAAATTTGGCAATGGTGCACAACGATAGCGATTGCCACCGTGTCATAGATATGCTTTAGCGTGGTTATTGACGAATATTTTAAAGGTAAAAATCCTGCATAGTATGCCTTGAAGTGATGATATGCACTGCTCCCATTATAAGCACAGCCAGCCACTGCCTGGTCCTTTTATGGGAAAACTAGAGTTGATCTGGTGAGTGGTTTTCTTGGAAAGCATATTGTGTCTATTTTCGGGGGGAGACCCTCAAACCGTGTTTTATGTGCGGATAAAGATTCTCCCTCACAGCCTTTGCCAACATTATTCCACTGCTACCGTTCCAAAGGACTGCCTCTTTGCATTGTGTATTGGTAGCTATGCTTAGTCTGGGCTCTGTGCTTTGAGCATTCTTCTCCTCGTCAGCAGCGGATTCATATTTGTAGTGCATATGAGAGTATGTTAAATAGTAATTGTAACATTTAACCTTCTGTAATTCACTATAATGTTCTAATGCATATAATAATGTTAAATAATGCATAATGCATACATTTCGTTCAATGATCATTTGGATAATTAACACATTTTCTGAACAGAAAGAAATGGATTGAATACTAACCATAGATGGGGTAGTATGATAATAAATGTTGACATCATAGTGAGGGGGAATTCAGGGCTAATTCCATGGCAGTGCCAACAGTGGCCTGGGCTTCTGTGGGGCAACATATAATCGGCAGGTGTTGCAGATAATGTGCGCCTTGTGGAGTGTAAAGCCTTGTTTCACGGTGATGGAGGGAGAGCGAAAAGGAGGCTGGAGAAATGTTGATGTACCGTCCCCGATGTGAGATGACAAAAAGGACAAAATCTGAAAGAAACACAAAGTGTCGCATTTAACATTGGGGTTTCTGCTCTCCAAGCTGATTTGCTGTCATCACAGTGCCTATTACCCTAGTATCAGGACAGGCATCTCTCACTTCTCCTGTTCTTTGATAACCCTGTCTGAAAGGAGATACTTGTAACAAGCTATTTTCCAAACACAGTGTTTGGAACAAGTAATGGAAAACTGGCTGCGGTAGACCCCGTTCAGGTTACGTTAGCCATGGGCACGGTCCTGTGTGAGTACTCAACATGTTCTGCTTTCATTGACCCCCGTTCTCCATGTGCTGTATTTGAGTCAATTAGACTTGAATGAGGTGAGTCTACATTGAATTATTGAAAACCCCGTATGTGTCTTATGTAAGGTTGTTACGTGGGGCTATCCGTCAAGGCTCACAAGATGAGCATTTATTAGGAACTAGTCTTCTCGCTCCTATCCTTTAGGAGTTTACATTAGCAGTGTCAAATTTCAAAATTAATTTTTATCCCTGATTTTTTGTGATTCGGTCATAAAATCTGCATGGGTGTCCCCACAACAAATCCCTGCACAGGATGTGAAAATAGAAAATAGGTTGGGACAGTGGACCATAGTTTTTGGAGGTAAGGGGCTGGTGTGGTTGTGTTGCAGTGATTTCTACTTGGCACACTTCCTGGAGGACCAGGAGCGACAGGCGAGAGAGAAAGACAACCAGCAGTCCAGCGAGCCGGTGCCCGAGCCAGCCACGCCGCCCAAGAGTGCTGTAAAAGATAAAAAGGGTGGGGAAAACGGTCAAACTGTAAAATGTACACTTGGCTTGTCCTGTGATGCAAGGCTCCCTTATGCTCTCAAAAAACTGTGAAAGGGCTCAATCACGTATGTATATGTAATGTATATTTCAAATACACACGATTCCTAGTGTAAATAAGACAGCTTCGGAGTTGCTGTAAGGTGTATTTCTTCACTTTGAATGAGGTAGGCTACTGACTCCTATAGTCTTTATGCTAAGCTAACACGTTATGCTAACATGCATGTGACATTGAGCCAGTGAATGCACAAAAATGAAAATGAAATCGAACAGCTCATCTAAGTCTGGGTAAGTCGGAAAAAAAGGTATATTTCCCGAAATATTGGTGTTTTCCTTTAATTTGCTTATGTTTATTTGGAATTCAACCCTGGCACCACGGCACGGATAGGGGCATGGCTCAAACAAAACAAGTGGCACAGCTTAATTAAATTAATTAATTATTTAAAAACAATATGACTCATGTTATCTACAAAATGCAGGCAAGACACTCAGTCTCAAAGAAAACTCAAAGAAAGTGCTTTAGGGTTTATTACATCGGAAATAGTTAATGTATTTGTTCATGGCTAACTAATTATATGTTTATCCTATGGTTTTCTAATGTACAAATATTCATGAAATACATTAATTAATGAAAAAATAATTTCATGCTTCATGTGTTTGTACATCAATTAAATCAGGTCAACTGTATTAGTTAATACCAATTGATTAAGTGTGACCAGCGTTTTAAACAGTAAAGGTAGCTGTTTAAAGTTCAAAGCCTTTGCTAGGTAATATGTTGAATTATATGTATTTCAGGATGTCAAGTCACTTGTACCGGCTCCTGAAAGGTCTATTAACATATGGGTTTCAAAAGAACAGTGCCCATGGTACTGCAGGTTTTAAGTACAAAAAGTTTGACTTATTAAAAAAAAAAAACTGTAATAAAACCTTTCATGTACTCATAAGGTCCTAGAAAACTTGTCCTTGGACTACACAACAGAGGCACTGTAACTGAGCACTGGTTCAAAGGCCTAAAAAACACCTAATAATTGCAAAAGGAGCCAAACCAAGACTCAGGATTTAGTCATCTGAAATACATCATTTCTACAGCATTGAAATAAAATCTATCACGTTAAGCAGTGTTGAATGATATTGGTTAACTCTTTTTCTTTAATTAAATTTAATGCACTTGATAAAATATGAAAATCCATGGATACTGCTCAGCCCAAACTCTATTGTGAGTGTACATTGACGAACAAATTCCCAGCATTAAGTCTTTTGGAGTATTTTCCCCTGCAGTTTCAGCTCAATAGTCTACTCTTTAATAAAAAGGTGCCTGCACTCAGCATTGGCATAATATTATGTAAAATTCACTGGTGTGGTTTCCTTTATAATGTCCAAATAGCCTTCTGTGACACATTGACAGGCGACTGCTCCGGGCGAAAGGGCCATTGTGGGCCATTGTCAGGCTCAGAACAGAATTTCCAGAACTCAAGAACACACAATCACGCACCGATAAGAAAAGTACAGAAGATAAGGTAGCAACATAAAGGGTCTATAACAATAGGGCGGTTCACAAGGAGCACCTTACCTAGCGTCGGCGGCTCTTCGCGGACACAGTGGGCCTGGCTGTATCGCCGGCACAACAGAGGCAATCATCCTCAGCCTTGCGTTGCGGGAGGCGAGGATGCTGCCCTCTGGTTGTGAAGGCCATCCAGGCCCCGGGAGACAGGAGTCTGACAGCGGGAACAGCTTGGGATCAGCGCTCGGAAGTAAACTTTTGTGTACAGACCGTTGTGCGGTGTGAATGGATCAAACGCAGGTTGATCCCGGGTTCAATATCCCGTGTGTGTCCCGGGATTTCTACGAGAATGGGGTACTGTGACAGTATTAGCTGTATTAATTGTATAAATACATTTTCATAATTACGCTGCTGATATGATTTCTGAATAGGTCTGTTAGCTCCCGGATTCAGCAATATCTTTCTGATGATTGTGAAGAGCAGCAGCGGCCTGCGGAAGAGGCCAGCAACATTGCTACACAGGAAAATGTTCAGTTTTAAATCAACTCATACAGAGTATATCTGGTCTCCACTGGACATGTGTAGAGTTGAATTAACACTGGACATTTTATCGAGTACTTTCCTCTTGAGGTTTCACGGGAGTACGGACTTGATTGAAAGGAACTCACTTGTAAACGTGTTCCTCTTTACAGGGAAGAAAAACAGCACAGAGAAACCGATTCCCCCAGCAGAGCCTCCGGTACCCGTGTTACCAGGCAGCGTGGCTGTCGGGACAGTGTCCCTGGCGGTGGCCAAGGCTGGGGCAGAGATAGGAGGAGTCCCCCTGTACCACCACATCACCACTCTCAAACGCCCACAGGTCGGTTCCCTCTCAGCACAGCACAGAGCAGATACATACAGCACCCAACATAGTGCAACAGGTCTTAACAGCTGCATACCGATGTACCATATGCAGATCATGACAACTTGGGGGTGGAGGGGGGGAGGGGGGTCTTAGATTTTCCATTATCCAAGTGCATCAACAGATGCAGACTAAAATACGTATTTGTTGATGTAAAGTTTGTTGAAATGTTCCAACTGTTTGAATAGTATTTGTTGCAGTACTACATCTCGCTGGTAAAAGAAAAAGACTGAATAGGGTCTTGGGTCAGTGTGGCCTGTATGTGCTAGCAGTGTGGAATCCAACAGAAGCACTGCCACACTATTATTCCGCGAGAAAGTGGAGACTGAGAAGGCCATGACAAATGTCAGCGTCAAGCTTCTCAAACCACTTGTGTGAACACTTGTGCTCTGCAGACAGGGGCATTGTCAAATACAATATGCCGGTGCTTTAGCATGGGGTGAAGATGACTTACCATTAAATAATGGCAGACTTTGACCTTGCCTTTTAAGTTTGAGTGCACCTACAGAACTACCAAACCCATTCACCATGGGAACACTGATGCATGTCCGTCTTTGTTCACTCGCAAAATAAACTCATAATACTTTGGTAAATTGTTCAAAAAATAGACATATTAAACAAAATTACTGTTTTGGCACTTGATGTATGGTGTCATAAGATGTTCTTTACGGACCTACTCCAATCATCCACAATTAAATAATTAATTTATCAATGAAATAATCCATTTTTAATTTATCAATGAAATTATCTATTTTGGACTGGCTGGCACAAGCCAGTCACAATCAAAATCACACCAGCTAGTGAGAACGAAACTAATACTCAACTGAAGTATACACAAATTTTTACCCCGATTTCGCTGATTAAATGGAAAGTACCTGTATTTGTATTCAGGATGGTGATGTATTGCTCAGGTTTTCTTTGCTACTTTTTTATGGCCCTTCTCAAAGACAAAATGACACCCTGTGGAAGTCTGATGTGTGACGGTTGTTTTCTTTCACCAGTTTTCAGGAGAGATTCACATGCCATTGCCCATGGTAACCGTGCTGAGCTGTGGCAGGCTGTCCCCTGGAAAGCTTAATCTGATGGAGGAGGTCATGGTCCTCCCGAAAGCTGGACAAACCATCAAACAAGTACAGTCCCTTCTATCAAACGAGTACAGCCGCTTTTATCAAACATGTACAATCGCTTCTATCAAACGAGTACAGTCCCTTCTATCAAACGAGTACAGCCGCTTTTATCAAACATGTACGATCGCTTCTATCAAACGAGTACAGACGCTTTTATCAAACGAGTACAGTGGCTTTTATCAAACAAGTACAGTGGCTTTTATCAAACAAGTACAGTGGCGTTTATCAAACGAGTACAGACGCTTTTATCAAACAAGTACAGACGCTTTTATCAAACAAGTACAGTGGCTTTTATCAAACAAGTACAGTGGCTTTTATCAAACAAGTACAGTGGCTTTTATCAAACAAGTACAGTGGCTTTTATTACATTACATTACATCAATGGCATTTGGCAGACGCTCTTCTCCAGAGTGACATACAGTTGATTAGACTAAGCAGGAGACAATCCTCCCCTGGAGCAATGCAGGGTTAAGGGCCTTGCTCAAGGGCCCAATGGCTGTGCAGACCTTACTGTGGCTACACTGGGGATCGAACCACCGACCTTGCAGATCCCAGTCATTTACCTTAACCACTACGCTACAGGCCATCCTACGAGTAGTTGCTTTTATCAAACGAGTACAGCCGCTTTTATCAAAAGATTACAGCCGTTTTATCAAACAAATGCAGTTGCTTATATCAAACGAGTTCCTTTGTTTTTCATCAAACGAGTACATTCATTTTTATCAAACGAGTAAAGTCATTTTTATCAAACGAGTACAGCCGTTTTATCAAACAAATACAGTTGCTTATATCAAACGAGTTCCTTTGTTTTTCATCAAACGAGTACATTCATTTTTATCAAACGAGTAAAGTCATTTTTATCAAACGAGTACAGCCGTTTTATCAAACAAATGCAGTTGCTT
This sequence comes from Conger conger, assembly GCF_963514075.1. Taxonomy (NCBI): domain Eukaryota; kingdom Metazoa; phylum Chordata; class Actinopteri; order Anguilliformes; family Congridae; genus Conger; species Conger conger. The sequence continues at coordinate 24,523,439 of NC_083777.1, read as the reverse complement.
ATATCAAACGAGTTCCTTTGTTTTTCATCAAACGAGTACATTCATTTTTATCAAACGAGTAAAGTCATTTTTATCAAACGAGTACAGCCTCTTTTATCAAACGAGTACAGTCATGATTTCCAGTGCAGGATGTTGCAAATAGATTTCGTCCTTTTCAGCACAGGGTTTTAATCTTTTATTCAAGCTCATCCTTTTTATGATACCATTTCACATGTTCAGGACTTTCTTTAAAGTCATCCTTGAGAATGCCTACACTTATTTGCGGTTTCCAAACAATGAAGAACATATCCTCCACTGTGTTAGTCCTTGCTGCAGAGCCTTATAATATAAACCTCTAAAGAGCACTTTGAAACATTTATATAATCTGATGCACCATCTGCCACACAGTTCCTTGCCACGGTCCTTGAGCTTCAAAGGGAAATAACAGGGATAATGAATGCAGCCTCAAAGACAGGGGTAAGAAATATTCTCAAGAATATCCCGACACACACATCATTCTCATGCACCGTCTCTTGGCCACTGTTACAAAAACACAGTGTTAAGTCAATTCAGTACTGTAGGTTACCTTTTATGGTAGCATTATTCCTGGTAATAACCAATGCTCTGTTATTTTTCTGAAGAAAATAAGAGCCCTGCTGTGGGTTATGATGAATGAGTTATAAAAGTAAATGTAGTTGATATATTTAATGATGAATCCCTTTTTTATGTTTATGGGCCTGCAACTTTAAAATAACAATGGTGGGAGCTGTAGGATTGTGGGAACATTTCATGCTTTGTTATAACACATTCATGACAATGACATACTGTAGGGGCTTCATAATGCTTCATGACATAGCATGTCAGAAGCAGTCATTCGTGTTCATGTGACATATTCACACTTGTCATGACAGTAGTATGATTTGTATTAGTTTTCTGGCACATATTCAGGTTGACAAAAGTCATGGCAAGTGTCACAAAACAAGTGTCACATTGTCAAATTACCACAAAAACATTGAGACACGAGACTATTACTTTGCAACTGGATATGATGATAAATAGTGACACAATCATTGTGCCATTCACAAATGCTTCAATGGACAAAAACACATTATGATCTTACTAACTGAAAATCATGATGGAAATGTAAAAAATACACTCTGGCAAAAAGCAGTAGTGTTAAACTCCAATCCTGGAAGGCCACAGTGTCTGCTGGTTTTTATGGTTTCCTTTCAATCAGCAGCCAATTAAGGCCTTGAACAAGGTGCATGGACTCTAGCCAATGAAAGACTTTGAAATTCATTTTGTGCTGAAAAATCAGCGGACACTGTGACACCTCTGAGCTAAAGTGATTGAAAATATTGAAAACATTTTTTTGTTCCATTTTTGATGCGTTGGAATACATCACCAATCTTTATTAAGTGTTTATGGCATGGTCATGAAAACATAATAATCAGTGTGAAATAACACGTTATCATGCAGCTAGCTAAAGCACCCTTACCCAGTACAGTGGTAAAGGCCGCAGACTAGAACAGAGTCCTCACTGTGCTGGGCTCAACAGAACCCGCATTTAACCGCGTCTGAGCAAACACCGGAATCTGACTGAGATTGAATTAAAAGTATGTGAGTATAATCGGGCCCGGTATAGAAAGGAAGATGTGAGAATACATTTTTTTTTACGGGTATAGTTCAGCGGTGGGCTGATCTGCTGTAAAAGACCTGTGGGTGAATGGCAGGGTGCCAATGGCAAATTGCTCCCCTTTGAAGAACACAAAGGAATTATGATTTTTCCCATTCCATATTGTGACAGAGTGAGTCGGTGACAGACTGCTTCTCTGAGCGCTGGATGTCAGTGTTAGACAAAGAGTCAATGACATCATCATTAGCGAATACTTTATGTGTAATATAAGTTAATGCTGTAATAGAGGGGTTTAGAGGGGAACAGAAATTTCTAAGAGCCGTTGGCATGTATTCCTCACACCATTGGGATGGATTTTCAGCTATTCTGTACCGTGAATGCCAGGTTTAACTAGCTTTTGGATTTTTTATCACCCTTTAACATTAACGTGGCACAGCATTGTGTCGTGATCTGTAACCCTGGAGGAATGTATGTTTCTGACAAATGATAATATGAAGCCATTTGCTTGGAAAGCCGTCTTCCCACTGTATAAAAAGTTGAGGATGACCTCTGCCACCTACAGTACAAAACCTTTTTTATCGTGAACATGCATTTTACGACGGCGTTTCTTTTTGCTATCATCGTTTGACACGGCTTCAGTATGGCTGCCGGAGATGAGGGACAGTCACCGTTATTACTGATCATAATGACAGAAATAAAATACAAATAAAAGAAGCCTTTGCACAAGTTGTGAAACGGGTCATAAAAAGCGTGGCTTTCTGCTCTCTCTTTCAGCCTGCGTTGAATGCAGTGTCCGATTCTGGAGCTTTAGTGATTGGATACGACCGCCCTGAACAGCCTTTAGATCTAATCTCTGAGGCTTCCCACAATCTGGGTTTTGTGCTTGGTGACGTGATGTCTTTGGCAATAAACTGTGCCGGCCATGAGCTAATGGACTATGTAAGTGATGAGAGGAAAAATTATTTTGTTTGATGCTGTGTGTTGAAATGTTTTTATTTTTATTTTGAATGTTGATATTGACTGAGAGTGATGATGACATCTGATTGAAACAAAGAAAAGACATCT
>NC_083777.1:24185759-24215759 GCF_963514075.1 Conger conger | reverse complement strand
CAGTGCCGACGGCGCGGATAAGATCGCCTGCTACGGCTTCGGCAGCTGCCCGCACTTCCTCGCCGCCGCCACCAAGCGCGGCAAGATCTGCATCTGGGACGTGTCCAAGCTCATGAAGGTGTGCGGGGCCTCCTCTCAGTAACCAGGGCGCCCTGCGGCCTCGTCCGCACGGGGCCTTAATCTCCTGTCTGCAACAGAAAATTCTGACCTTAAAAATGAAGAAAGATCCAAATGAATGATACAGGATGAGTCGTGTACCCGTGTGTTTAATTAAATTGTTTATCGATTCCTCCTCAGGTTCACTTGAAATTTGAGATCAACCCCTATGACCCGGCGATCCTGCGGCAGCTGATCCTGTCGGGGAGCGAGCCGGCCCCGGGGACAGAGTCCAGGAGGCCCACGCTGGCCTGGCTGGAGGACTCCTCCAGCTGCTCCGACATACCAAAGCTGGAGGGAGACAGGTGAGCCACACAGGTCCTGGGTCAGCCTGAGCGCTGTCAAAGATTTTACCCCGATACAGGTGCGCTCGTCTGGGGCAAAACCACAGCACTGTCACGATATCCCAGCACTGTCGCGATATCCCAGCACTGTCACGCTGTCCCAGCACTGTCACGCTGTCCCAGCACTGTCACGCTGTCCCAGCACAGTCATGGCATTAGTGCCCCTCACTGTCCGCCACAGAAGACTACCCCATGGATTTATGAAATTAGTAAATACGATTTTGCTAGTGTTCCACACGTTCTCATACAGTCATCTGTCATTATCTGTGTGGTTCAGCCTCACAGAGGGGCTTTTATTGTCTGTCGGTGCAACGGGGGAAAGTCCTTTGCTCATCTGAAAAGCACCTTTGGTCATTTCCTGAAGACAAAAGAATACAAGGCATCATTTGTGCCAGGTAGGAGTTGCCCATCGGTTAGATATTCATCTGGAAAAGTCGGCTGTTGTTTGAAAAGGAGCCACGGGGTAATATGATTGGCTGGCAGCACGGATGGAGTCTCGGTGGTTGAAGAGTACTTGGTGTAGCCAATGGGACTCACTGTGTCAGTCAACGCTCCCACAATGCCACTGCATGAATCCGCACAAAACAAATTATTCTCAGTGAATGTCCTGCTCTTATGCAGAGTCACATTGAGGTGCTTCCGCTCGACATTATTTTTTAATTTATGTTTTCCCGTCCATGTAGTAATGCGGTTCGTCTCTCTCATTCAGTTTAACCCCTGAAAGCCAGCACATTCCTGCTAAACAGTTAGTGGCTGTCTCTCTTATTCATGCACTGTTTTGCAACCAGCTTCACAACAAAAGTGTGAGTGTTGTTCTGCAGTGTTCACGTCAGAACACCAGACAGTCATTTAGATCCAGTGAGTGAATACAGTGGCACTTGTCAGAATAATTAATTTGCATTAATAGCGAATGTGAAATGTTTAACCTGAGGGCAAACGCGTTTGGTACGCATGCAGTTCCTTTCCCGTATTTTAGGAGGTTTGTGTTTTCCCAGGACGGAGGAATGTGTGAATGTGTGATTGTCCTCTGAATCCGCGCTGTCTAACTGTGATGCCTCTGTTTCCCGGCGGCGTCCTGCCAGCGACGACCAGCTGGAAGACTCGGACAGTGAAGAGCATTCCCGGTCAGAGTCTGTGACAGGTGAGGCCCGAAATCCCCCCCCCCCGCTCCCCTCCCGTCTCGTAGCGCTAAGTCTCCTGATGTACCAACGCCAGTGCCCCTTGGCATTTGCGCTTGGCAAGCACCTCCAGGATTTCGCGGAACCCTAAATTCACATTTTCCTCGTCGTTCAGAGAGAGAGTGCAGCTTCTGCTGTTGGTACTGAAAATGATGTGTTATGTTCATGGCCTTATAATGAAAGCGGTTGCCTAGTTGTTGCAGTTGTAGCTGGGCATTAGATTTGTTGATGGTGGACAGCACAATTAGTGATTTGGTGCCAAATTGGATTTTCTTTCTGTTTGACACAGTCTTTTGTCAAAAAAGGCAGAATTTGTCCCACCTATGTATTGGCTCTGGCTTGAGTCTTCCCAAGATGATATATTCACACCTTTATAATGAATTGTACCTTATCCAAGCTGTTCTGTAGCTGTTCTAATGACCTTCTAATGACCTTTGGATATAGGCATCTGCGAATGAAATGTCATGTAGCACACAGACACATGCACATGTATGCAGGCGTGTTTGAGTCCGTGCCCTGACCGCTGTCCCTCTCTCTCCCCCCGCCCCAGGGCACCCGTCGCAGAAGGAGAGCATGGAGGTCAACCTGGGGGTGACGGCCCTGAGCGTGCTGCAGCAGCCGGAGAAGCTGCAGTGGGAGGTGGTGGCCAGCGTGCTGGAGGACACGGTGAAGGACCTGGAGGAGCTGGGCGCCAACCCCTCCCTGGCCCAGGCCAAGGCCGACAAGGCCAAGGAGAAGCCGGCGGAGCACCACAACATTCCCTTCCCCTGCCTGCTGGCGGGGGCCCTGCTGAGCTACCGCTCGGCCGCCGGCTCGCCCCTGTCCGGGCCCCCGCGCCGGCCCCTGGACGGCCTGGCCAGGACTCAGGGGCCCGAGGCCCCCGCCGACCAGGCGCCCATGGAGATCGAGGCGTGCGGCCCCCCGCCCGCCGTGCGCAGGACTATGCCCGTGCTCCTGCTCTACAGCATCAAGGAGTCGGACGAGAAGTCGGGCAAGGTGTTCGCCCAGATGAACAACCTGATGAGCAAGAGCCTGCACGAGGAGGGCTTCACCGTGCCGCAGATCATCGAGATGGAGTTCGACACGCACGAGCAGCTGCTGCTGCAGGACCCGCCCATCACCTACATCCAGCAGTTCGCCGACGCGGCCGCCAGCCTGGCCGCCCTGGACGGGGACAAGTGGAGCTCGCTGGTGCCCAAGCCGGGCGCCCTGGTGCAGTGCCTGCGCCTCCCCAAACCGCTGGAGGAGGAGAACCTGTACGTGGACTCCATCACGCCCTGCACGGACGGCGTCCACCTCCTGGTGGGGCTGCAGTCGTGCTCGGTGGAGTCGCTCAGCGCCATCAACCAGGTGGAGGCGCTCAACAACCTGAACAAGCTCCACTCGGCCCTGTGCAGCCGGAGGAAGGGCGAGCTGCAGCCCCTGACCGGCCTGGCCAACGGGGGAGGACTGCGGGGCAAGGCCCACGAGGGGCTCCCCGGCGCCCCGGGCCAGACCCCGCTCATCCTGCCCCCCGAGCAGCAGCCCCGCGCCCCGGGCGGGGGGTACCTGGCCCTGTACAAACTCAACTACTCCACCCGCATCGTCACGCTGGAGGACGAGCCCGTGAAGATCCAGCACATCCGCGACCCCAAGGACGCCATCACCTCCCTGCTGCTGCTCCCGCCCGACGTGCTGGACGGCCGGGAGGAGGACGGGGACGAGGCCCTGGAGGAGACGCCCCCCGGGCTGAAGAACGGGGCCTCCGCCGCCCCCAAGGAGAAGCGCGGGGACGCGGCGGGGCTGGGGCACCTGGTGGTCACCACTCAGGGAGGCAGCATCATGATCCTGGACCTCTCCAGCCTGGACGTGCTGGCCCGAGTGGAGCCGCCCAAGAAGGACGGCACCGAGGAGCCCGACCCCTTCGTCTCGGTCACCTACTGCTCCGGCACCGACCGCCTCTGCGCCTGCACTAAAGGTGAGGGCTGATCCTTCACACACACACACACACACACACACACGGGTATACACACGCACACGCACACACACGCACACGCGCGCACACACGCGCACACACACGCACACACACACACACACACACACACACACACACACACACACACACACCCCGCTAATGCGCACATGCACGCACCCGCACATAAACACACATACACTGCACCATTGCACAATGTCTGTGCGGTAATGCCTGAAGTCGCAGCTCACACACACACACACACACACACGGGTATACACACAAACACACACACACACACTCCCGCTAACGCGCACATGCACGCACGCGCACATAAACACACATACACTGCACCATTGCACAATGTCTGTGCGGTAATGGCTGAAGTCGCAGCTCATTACATCTGCATTACATCATGCTCCTCTGGGAGCAGGGCGGGAGGAGAACAGCGCCCTAACTGCAGGCTTTAGCAGCACGGCTAATGGAGGGGAAACGGGCTGACTACGGCACTGGGAACTCTGCTGGGAACTCTGCCAGAGTGGAGATCCAGCCTGCACTGCATATATACCTATATTTCTCCCAAGTGAGAGCTCTCTGGTGGTCTGACAAGTGCCTGAAATTCTTATGATTAGGAAGAAAAATCTTTTTTGGCAAACGTTGTAATAATGGTGTGCTTTCTTTCATGAAATCTGATATTTGTGCATCAGTCGTGTTTCTCTTTATGACCTATGACAGAAAAGTGGAGTCTTCAATAAATCACATTCACAATGACATGAAGCTATGGGGAAAGGCACCTTTTAGCATTTATGACTTTGCACAAAGAGGTGTTTGTGGACCGATTTAAGACCGAATGTGATGGTTTGTGGAAAAGCACTTGGGAGACTTCTGAAGGCCTTAGTGTGGCAGCTTTGAGAACAGCAGCAGGAGGATTTGCACTTAGCAATTGGCTGCTTGTACATTTGTTTATAAGATAACACCCAGCTCCCTCTTTTCAAAAGTAAAAGAACTCCAAGGTGAAATGTGACAAAAGTGAAAGTGGCTTCACTCTGATGGCAGAACCTGACTTAGTGACATAATGGAGAAACACAATAAACACTGCTTATTTTCTTGTTTAACTTTGTATCTCGGTATCATTGTCAATGAGGAAAACCTCATTTAAGCCTTGAGAAAATGATTCTCAAGGCTAAAATAAAGGTTTGAATGAATTAAATTCATTAATAATTGCGCTTTAAATGTGGTTAATGGTTGACCAATAAACGGGGTAATTTCTTTGTCCACTGGCAGGCTGAAAGACACCTGGTGTTTACTCTGACGTTATTTTGAAGTTATTTTGATGTGTGGGCCGTAGTTTTGGACTCAAGCACTGAAATGCGTTGGTACTCTTATTTAATTCTGGGCTCCTATTTTGGCCATGTGACATGGTCTCGTGTTGGCTAATTGGTTGGCTGAACGGTCTTTCCCAGTGAACCACCATGAGTCTCTTTAATATTTCTGAAGGATGGTAAAAACTCACGCATCCATTCCACTGCATGGTGCAACTGTGCGTAGTCTGTAAAGGGAAGTCAGAACGCTGGGAAGTTTGTGAGTTTGACAGAGCATTCACTCATCAGCGTGGATGTTCAATTCATTTAATCGCTCGGTCCCTTTTGTAATTTTGAACGATGACTAACAAGTTCGTGACTGTTGCCATTTTGTAAAACAATGCCTGGGATTGTTGGTGTGACAGACAATGCTTCAGAAAACTCTGCGGATTGTTGGAATGGTTGTCTCAATTTTCTCCACCACACCTCAGCCAGACTCACGACACTTTCTCAAGCCTTTGGGATATCTGAATTTGGACATTACACATGCATATTGTATAATCTTTTAGTGATGGTTCAGTTGTTCCAATTATGTCTGTCTGTCTGTCTCTGTCTGTCTCTGTCTGTCTCTGTCTGTCTCTGTCTGTCTCTGTCTGTCTCTGTCTGTCTCTGTCTGCCTGTCTGTCTGTCTTTGTGGGGGAGGGGGGCAGTTTTTCCGTAGAAGGAAATGTTTTATGCGGTGTAGTGTAAAAGTATCACGCGCCCAATAAATTCTACAGTTGAGATCATAAATCAGGAGCCCCCCCCAGTGCCCTGACACACGACCGGTGGACCTCCAAACTGACACCTTAGCAACACAGGCACATCTTAGATGGCACGCTACCCCTCCCCTACCCGAGGGTGGCAATAAATCTGCCCCCCTGCCCTGCCCCCCTGCGGTTCTGCTGCAGGGCAGGGGTGGAGAGGTCGGGGCGGAAATGGGTTAAAGTGTGACCATCGTTCCTTCCCTCCTAGTGCACCTTCCCCCCCCCCCCCACCGTTAGAGCAGCCAGCCGGTTGTTCTCGCCTGAAAAGCATCACGTACGTTATAATTTGAAAAGCGAAGCCTCCAGTTGAGAGCGGGTTCGGGGGGGAGGGTTTGAATTCCACGGCCGGCGACACATCGGTGCGAGGGATGTCGCAATAAAAATTATATTTAGCCCGGCTGTTGCGTCTACCGTTTTATCTTGTCGAGCTGAGAGCCTTTGAAGTGGCTTTAACTGCCGTTTCGGGGGGTTTCAATCATAACCGTGTAATCGGAACCCCCCGGCCGACCTCTCTCTGTTAAACTTGAACCTCCGGCTTGAACTCCCGCGGAGGTCACCGCTCCTTTGAAGCTGTGGTTCTGAGGCTGTGTTTTTGTTTTTGTTTTTGTCTCTAAACCCGCAGGTGGAGAACTTCATTTCCTTCAAATTGGAGGTGTGTGTGACGATATTGATGACGGCGACATATTTGTCGATGGCCCCCTTTCTAAAGGGGCAGAACAGCTGTCAGAAGGGACTAAGCCTTCCTCGAACCCCTCGAGTCCAGGGATCACAGGTAAGATTTAATCCTGATCTCTCGCCCACCATCCTGCACAAGGGCATATGCAAAAAGGTTGATGCATTCAAATGGTTAATGTGGTTGTTTGACACGGGCAAGGGTATGTCTTGCTCTACCAGCCGAAAAAGAAATCTCTGCCTGAACGGTGTTTTTATGTTGTTCCTGTCATGGTCGTGTTGCCCTGAGTGGAAGCCATTACATAGGCAGTATAAAATTCATCCAGCCATGCTGTCCTCAGAAGTGGGCTGGAATCACCGTTTAGGGAAATCGCTCGCCTTTCGGAAGGCCAGAATCGCTTGAGTAGGTTGAATCAACCGAGCCGGAGCGCGATAAACCAGAAGACTCATCCGAGTCCAGCTAACACCAATCCAACGGCAGTGTGTGAAGAGTCCGGCGCGGTGCTCTCCAGGGCCTCCCCGTGCGTTCAGAGTGAAACGGGTCTCCGTGCGCCCCCCCCCCCCCCCCCCCCTCAGGAGTTGACCTTCTGGTGGACCAAACGCTGGGCGTGGAGACCCTGACGTCGCTGGTGGAGCTGACGCGCTTCGAGACGCTGACGCCGCGCTTCTCCGCCACGGTGCCGCCCTGCTGGGTGGAGGTGCAGCAGGAGCAGCAGCAGCGCCGGCACCCCCAGCACCTGCACCAGCAGCACCACGGCGACGCTGCCCAGCACACCCGCACCTGGAAGCTGCAGAGCGACAGGTGAGGACACGCCCGTCCCCGTCCCCTGTCTCCACCCACCGCCCCGGGCGCCCTCGGGTTCTCCCGCGCTCTGCTGTGCTGTAATCCAGTGTTTCTCAACTCGGGACCCGCTCGCCTGAAGGGTTTTGTTATAACCAGGTGCTCACACACCCGATTTGAACTAATCGAGGGCTTTTTATTTTTATTTTTATTTTTTTTTTTTTTCATGGTTTCGATTGGTTCAGCCATTAAATCAGGTGTCTGAGGTCCTGGTTACAACAAAAACCTTCTGGCAAATGGGTCCCGAAGTTGAGAAACGCTGGTTGTAATCTATTGATTAGCATGCAGGCTTTTCATTGGCTGTCCTTCCATTTACCCTTTCGGTCCCAAGTGCAATATGTAGTGCCTCCCCCCAAATCCAAAGGGGTTTGGGCTTTGGTTGAGAAAATGGAGAGAATTTAGTTGGTTGTTAATTGGTGCTCAAAACAAGTGTTTTTGATTGGTTGAAAGGGCGACTTGGGATTTTATGGTAGCTACACTTGAGTGTTATATGGCACTCTTGGCACTGCGAGGGTTAATGTAGCAGAGAGAAGGTGACTCCATCAGCAATGAGAATGAAATGTGAGAATGAAATGAATCTCTTCATTGAGAATTCCCGTCCCGCCTGCAGCTCCAGCTGGGATGAGCACGTGTTTGAACTGGTCCTGCCCAAGGCCTGCATGGTGGGCCACGTAGACTTCAAGTTCGTCATGAATGCCAACATCACCAACATTCCTCAGATCCAGGTCACCTTGCTGAAGAACAAGGCCCCAGGCCTGGGAAAGGTTAACGGTGAGCGCTGGAGCCTGAGAGTGTGATTTTTATATGCAAACCATGATGACAAGGAACATGTATTAACATGGTGATGATAATGTTGTCTTCTCTTTTTGGTGGATTTGAGAACGTAGTTTATCTAAGCCAACCAGTCTAGCCTCACCCAAACCAAAATGTTATTGTTCATTCCTTCATGTGTATTTTGCTGCTTTTGGAAGAGGCACACTTTTTTAAAATTTTATTCTTGAGCTCATGACTTTATTTTCAATGTGTTTTGGAGACTCAATTTGACCGTACAGCTGTATTCAGGTTCTGGGTTTTGTGCCTGACTGAAGCATGTGTGTGTTTAGTTGAGTTGTGCATGTGCCTTATTTTGCTGCGGTTGGCAGAGACTGCAGTGGACCGGCAGATCTCCTTTCCCCTGTCCCACGTTCTGCACACCAACGGGGAGAGGAACGGGCAGCCTCTGCTGCACGACTTCACCGAAGACATCCAGTTCATGGACGTGGAGGAGACGCCTGGTACGCTTCTTCTGTTCTCCCCCCTCTAAACAAGGTTGCTGCCACGTAGGAGAAGCATCAGATCTCAAGGTCTTTGTTTCTTTATCGTTCCAAAGGGTCAAGGCTGTGCTCCTTTTTGGAAGACCATAAAGAAGATATCCTTTGTGGGCCTGTGTGGTTAGCCAGTGGGCTCGACCTCTCCGGGCATGCTGGGATGTTGAGTCTAACCAGCCCCAAACTGGTCAAAGGTAAGCTAGAGCGCTATTGCACTTTAAAACAAAAAATGATACTAGCTTGCCAACGAGACCATATTCTCCCCTCATCTTGTATAACAGCAACACCAGCTTTCAGTTCTCTTTTGACATGTGACTGATAGGCACTCTTGAGTCCTGCAAAGAACTACTGTCCACTGATTAACATGGATGTCAGTGACATTTTGCTAGGTTAGATGAGGCCTGAAAACGGGGCCTAAATCGTGGTTAATGAGGGGTGAGCAGCTCGGTGCATTGACCCGGCGGTGTGCCCCTGCTTCAGGCATGGCCGGGGGGAAGTACCGCTCCTTCCTGGTGCACATCAAGGCGGTGAGTGAGAAGGGCATGGAGGAGAGCCCGCGGCCCGTGGTGAGGATGCCCTCGGCCAAGCCCCAGAGCAGCAAGGCCCACTCCCTGTCCTCCCTGCTGCAGAGGGCCCAGGCCACCAAGGTACCGGCTCGTCTCGTGTGTGAGGCTGTGTGAGGCTGTGTGAGGCTGTGTGAGGCTGTGTGAGGCTGTGTGAGGCTGTGTGAGGCTGTGTGAGGCTGTGTGAGGCTGTGTGAGGCTGTGTGAGGCTGTGTGAGGCTGTGTGAGGCTGTGTGAGGCTGTGTGAGGCTGTGTGAGGCTGTGTGAGGCTGTGTGTGTGAATGGTATCTTGTGTGTGTGTGTGTGTGCAAGTGTGTGAGGCTGTATGGATGTGAGTGTGAATGGTATCTTGTGTGTGTGTGTGTCTGAGAGAACTGTCCTCTTTGTGCGAACGGGTGTCTGTGTGAACGGTCCGTGTGAACGGTCGTCTGTGAATGGCGAATTTCAGTTGAAGAAATGGATCCTCATTAATTTGTTTTCTTTATATCAACAGGAGGGATTGCACTGGCTTTGTGTTTTGATGTTGCAAAAAAAAAAAAGAAAAGAAAAAAGCATTATTTTGTTTAGAGGACCTTTAAAAAAGCCTGATGTGCCAGTTCAGTTATTTTAGGCTGTATTTCATGTGGGTGCAGGTTGGCTCAGCTACCTCTTGCTTTCAGCTTAATGTAAAAATGTTGGTTGGATTTGGTTTTTACAGACCTTTCTGTCTAGTTGGCTCATATTTAATCTCGCTGTTGTGACATCTTTACGGTCATAAGTTGTGAAATCATGAACTCTGAGCTCTTAACGCTTTTTCCCCTCTGCTCCATCAGGAAAAGGCCTCCACCTCTAAATCGGAGCCCCCGCCCCCCTCCAAAAAACCAGACGACCTCCGCGGCTGTGCGCTCCTCCAGGAGGTGTCCGTCACCATCCGGAGGTTCAAGAAGACCTCCATCCCCAAAGAGAGGTGCGTCGCCCGTGCCCCGCCTGCTAACCGCGTACACGGCTCCCACCAAGCGCGCTAGCGTCTGGTTGGCTGCCGTCTGGTTGGCTGCCGTCTGATTGGCTGTCATGCCCTCCTGCAGGGTCCAGCGCTGCGCCATGCTGCAGTTCCCAGAGTTCCACGAGAAGCTGCTGAACAGCCTGTGCCGGCGGATGGAGGAGCGGCCCTCGACAGAGCACTCCCAGAGCCTGGTCCTGGACATCCTGTGCTGGCTGGCCGGGGTCTACTCCAACGGGCCCTGCAGGCAAGTCCTCACCTGGGCCCCCGCTGGGCCTCTCCACAACCGCGAGGAGTTCTCATGTAGCAGGGATATGTAGTGCTGGTTCATCTGTTAATGGACCTGGCTTCTCTTTGGTCATTAGTCTTTGCGGTTCCTGTCTCTTCTGAGGCCGGAGAGTGTGGGTTTAGTCCCAAGCCGAATCGCAGCAGTTAAATAAAATAATTGCTGGGGGTGGTATTTTGATAGTGTGGCAAGAAAGTTCATTTTTATATTTTACTAATCCCTAACTTGTCCCAGGTCTCATTGTCTCATTTAGTTGCCTCTTTTTAAGTGGGAGATCTCTTTCCCGGTTCTTTGACATGTTGAAGCGAGTCAGCAGAAAAGTTAACGTTTTCACCGGCGCTTCAGTATTAGTGCGTCTGTTGTAAAGTGCAATAAATCACAGTGGCATATTTCCACAGCCGTTCCCCGGGCCTGTGAATGCGGCAGTCCGCAGGGCGTTTGGGGCGGTTTGGGAAGGTTGATTCTGACTTGCCGGTTTTGGTGCGTCTCTCCGCGCAGCCTGAGGGAGGGCAAGGAGGGCCTGCTGACGAAGACGCGGAAACGGCTGACGGACATCGTCAGGGTGTGCTTCTTCGAGGCCGGCCGGAGCATCGCCCACAAGTGCGCCCGCTTCCTCGCACTCTGCATCAGGTGAGTGCTCGCCCCTTAAAGGAATACACCAGCATTTTGGGCAATGTGCCTTTTTTTCTACTTACCCAAGGCTTCAATGAGTTGTTCGATTCGATTTCATTAAAATTCTTATGCATTCACTGGCTCTTCCCATGTTCGCATAATGTGTTGTTAGCTTAGCATAAAGACTTGAAGCCTATAGGAGTCAGTAGCCTTTAAGGTGCCGTTACAAGGACTGTCATATGGCCCGTTTCATGTTATTGTATGAGGAGAAGGAAGCTAATGTCGAGTAACGGCTGCTGCTGTTTTCATGGTGCGGTGTGTTTATTCACGTGCGTTTTCCCTCTCTTGTTATTACTGCCACAGCAATGGCAAAGGGGACCCCAGTCAGCAGGGTTTTGGATCCGCCCTCCTGAAGGCCTTGCTGGACAACATGCCTTACTTACCTGCAGCAGCCACGGGCGGTAAGTGTGCTCTCCTGTGCTCTGGCGCTGCGCTGTATCTGCCTGAAAGCTGCAGCTGGAGCATTCGTTATTGCGGTGCTTGTTCTCTGTTATGTCATTGTAGGCCTCCGGCGCTTTGCTCAGTGATCAGACAGGATTTAGAAACACTTCTTTTTTTCTATTTGTCAAGAGCCTGAGAAATGTGAAATGTTTGCAGTCAGTCAGTTTAAAAAGGATAAGCTGACCTAGACGTTGGGTATTGATTGGGCGCCCTGGGCTCACAAAAGTAGATAACCTGAACCTTGTGTTTGCATATTGCTGGGGTTTCTCCAGTTCGAAGAGTCTATGCTTTTCAAAGGAAAACTGGAATTGAAAAATGGAGCTTAAATTTGGTTAAAAGCATTTGGAAACATTTAGGTTCAAATAAGGTTCAGACCCTGTTCCTGTAAGGCGTCTGCTCTCCCCTTACAATAGTAGAACGATTTGAACTAGTTGGGTGTATAAGGAAATCTGGTGTGTAAGGAACTGTGTTGTAATGTGACACTGTGCTCATGTGTGAGGTGGAGTATTTGGTTTAGTTGGGTGTGTAAGATGATGTGCAAGTACTGTGACCCTGCTGGCCGGTGGTTTGATCCCCGATGTGGCCACAATAAGATCCTCACAGCTGTTGGGGCCCTTGAGCAAGGTCCTTAACACCGCATTGCTCCCCCTGCTTAGTCTAATCAACTCGCATTGGATAAATGGCGTTAGCAAAATAGCATTTAATGATATTTGGCCTGGTTGGGGGTGGGCAGAGGTGTTAGTGTGACCCTTCTCATGTGGCGTATTTGGCCTGGTTGGGTGTGTAAGGTGATGTGATGGTACTGGGACACTGAGGGGTAAGATTTGGCCTGGTTGGGTGTGTAAGGTGATGTGATGGTTCTGGGACAGTGATGTGTAAGATTTGGCCAGGTTGGGTGTGTAAGCTGATGTGATGGTTCTGGGACAGTTAGGAGTAAGATTTGGCCAGGTTGGGTGTGCATGGAGAGGTGTTAGTGGGACACTGCGCTGGTGTGTGAGCTGGCTCCTCTCCCCCGCAGGCTCTGTGTTCTGGTACTTCGTGCTGCTGAACTACGTGAAGGACGAGGACCTGGCGGGCTGCAGCACGTCCTGCGCCTCCCTGCTCACCGCCGTCTCCCGCCAACTGCAGGACCGCCTCACGCCCCTGGAGGCCCTGCTGCAGACCCGGTGAGCCGCCATTTTAAATCCGAGCTGTCGTCCGCTGCTAGTGTCCGCCACACTTCAGCTTCTGGGCTTTGATGCTTTCATTCGTGCCTTCTTGGTGCCTCCAAGCCATGCCTTTCGGTCCTTCTAATCTCCTCTGTCCTCATTTCGCCAGTCGAGATGGTAAGCCACTTGTGATAATGGCTTTTTATCAAAAATACTTTAGCTGCCATCTTCCAGCGGGGGAGTGTGAAGGTCACCTCAAGGAGGAATTATGCGAGGAGGGATTTAGTCATGTTCTTGCCTCCCAAGGCCCAATGGTGGAAAAGCAGTCTTAAGGCACAAGGCTTTAGACATCGAGCTTCTACCTCGGCTAGGCTGACCTGTCTAGGAGTGCGGCTTCTGGGATTCTGGTTCAGTGATGTCTGTTCTGCTCCCATCGAGCTGACCTGAGGCATCTGTACCAACAGCCTTCTCATTTCTAATGCTGTGATGCAAGGTCATCTGGCGTATTTTTCCCCACCAACGATTTTTGGCTTTGTGTTCGGGTGCCAAGCAGATCTAATTTCAGCTCCAGCTTTAAAATAAGATTTAAGAAGCTGCTTGCCCGAATAGACGGAGCACATACCGAGATAACAACGTTTTATCAGTTTATGTTTGGATTTATTTCATTTCAGAAATAACCCTGTCTGTCCTTTGCTGTTTATTGTGTTAGTCTGGGATTGAATGTGAGAAAGTAAATCTACGGCCACAGATTTTCTCCATGATCTCTTAAAAAACATCTCGGCTTTACCTCAGTGGAAACCTTCGGCTGAAAAGTGTTGTGTTTATCCCTGCCTGATATCTTTGTAACAGCCCCCTCAGGTCTGGTTCTTCCTGACTGTTGGCTTGTCCCGATTGGTTGTCCCTGCAGATACGGCCTGTACAGCTCGCCCTTCGACCCGGTCCTGTTCGACCTGGAGGTCAGCGGTTCATCCTGCAAGAATGCCTTCAACAGCAGCATCGGCGTGCAGTCTGACGAAATCGACCTCTCCGACATTCTCTCAGGTCAGCTCCACCACGGGAGGGACGGACGGACGGATGCAAGGAGGCCCCGTTTCCATTTCTGGATACCACGCCGACTTCTGCTCCCTATGACTTAATTAGCCTGTTCATTTATACGCCCTGACATTTTTGTGACATTTCTGCAAATGTGCTTTAAAATATTTAAGCTGATTAATGATGGCTCATAGCTGTTTGTGTGAAATGACTGACTGAGTGAACAGGATTTGGTGTATACGGTAAATTAGCTCATTGAGTAATCGGTGGAAACGGAGACCCGATAAGCCGACCGGCCCCGGTGTTTCTTGGAACTTTTTTTATTTTTACATACAACCTTTAAAGGTATTTGCCTGTACGTGGTATATACCAACTTTTTGGCCAATTGCTTGAACAGTTTACGAGGAGATATAGTTTCAATGTTTTTTGAAAAAAAATAAAACCATTGTGGAAATCCAGTAAGTGTAACGCAGTGTGTGTAACGCAGTGTGTTTCCTGTGTCCTGCCCCGCAGGGAATGGGAAGGTGAGCAGCTGTGCCGCGGCGGAGGGCAGCTTCACCGCCCTCACCGGCCTCCTGGAGGTGGAGCCGCTGCACTTCACCTGCGTCTCCACGAGCGACGGCACCAGAGTGGAGAGGGACGATGCCAGCATGTTCACCGGTATATACGCCGTTTATTACTCCTCTCGTACGCCGTTTATTACTCCTCTCGTACGCCGTTTATTACTCCTCTCGTACGCCGTTTATTACTCCTCTCGTACGCTGTTTATTACTCCTCTCGTACGCTGTTTATTACTCCTCTCGTACGCTGTTTATTACTCCTCTCGTACGCTGTTTATTACTCCTTTATTACTCCTTTCATACACCATTTATTACTCCTTTATTACTCTTCTCGTACGCCGTTTATTACTCCTCTCATACACCGTTTATTACTCCTTTATTACTCCTCTCGTACGCCGTTTATTACTCCTTTATTACTCCTCTCATACACTGTTTATTACTCCTTTATTACTCCTTTCATACACCGTTTATTACTCCTTTCATTCACTGTTTATTACTCCTTTATTACTCCTGTCATACACCGTTTATTACTCCTTTATTACTCCTCTCATACACCGTTTATTACTCCTCTCATACACTGTTTATTACTCCTTATTCTGTTTTGCACTCTGGGATTTTCAAACTCCATGTTGGGGTTAGCGTGTCCTTATGAGGGTTGTTTTGGGGCCTTCAACAGCTATGAGTTCTGGCTTGTTTTTTTACTTACAAGCGGGTGACCTGGGTCAAATATGCAATTGTTTTGGATTCAAAGATTTTGAGAGTATTTCATAGGTTCCAATACACCAGACAAGCTCAGTAAAGCATATAAAACTAGTCCAGAACAATTACATATTTGACAAAGGTCTTGTGTCCATCTGTTTGCCTGTTTGCCTGTTTGCCTGTTTGCCTGTTTGCCTGTTTGCCTGCGTGTGTCCGTCTCTGTCTCTGACCTGTGCCCCTCTCCCCGCAGTGAGCACGTTCGGCGTGACGCCGGCGGTGGGCGGGCTGTCCGCGGGCTCGGTGGGGGAGGCCTCCACGGCCCTCAGCTCGGCCGCGCAGGTGGCCCTGCAGTCACTGTCCCACGCCATGGTGTCTGCAGAGCAGCAGCTGCAGGTGCTGCAGGAGAAACAGCAGCAGCTCCTCAAACTGCAGCAACAGGTCAGGCAGTACCAGACCGCCCTCCTCGCCTTTCAGTCCTGTTCCATACCCCCCTACACGCCTTTCAATCCTCTAACCATACCCCCCTACCCGCCTTTCAGTCCTCTAACCATACCCCCCTACACGCCTTTCAGTCCTGTTCCATACCCCCCTACACACCTTTCAATCCTCTAACAGTACCATACCCCCCTACACGCCTTTCAATCCTCTAACCATACCCCCCTACACACCTTTCAATCCCCTGACAGTACCATACCCCCCTACACACCTTTTATAAAATTGACCCATGCTTAACCGAATCAACCAAATCGCTTTGAATATATAGTGCATAGCACTATTAGCTTGGTTTGGTACAGCAGCCTTTTGCAAGTAGTTCATTTTTGGCTTTGGTTGATTATGGTGAGGCAGATTTGCTTATGCTTTTAAATGTAATCCACTATATGGTGCTACTCTGAAATGAATCAATAATTCACATAAGACGTGTCGTTAAACCTTACATAGTTTGGTTGACTAGACATCCCATTGTTATCTTTTGGTTTCATATAGTGAGTGGAGCGCAGCCAAAAGTTTTGGAGGTGCAGACTAGCGGAACATAAACATTAAAAAGCAAGAAAGTCGCACACTCGGGCATTCTCCTTTGCTGTGTTTTATCGACCGACCAATAAAACACAGTGAAGGAGAATTCCTGACTGCGACTTTCTTGCTCGTTTATGTTTTGGTTTCAGGCATCTGCCATCTGCAAAACTGCCAGAATGTTAGTTTTTATCTTTGCAAAGCATCACTTGCATGTTGCAATGTTCAAACCAAGGCTGGTGGAAAAAGCTTGTTTTTTATGGCCTTTGGTTGTGGAATTAGCTGCAGACTAAAGCCCATTTTCCTTTTTCCAGATTTTTAGCTGAAGATATTTAAAGCGGGGATTTTTATTCTGTTAACAGAACCAGTTTCTGAGAATGACTTATAAGCTACAATGCTAGACGCTACAGTTGTAGTGTGTGTTCCTCTTTGAGGTGAACACGTTTTTTATTCACTGCGGTTCAGCTTTCCCATGAAGAAGAGATTATTTGTCTCTGTGTGACTATTCTGGTAAAGTGAAGATTAGATGATATCAGTGATGCTATATTGGTTTTGTAAATCTGGATATAGTTTCACTGGTATTAAAACACTTGCGTTCTTGTAATAAAGAATTTACAACCTGTTTTCTCAAAATGTCCCGACAGGGGGGGGGGGGGGGGAATTGCTTTACACGTATCGTTTACACACAGTCCTGGTGATGTTTTTGCTTGCATTTCTCCCTCCTGAGTACAACCGGTCCAGGCAGTTGGCCTGGAGTTTTGTTAGCATTCTTTGTCCTCTGATTGTTTTTCACCTGGCTGGCTTGTGTGGTTGTGGTTCGAGAGTACGGAGGTTAAACGTGGCATACGATTTCCTCACGTTAATTCTGCTTTCTGCCATCGCAGCGAGCAAACCGTGCTCGTTTCCATCTCTTACTATTTTTGGACCGCCGTTTATTGTTAATAAAAGCAATAACTCAGTAGTGCTGTTAGCAGTGTCATAAAACCGCCAAGTGCGTGCTGCCAAGTTCATCCTCTTGTGTTGCTCTACGCATACCGATAGCGGGTACATTGAAAGTAGCGTGTCTTAAAGAGTATTTCTTGGCCCCGATATTGGGCCGTCTTGACAGCGGCGGTAAAAGTAATCGAGTAAACGTGCCGTTAAAAGTGTCGTTGGGGCTGCCGTGTGCGCGTGGAGCGGCTAGTGATCCTTTCCTGTGTGGAACAGAAGGCCAAGCTGGAGGCCAAGCTGCATCAGACCACCTCCGCTGCGGCCGCCGCCGCCTCCGCCGTGGGCCCCATCCACAACTCGGTGCCTTCCAACCCCTCCACGGCGCCCGGCTTCTTCATCCACCCGTCGGACGTCATCCCGCCCACGCCCAAGACCACGCCGCTCTTCATGACGCCGCCGCTGACGCCGCCCAACGAGGCCGTGTCGGCCGCCATCAGCGTGGAGCTGGCGCAGCTCTTCCCCGGCGCCATCATCGACCCGCCGCCCGTCAACCTGGCCGCCCACAACAAGAACTCCAGCAAGGCCAAGCCGGTCAGTGTGCGTGTCTGTCCTCGCTGGGGGGGCCCTGCCTGTTTCAGGCCCCTGTCCTCACCGGGGGCCCCGCCTGTTTCAGGCCCCTGTTCTCACTGAGAGCCCCGCATGTTTAAGGCCTCTGTTCTCACCAGGGGGCCTGCTTGTTTAAGGAGTCTCTTATACAGACTCTATAACCTGTTTATTCATTATTTTCAAGCCCTTCTGCATACACTCGTGCTCATAATGTCTCATTTAATATCTCTAGAACTAACCTGTTATTCTGAACTTTATGTTTGAAATGTCTGTTTACCAGGGTGCCTATATGTGTGCATTGTTTGCATGTATTGGGGTGAAAAAATAGACATGTACATTTTCACTTTGTCTGTATGCAGATACATACTGTTATACTGATCTACACATATGCTGTGTTTTGTTGTATTTCGTGTGGATGAACAGAATCCGATGGGCAGCGGGCTGGCTCTCGCCATATCCCAGGCCTCCCACTTCCTGCAGCCCCCGCCCCACCAGTCCATCATCATCGAGCGCATGCACTCCGGTAAGAGTCCCCCCCCCCCGCCATTTTGCCAATTCAGTTACCATGCCAACAGTGTCTCTCCCTGCACTCAGCACTGTAGTAGTGTAGCCCTTCATTAGGTTAGGGCGTTTTTAAAAATAGTTTTGTCTCAACTGATGTCAGGCCTGGTCAATATCTAATCGTTTTGAATTCAGATATTTTTTATGCTTTACTGTGCTTGCCGTGTTGTGTATCGGAACCTATGAACTACTCAGAAAAGTATTTTAAATGAGATAATTGACCCAGGGCTGGCTGACATGTAGATAGTTGGCACTTGGCTTTGGTGAAGTTAGCCTCATTGTGTAGCTGAAAAGAAATTAAATGTCATGAATAGTGTGACAAGCCTGTCTGGGTGTGGTGCATCTGTCTGGGTGTGGCATGCCTGTCTGTGTTATGCCAGAATTAACTTGGTGTAGTTAGCCCGCGGCTAGCCTGTCTGGGTGCAGCTAGCCTGGCTGCCTGCGGCTGGCCTGTCTGGGTGTAGCTAGCCTGTCTGGGTGCTGACTGGGTGTTGCCGAATTAACTTGGTTTAGTTAGCCTGACTGAGTGTAGCGAGCCTGACTGAGTGTAGCGAGCCTGTCTGGGTGTAGCTAGCCTGACTGAGTGTAGCTAGCCTGTCTGGGTGTAGCTAGCCTGTCTGGGTGTAGCTAGCCTTTCTGGGTGTAGCTAGCCTGACTGACTGGGTGCACGGGGATTGGGCTGGGGTTAAAGCCGCTTCGCCTCGTGTCGCAGGAGCGCGGCGGTTCGTGACGCTGGACTTCGGCCGGCCGGTCCTGCTGACGGACGTGCTGATCCCCACCTGCGGGGACCTGGCCTCCCTGTCCATCGACATCTGGACCCTGGGGGAGGAGGTGGACGGCCGGCGCCTGGTGGTGGCGACCGACATCAGCACGCACTCGCTGATCCTGCACGACCTGCTGCCCCCGCCCGTCTGCAGGTTCATGAAGGTGAGCCGCACCGCACCCTCCTGCTCAAACGAATACAGACTTCAATGGGTTTATTTGTGTTTTGTTACTTATGACTTTAATTGCTTTTTTTAGTTTTTGTAGTTATTGAGATACAAGCATGTAACAACCCTCCCCATCTGCCCCCTCTCACTCCCTCCCTCCCTCCTCAAAGGTAAAAATAGTAATAGAAAGTATACATGCAAAAAGGGACTACAATGACCTGCCTTAAACCAATGTATAGACTAACAAATAACAGCAAAATGCTAACACTAGCATATTGTACCGAAATATATCTTTGTAAAATTCTATCATGCAAAACCAATCCTCTGATTTGCATTGTGATGCAGTTACTGTCAAGAATTTCACTAGTATCTCACAGATGTGATGACACTTTGAAGATAAAAGTTTAAAAGATAAGAAAATCATAATGACATACAGACTACTCTACTGGGCAGACGGTAGAGCACCTGCACATGAATCAATAATAGACTTTGAAATGTGAAAGATGTAAAAGATAAGGAAAAGATAAATTAGCCCAGAGCATAAATACTGGTGGAAATTAGAAAAGAGAACTTTTCCCCCCTGTATCTTCAGGAGTAATTTGTCAAAAACCATTTGAGTGTGTTCTTCACGTGGCGTGACTTCCTGTCCCCAGATCACTGTGATTGGGCGGTACGGCAGCACGAACGCGCGGGCGAAGATCCCGCTGGGCTTCTACTACGGCCACACCTACATCCTGCCGTGGGAGAGCGAGCTGAAGCTGATGCACGACCCGCTGCGGGGGGAGAGCGACGGCGCCGGCCAGCCCGACGTCGACCAGCACCTGGCCATGATGGTGGCGCTGCAGGAGGACATCCAGTGCAGGTGAGGGTCCCCTGGGAGGGGTCTGATGTTCAGTGCAGGTGAGGGTCACCCTGGGAGGGGTCTGATGTCCAGGGCAGGTGAGGGTCACCCTGGGAGGGGTCTGATGTCCAGGGCAGGTGAGGGTCACCTGGGAGGGGTCTGATGTTCAGTACAGGTGAGGGTCTCCTGGGAGGGGTCTGATGTTCAGTGCAGGTGAGGGTCACCTGGGAGGGGTCTGATGTTCAGTGCAGGTGAGGGTCACCTGGGAGGGGTCTGATGTTCAGTGCAGGTGAGGGTCACCTGGGAAGGGTCTGATGTTCAGTGCAGGTGAGGGTCATCTGGGAGGGGTCTGATGTTCAGTGCAGGTGAGGGTCACCTGGGAGGGGTCTGATGTTCAGTGCAGGTGAGGGTCACCTGGGAGGGGTCTGATGTTCAGTGCAGGTGAGGGTCACCTGGGAGGGGTCTGATGTTCAGTGCAGGTGAGGGTCACCTGGGAGGGGTCTGATGTTCAGGGCAGGTGAGGGTCACCTGGGAGGGGTCTGATGTTCAGGGCAGGTGAGGGTCACCTGGGAGGGGTCTGATGTTCAGTACAGGTGAGGGTCACCTGGGAGGGGTCTGATGTTCAGTGCAGGTGAGGGTCACCTGGGAGGGGTCTGATGTTCAGTGCAGGTGAGGGTCACTTGGGAGGGGTCTGATGTTCAGTGCAGGTGAGGGTCACCTGGGAGGGGTCTGATGTTCAGTGCAGGTGAGGCTCACCTGGGAGGGGTCTGATGTTCAGTGCAGGTGAGGGTCACCTGGGAGGGGTCTGATGTTCAGTACAGGTGAGGGTCACCTGGGAGGGGTCTGATGTTCAGTGCAGGTGAGGGTCACCTGGGAGGGGTCTGATGTTCAGTGCAGGTGAGGGTCACCTGGGAGGGGTCTGATGTTCAGTGCTGGTGAACATGACTAGCACCGCGTCACACTGTCAAGGCTGAGGCCGGCCAGCTGTGGTTTTGTTCAGACAAACCTCCATAAAGCAGAAGTTAGTCAGTCAGGGAAAGGCAGAAAGTTAATGTGCACCTGTGAAGGATCGTGGTCACTCACTGTGTAGCTTTTACCCCGTGCTATCTATCACAGCCAGCCATTTCTACCCATCTGTTAAAACAGAGCCTGTTTTAAATGCACAGTCTTTAAAGCTTGAAATCACACATTTGAATTAAAGCATGTTGAAATTACTGTTAGTTTGGCATTTGGGCAATATTCGTTCAGAATTTTCTTTTTTCTTTTTCTTTGACACCATGTTCTGTTTTGATGCAAGCCTTCTGATGGTCTTTTGAGGGATTATAGCCTCTCAAAAGAAACTAAATCCCCTCCATTTGCACCAAGCAGATTATATTGGAGTTTAACATGGGGCATCTGACTGCCAACATCTGGCTTGTCTACGGGGTATCATAACAGTCATTCCACTCAAAGCCACGGTGCGATTCAGTTGGTCGCCAAAGTAATTAACCAATCAAATGTCGTTCCACAATTCTCAGTGGTTTTATTTGGCTTTCTACCCTCTCTCAGTCCAGCCCAGCCTAGTGTCTTCTGGTTAAGGATGGGCTGCAATGGTGAATCGTGCCACTTGATTTGAGATGAACGTTCATTAACCATCCTCAGGCTTTTACATGGCCCGTGTACCTACTCATTTGGCACAGGTAACTCACCCCCCCCTCCGCCCTCCCCCCTGTGCAGGTACAACCTGGCGTGCCACCGTCTGGAGACGCTGCTCCAGAACATCGACCTGCCCCCCCTCAACAGCGCCAACAACGCGCAGTACTTCCTGCGCAAGCCCGACAAGGCGGTGGAGGAGGACACGCGCGTCTTCTCGGCCTACCAGGACTGCATCCAGCTGCAGCTGCAGCTCAACCTGGCCCACCACGCCGTGCAGAGGCTGCGCGTCTCCCTGGGCGCCAGCCGCAAGCTCCTGCCCGAGGCCTACGACCCCAAAGAGCTGATCCAGAACTCCAGCACCGAGCAGCTCCGCACCGTCATCCGCTACCTGCTGGACACGCTGCTCAGCCTGCTGCACTCCTCCAACGGTGAGTGCGCCGCGTCCGTCCGGTGTGACCCGCCTGAGAGGGTGAGGCTAGCCTGTCCGGATGTAGTCGGCCTGCCTGGGTTGTGGCTGTTCTGTGTGGTTGTGGCTAACCTGGCTTGTTGTGGTAAGGCTGACTTGTTGCGGTTAGCGTGACTCGTTGCGGCTAGTTCTGGCTAGCGTGACTTGTTGCGGCTAGTTCTGGCTAGCGTGACTTATTGCGGCTAGTTCTGGCTAGCCTGACTTGTTGTGGCTAGTTCTGGCTAGCCTGACTTGTTGTGGCTAGTTCTGGCTAGCCTGACTTTTTGCGGCTAGTTCTGGCTAGCCTGACTTTTTGCGGCTACTTCTGGCTAGCCTGACTGGTTGTGTTTGTCGTTAGCCTGTCTGGATATTGCTGGCCTGTCTGTGTTGTGGCTATTCTGTGTGGTTGTGGCTAGCCTGGCTTGCTGTGGCAAGGCTGACTTGTTGCGGCTAGCGTGACTTGTTGCGACTAGTTCTGGCTAGCCTGACTGGTTGTGTTTGTGGCTAGCCTGACTGGTTGTGTTTGTGGCTAGTCTGACTGGTTGTGTTTGTGGCTAGCCTGACTGGTTGTGTTTGTGGCTAGCCTGACTGGTTGCGTTTGTGGCTAGCCTGACTGGTTGCGTTTGTGGCTAGCCTGACTGGTTGCAGTTGTGGCTAGCCTGGCTGCCAGTTGTGTGTATGCTCCAAGTCCTTTGCATACTGATTCTCAGTCTGGGCATACCCCTCGCCTCTGTTTTATCGCAGCGTGAGTAAAGCAGTCCCTTTGGGTATTGGAACGGGAGTTTGCATCTTGTTTGCATACAGAACTGTAGAACGCGCATTAAATGCATTCATTTTTTCTCGTGACTTCCAAATCGCTCATTCAGACAGCGGCCGGGCGGGCGGCCATGACTGCCGGGAAAACCGTTTGGGGGCGCGACGCCTCAGACACCTGTTTGCGCATCGTTCCGTTCGGCTGCCCGCGGCTCCGTAAGGAAATTTAAAGACGTAATTAGCATTGTTGTTGACGAGGCAGCCAAAGCAACCGAAATAAATCAAGTGCTTTCACAGGCTCCCAAGTAGTGGCGGTACGATTCAGGGTTTTTATGAGGAGAACACGGCTCTGGTCCCCAAACCAGCGCTAATATCCACAGAAATTCTCGCTGACGCTTTGGGATTCTCATTATGGTGAAATTGCAGGTTGTATTTCTATAATTACGGTGTTTGGGCGGGTAAAGCCAGGTTCTTTTCAGGGCTGTATATAATGCTTGGCCCATTGTCCAAAAAAAAAATACCCTTTGTGATGTCCTTTGTGAAGTGCTCCAGATGGGAGCACCCCCCCCCCCCCCCCCCCCACCTCCTACCTTAGCCGCAATTGTATCCAGTCTTAAAAATTACTCTTTTAAAAAGGGCTCAGGGTGCCGTGTATCTTTATACGCGTGAAATGCATTCGCCGGCCGCGTTGGGTGATTTTAGCCGACTCATTCACGGCTTCGACGCTCAGTAACCTGAGAGCAGTGGAGGGCCCAAGCTCCAGCAAACAGCTTTCCGTCTCCCTGTGGCTGCCTGCCTGCCTGCCTGCCTGCTCTGCGATCCATTTTAATGGGGCTGTTCTTATTATCTTCCATCTTTTGTAAGTCGTAGCAGAAGGGTGGTGAAGCATTGTGGGTAAGGAACTGGACTTTTTGGCAGCGCTTGTTGCTTCTCGACTCCCTACGCAAGAAGCTGTTGCTCAAAACGAAATTAGAAGATTCTTTTGATGAATGTGACTGTCAGACTAATGGGGAACAATCCATTTTGTGTTCAGCGAGTGAATTTCTCCTTTTTGGCATCAAGCTTACGTCGGCATTATTTTGCTGACCCATTAAATAAATTAAGTCAATGCATGTGCTTTCCCTCCCTGTCGTCATTTTTCTAAACGGTGGCCCACTCGTTTTAGTGATGTGCCCAGTGTAAAGATTCACTTTCTATTTCTCTGTTGCTCCAACATTCTCTCTTTCTCTCTCTCTCTCACTTTCACTCTTTTGTTGTTGTATCACACTCTTTCTCACTCTTGTTCTGAGCCTATTTCTCAGTCATTGTTTTCCTTCTCACACTTTCTTGCCTCTGTTGGTCTTTCTGTCCTTTATTGGAAAGGCTTTTCAGGTCAACTCCATGTCAACCGAACAAGAAATTAGATTAAATTAGAAATTAGCAAGATATTCATGACTCGGGTATAGAGAATCATGTTTCTTTATACCCTATATCGAGGTGTCAATCTCCAGTCCTGCAGGGCTACAGTGTCTGCTGGTATTTGTGGTTTCCTTTCAATTAGCAACCAATTAAGGCATTTAGAACAAGGTGTGTGGACTCTTTAGCCAATTCATCACTTGTGCTGTAACGCAGCAAAAACCAGAAGACACTGCGGCCCTCCAGGACTGGAGTTTGACACCCCTGCCCTATATAGTATATTCATGGAGTCATCAATGAGTAGAAAAGTTTGCCAGGTAGAGGCAGAGACCCATGTTCAGATCAAGCCTTTACTCAGTACTGGATACTTTATTCTTTGGTAAAAACAATAAGCTAAATGACCTGTTCTTCGGTTCTCGCGCTGGTGTTCTCCGATTGGCTGAAAGGCCTGTTCTTCGGTTTTGACGCTGCTGTTCTCTGGTTGGCTGAGCGGTGTGTTCTGGTCCTCGTGCGTCGCTGTTCTAACACCACTGTTCCATGGCTGGCTGAAAGGTCTGTTCTGGTCCTCGTCACCGTTCTCACACTGCTGTTTTCCGGCCTCTCTCCCCCCTCCCCCCTGCAGGTCACTCGGTGCCCTCGGTGCTGCAGAGCACGTTCCACGCCCAGGCCTGCGAGGAGCTGTTCAAGCACCTGTGCATCAGCGGCACGCCCAAGATCCGCCTGCACGCCGGCCTGCTGCTGGTGCAGCTGTGTGGGGCCGAACGCTGGTGGGGCCAGTTCCTGTCCAACGTGCTCCAGGAGCTGTACAACTCCGAGCAGCTGCTCATCTTCCCCCAGGACAGGTACGCCCGTCCCCCCGTCCCAAAACCATGTGGGTTTCATCCCGAGTGCTCTGGGTTTACCCGTCGCAGAATCCAAAGACATGCAGGTTAGGCGACCTAGTGGGAATTTACAGGGAGTTGCTGTAAGCGATCATGTGTGGTCACTCAATCTACAATGTATAGGTAGCTCACTTAGGTGAAATACTTTTCTAAAGTGCTAGAAGTACTTTTCTATGCTCAGTTGATCTTGCCTGGTGCAGTGGAACCAAACAAGAGGACCAGAAGGTGGGGTTTGCACGTCAAGAGTATTTTGTACATTCCAAAACAAGACAGACCAGACAAGCTCAGTAATGTGGTTACATAATTGATCCAAGAGTGAAAGGGCGTAAAGGTTCATTACTTAATTGGAAAATGGTTGTTCTTCGTGACCCCGGTGTTGTTGGTGACGCCAGTGACGTTGTCCCTTTCCCGCAGGGTCTTCATGCTCCTGTCCTGCATCGGCCAAAGATCCCTGAGCAACAGCGGCGTGCTGGAGGGCCTGCTGAACCTCCTGGACAGCCTGCTGTCGCCCCTGCAGCAGTCGGGGGCCGCGGCCCAGCGCCGGGCCGAGGGGGGGGGCTTCCGGGCCCCGCTGGGCCTGGGGGCCGAGGCGGCGGGGGTGTCTGTGTGCGCGGCGGGCGTGCTGGACATCCCCATGGTCAGCTGGGTGGTGATGCTGGTGTCCCGCCTGCTCGACTACGTGGCCAGCGTGGAGGACGAGGCGGCCGCCGCCAAGAAGCACCTGGGCGGGAAGGACCGCGACCGCGTCATCACAGGTAAGGACCGCGACCGCGTCATCACGGGTGCGCCCTCCAGATCCTCAAATCCCCAAATTCAAACTCAAGTTCAAATTCAAACTCAAGTTCAAACTCAAACACGAGTACAAACTGAAACCTCCCCTTACAGCACAGGTACAAACTCAAACGCTCATTTAAAGCACCCGTACAGACTCAAGTTCAACTGCCATTGATGTGTACAGCAGTGTTGTTGACTACAGTTCCATGATTAAATCCCGTAGGTAAATGGGTACACTTGTATAAATTTGCATACGATTTATCAATGTAAATGTTGTTGCTGTTGGCGTTTGATGTACTTCAGTCTTGATTGTTCCCACGAAAGTTTAAATGGTAAAACAAAAGGAATAGTTAGGCTTATATAGATGCCCCTGATATGGAAGGCTTTATATTTCCTGTGTTTTTTAGTCCTCGTGACTTTGGTGTAATTGATGTGCATTCATGTCTGTGTGCCCAAACCCACTCACTGTGCTCTTTTCTCCATTAAAAGGGAATCAGTGGAGCTTCATAAATAACAGCCTTCAGTCTCAGAACCTAAACAGATCCACCAAAGGCAACAGCAGCTTGGACCGCCTGTACTCCAGGAAGATACGCAAGCAGCTGGTTCACCACAAGCAGGTAATGTGTGTTTCTTATACCCGCATAAAAACGCTCTCGTGCATTTCCTCAGCCTGTTTTTGACTGTTTAGTGTTTTAAAGTGTAAGTAATGTCAATGTGAAATCAGCCTTTCGGACGGCAGAGTGGCCGAGTGGCCTTCTGGGATGGATGTGTGATTTATGGGTGTCATAAGGTCACTGAGGTGGACGCTCCCGTGCCGGGTCCTGTTACCCGCCGTTAGCGTCAGAGTCAGCGGCGTGCCGTTCGCACCAGGGGACCCGGGGCCTCGGGCCAGAGAATTTATAGCGCCCTTTTCATTGCAGCAGTTAAATTTATTGAAAGCAAAACAGAAAGCTCTGGTGGAGCAAATCGAGAAGGAGAAGATCCAGAGCAACAAGGGCTCCTCTTACAAGCTGCTGGTGGAGCAGGCCAAACTGAAGCAGGCCACGTCGAAGGTGAGCCCAGAACCGCTCTGCTGCTTTTACTCAGCATGCTCGGACTCAATAAACCTGAGACCTGAAACGCTTACAGAAATGTTAGTGCCCAGAAACCAATGTAAATAGTAAATGGTAAATGGCTGCCATTTGTATAGCGCCTTGATCCAAACTGCTGTGCAATTGATGCTTCTCATTCACCCAATCACACGCACACTTGCGCACCAACGGCGATTGACCTGCTCCTCATAAGCATTTGGAGGCTAGGTGTCTTGCTCTGCGACACTTCGACAGCGGGATTAAACCGGCAACCCTCCAGCTGCCAGACGACCGCTCTTACCGCCTGAGCCAATGTCAGCCCAATGTTTTCTAGCCCCTTTCCTACAACCTGTTGCGATATCTCGGCGGCTAGACATTCAAATTTTAAACTACTTTTACTTTGAACACCAAAAAAATCACAATAACAATGTCTCAGAATACAGTACAAAGCAGTGAATGAGACATAATAAGTGAATAACTGGCCTAATAACTGACTCCTCTTTACCAATGTGAGTCATGCCCACTGGTTAGATGTTGCCGTGTCAGCGGGCCCCTGAACTCTGCCCCCGCCCTGTGTCCTGCAGCACTTTAAGGACCTGATCCGGCTCCGGCGGACGGCAGAGTGGCCCCGCTCCACGCTGGACACGGAGGCCACGGCGGCCAAGGAGGCCCCGGAGGTGGAGCCCCTGCCCTTCACGCTGTCGCACGAGCGCTGCATCTCCGTGGTGCAGAAGCTCGCCCTCTTCCTGCTCTCCATGGACTTCACCTGCCACGCCGACCTGCTGCTCTTCGTCTGCAAGGTCAGAGGGCGTCTCCGTGCCGACGGGGCCGGGGGGGAGGGGCCACGGGTGTTTCCCCTCTGTGGGGTGGGGTGTTGGAGGGGCTGTTGAAATGCCTCCCATCTCCCCACAGATCAGATT
This sequence comes from Conger conger, assembly GCF_963514075.1. NCBI lineage: Eukaryota > Metazoa > Chordata > Actinopteri > Anguilliformes > Congridae > Conger > Conger conger. The sequence continues at coordinate 24,188,072 of NC_083777.1, read as the reverse complement.
TGTGCTTATATATCTAATAAATAAAACATTAACATGATTGCCATACCCTGCACAGAGAGCTACTGTCAAATAATATTATGCAGTGTGTGGACTGCATGTGTGTATTTAAATGTCCATCTGCCTGTGTGGCTTTTTGCATGTGTCTGTGCTTATGTATAATTTCAAATGAACTGTATGGTTGTCATTACATCACATCATTGATAATGTACCTCCCTATTCTGTGCACTGCATGTAGAGTAGTGTGGCTGTAGTCAGGTAGCCCTGTATTGTCTTCAGGCATTGCCTAAAGACAGATGCTGTGAGTGTCTGCCTCCCGACAGCCAGGGCGTGGTCACAGAGAATACGCTAACGCTGCACGTCCTGTGTGATGTCACGGTGCAGGTTTTGGCGAGGATCGCCAATGCCACCCGACCCACAATCCACCTGTGCGAGGTGGTGAGCGAGCTGCAGCTGGAGAGGCTGCTGCTGCTGCTGGTGGGGACGGACTTCAACCGGGGGGACATCTCCTGGGGCGGGGCCTGGGCCCAGTTCTCCCTCACCTGCATGGTGCAGGACATCCTCGCAGGTACGCCAAGTCCTGATCGTCCAATCCTGTACGCTACTCCCCCCTCTGTCTGCTGTCCAGAGGGGTGTCCCAAATTAGTCCCGATCGTCCAATCCTGTACCCCACAGAGATGCACTGTGTAATATTGCTCCCTTTCGGAGCTACAAGCCGAAAGAGAGCAATAGAAACTTGTAAAGACCCGTTTCGTAAATCTGTGATAAACAAGTTGTCTTACACTGACTTGTATGTAGTTATGGGAGAATGAGTCTTCATGGATCCAAAAAAAGGTTGCGCATAAGCTATGAGTCGCTCATTAACTTCAGCTAATCATTGTGCTCTACTGTGGTGAGAACTTGATTGGTTCAGACAAATGATTGACAGCGTCTCGCTCCATCTGTTGCAGGGTTCACTTGTGCTGTTTTTTTAAGTGGCTTCATGGGGGCTGACATAGCGTAAAACTTATCCCAACATTTCATTTTGAGGACTCGCAACAGCATTTGTACCCACCGACTTGAAAACCAAAACTATATTCACCAACATGTACAATGTGAATGGCTTGCGTGAACGTGGCATTGCGAGTGTGGATGTACACGTTGCCATACTGAGAGATTTCACCCCTTCCCTCCCCTCCCCCAGGTGAACTGCTGTCTCCGGTGTCTCTGGAGGGGATGGAGGAAGGCGCGGTGGGCGAGGAGGCGGGGCCGTCGGCCGTGGACTCGGACGACTCCCTCCCTCAGCCGACCCCCATCCCCCTGGTGGAGACCATGGACGAGGCGCTGGCCCCGGACATGATCTCAGGTACTCCCGGGACCTCCTCGGTGTTCCAAAGTGCGTGGGTAACCCCTCTCTCGCCCCCTTCCTAACCCGGACTCTCCCCTTCCAGGGACGGCTGCTCTCGCCTGCAGTCTGAATGCATGCTCGTGTGCCTTAGACAGATATGTGATGTGAAGTAATCCGATGTCAGAATCAAATATCTGTAGACAGTATTTGTGAATTCTTATCTTGAAAATGTGTTCCTTTTTGTCCTGTTTGAGGCCATAGAATTCATAATGCTTGCCTGAATGTGTAATTTCTATATTAGTTGTTGTGTTTAGTATGTATCATATACATCTATGTAAAGCTTGGTAAATATAGTAAACTGCGATTAGATGTTTTTGTTGATAGACTGCTCGTGTTGATACAATGATAAGCAAGAAAAGGAGGCTTGTTGATCCATAGTTAAGCCTCCTCTTCTTATCAGACACTGATAAGACACATTGTTCGGCCTTTAAAATTGCCTAGTAACTTCCTAAAAGGCTTCTTTCTGTGAGTATGCTGCTTTAGTGTGTTTGCTTGGCAATATTAAAGCTGTTTTCGTTACCCAAAGGTGCTCCTCCTCTATCTTCTTTGGAAAAAGATAAAGACATAGACTTTGACTTGCTACAAGACCTCATGGATGTTGATATTGATCCTTTAGATATTGATTTGGAAAAAGATCCCCTCGCCGCCAAAGTCTTTAAGGTACAGTTTGCACGTCCTGTACTTTTAAGATTTATTTATTTTTATTATTTCTGTTCATAGCACACGATGTGCAGCTGTGTTCCCGAATCACCCTCTCTTTTTTACCTGGCATACACGTTTTTAATCATTCTCTGTTGAAACTCAGTTATTACTTTGTATTATTTCATTATATCTATCATCTTTGGCCTTGAAAGCCCATTTCCATTTTGTGGGCAGTTTTTCTTCAAATTAGTTGATATTAAAACTTACAGCGTGTCTAATGGCTCTCG
>NC_083777.1:24088259-24180759 GCF_963514075.1 Conger conger | reverse complement strand
AAGCGATTCTTTCTTGTGCGTAACCCTGCTTTGTTCCCCTTCCCTCCTCCAGGGGGCCCTTCCAGTCGGGGCAGGGGCCCCTGGACGCGCAGGTGAAGCTCCTGGAGTTCACGCTGGAGCAGAACTTCGAGGTGGTGTCGGTGAGCACCATCTCGGCGGTGATCGAGTCCATCACGTTCCTGGTGCACCACTACATCACGTGCTCGGACAAGGTGGTGTCCCGCAGCGGCTCGGACAGCTCGGTGGGCGCCCGCGCCTGCTTCGGCGGCCTCTTCGCCAACATCATCCGGCCCGGCGACGCCAAGGCCGCGTTCGGCGAGATGACGCGCGACCAGCTGATGTTCGACCTGCTGAAGCTGGTCAACGCGCTGGTGCAGCTGCCCCTGTCCGGGGACCGGGAGTTCAGCGGGCGGCTCCCCCCGCCCGGCAGCGCGGCCTCGGACAGCGTGTCCGACGAGGAGAAGGTGTGCGGCAGCAAGGAGGGGTCCAACGGGGGCTCCGCCCCCCACCAGGGCCCCGCCGCGGGCGTGGCCGACCTGGTGCTGGCCAATCAGCAGATCATGAGCCAGATCCTGTCCGCCCTGGGCCAGTGCAACAGCAGCGCCATGGCCATGATCATAGGTGCGTCCCGCTCCGAGCTTTCTGTCTCTGTTATACAGCTAGTTATACATAGAGTTATGTAATTAATTTCCCTCGGGATGAATAAAGTATCTATCTATCTATCTATAATTTGAGACACATTATTTGTTTTTTTTGGATATGTATTACGGCACAAACCATGAATATGAGGTTGAAGTGCAGACTGTCCGCTTTAATTTGAGGTTATTTCCATTCATATTCGGTGATCCGTGTAGGAATTACAGTACAACAGTTATTTTGAATAATGTTAAATGGTTCAGAATAATGCTAAAAGCATGCAATTTTATCATTAACGTTAACCACTTCAGTTAATGGTGCCCCTAATGTGGTAGGTCAAAAGGGCGCCAATCAGAAGCGGTGTCGTTTTTGCCGTGTAATTTAAGTGGCCCTAGTTGTCTCGTGCCGCGTGTTTGGCGTGTGAAAGAGCCTCCCCGCTCGTTCTCTCTGCAGGAGCCAGCGGCCTCCACCTCACCAAGCACGAGAACTTTCACGGCGGGCTGGACGCCATCTCCGTGGGCGACGGGCTCTTCACCATCCTCACCACCCTCAGCAAGAAGGCCACGGCCGTGCAGGTCATGCTGCAGCCCATCCTCACCTACATGGCCTGCGGATACATGGGCCGGCAGGTCAGGCTCCCAGACACCCCTGCGCCTTCTCCACTGCCCGTTACACAGAGCCCTCCACTGCCCGTTACACCGAGCCCTCCACTGCCCGTTACACCGAGCCCTCCACTGCCCGTTACACCGAGCCCTCCACTGCCCGTTACACCGAGCCCTCCACTGCCCGTTACACAGAGCCCCCCACTGCCCGTTACACCGAGCCCTCCACTGCCCGTTACACAGAGCCCCCCACTGCCCGTTACACCGAGCCCTCCACTGCCCGTTACACAGAGCCCTCCACTGCCTGTTACACAGAGCCCTCCACTGCCTGTTACACAGAGCCCTCCACTGCCTGTTACACAGAGACCTCCACTGCCCGTTACACAGAGCCCCCCACTGCCCGTTACACAGAGCCCTCCACTGCCCGTTACACAGAGCCCTCCACTGCCCGTTACACAGAGCCCAGACACCCCTACACCTTCTCCACTCCACGTATCATAGAGACCAGACACCCCTACACCTTCTATACTGCACGTATCATAGAGACCAGACACCCCTACACCTTCTCCACTCCACGTATCATAGAGACCAGACACCCCTACACCTTCTATACTGCACGTATCATAGAGACCAGACACCCCTACACCTTCTCTACTGCACGTATCATAGAGACCAGACACCCCTACACCTTCTATACTGCACGTATCATAGAGACCAGACACCCCTACACCTTCTCTACTGCACGTATCATAGAGACCAGACACCCCTACACCTTCTCTACTGCACGTATCATAGAGACCAGACACCCCTACACCTTCTCTACTGCACGTATCATAGAGACCAGACACCCCTACACCTTCTCTACTGCACGTATCATAGAGACCAGACACCCCTACACCTTCTCTACTGCACGCATCATAGAGACCAGACACCTCTACACCTTCTCTACTGCACGTATCATAGAGACCAGACACCCCTACACCTTCTCTACTGCACGCATCATAGAGACCAGACACCCCTACACCTTCTCTACTGCACGTATCATAGAGACCAGACACCCCTACACCTTCTCTACTGCACGTATCATGGAGACCAGACACCCCTACACCTTCTCTACTGCACGTATCATAGAGACCAGACACCCCTACACCTTCTCCACTGCATGTTTCGCAGAGCCCAGAAACATCAACACTTTTCCACTGCACGTGGAACAGAATCATCTGTATCAGTGTTTCTCAACTATTGTCCTCGTGACCTACTTACCAGAAGGTTTTTGTTGTAACCAGGAACTCACACCTGATTGAAAGAATCAAGGGCATTTGTTTCCCGAGGACTGGAGAAACACTGTATGTATATCATAGATATACACGCTGTACATTCACAGCTGTCATACAAGGTCCTACGGTGTCATTATCAGAGAACTTCTCTCGTCTAGAAGATTACTGAGTTGGAGTGGAAACCATTCAGCATTTCTAAATGATAATGTCCACCATCCCTCAACTGCAACAAGACAAGAAGTCTCAGCTCCATTTATAGATGGAAATGTAATTGTTATTGATGTAGTACTCTCTCTCTGGCTTTTCTCCCTCCCTCCCTCCCTCCCTCTCTCTGGCTCCCTCCCCCTCTCTCTCCTTCCCTCTCTCCCTTTCTCTCTCTGGCTCCTCTCCCCCTCTCTCCCTCCCTCCCTCCCTCTCTCCCCCCTCTCTCTCCCCTCTCTCTCCCGCTCCCCCCCCCTCTCTCCCCCCCCTCTCTCTCTCTCTCTCTCTCTCTCTCTCTCTCTCTCTCTCTCTCTCTCTCTCTCTCTCTCCCTCCCTCCCTCCCTCCCTCCCTCCCTCTCTCTCTCTCTCCCTCCCTCCCTCCCAGGGCTCTCTGTCCACCTGCCAGCTGTCGGAGCCCCTGCTCTGGTTCATCCTGAGGGTGCTGGACACCAGCGAGGCTCTGAAGGCCTTTCACGACATGGGTGAGCGGCCGCCTCTCTGCCCCTGTTCTCTCTGTGCCCTCAGCGGGACTGGGTGGAGTCGAGATCTGCTGTAGATCAGATGAAATCGGATTAACTCGCTGTGTTCTCGAGATGCCGGAGTCTCTGCTCTGGTTTGTGAACTTGGATGCGCTCACTCAGAGAGGAAGTCAGACATGTTTTCTTGCCACCTCAGGGGAGTGTCCATTTTCCAGTTTAAGCAATGGAGTAGTGTCTTTTTGTGCCTTTTGTAACGCCGTGTTTAATCTGTGCTTAGGTGGGGTGCAGTTGATCTGTAACAACATGGTGACCAGCACGCGGGCCATCGTGAACACGGCGCGGAGCATGGTGTCCACCATCATGAAGTTCCTGGACTCGGGCCCCGGGAAGGCAGCGGACGGCAGCCTGAAGGCTCGCGTGCTCGCCTCCGAACCCGACAACGCTGAGGGCCTGCACAACTTCGCCCCGCTCGGTACCGCCCCTCACTCACTCCTCATTGGCCCAATCCAGGCTCACTCACTCACTCCTCATAGGCCCAGGCCAGCCATTTCTCTCCCATGTTAAAGCAAATGCCATGGTAATTTCAAATAAGGGGGGAAAAATATATATATATTTTTGAAAATAAGGCCATAGTGTGTAGTAGTGGTTCTGAAAAGACATTGTGGATTGAGATCCGTGTCACAGATGAGATTCATTATGCAAATGAACCATTGACATTTAGCTTGATTGTTATTCAGTGTTGGTGTGTTTAGTCAAGTCTTCCAGGCTGTGAAGTTCAGACGAGGGGTGCCCATTTAGATGAAATCTGAGTCACTTCATGGTTGAAAATCACACCGATCTGAAGCTCGGCGCTCTTGCCGTTTCTGATTGTGCTCCTGGCCGCTGGCGTGACGGTGCTTTCTGTCCCCTCCCAGGCACCATAACCTCCAGCAGCCCCACTGCGCAGCCGGCGGAGGTGCTGCTCCAGGCCACGCCCCCTCACCGCCGCGCCCGCTCCGCTGCCTGGTCCTACATCTTCCTGCCGGAGGAGGCCTGGTGTGACCTCACCATCCACCTGCCCGCCGCGGTGCTGCTGAAAGAGCTGCACATCCAGCCCCACCTGGCCTCGCTCGCCAGTGAGTCCCGCCCAACACGCACCCAACACCCACCCAATGCCCAACGCGCACCCAACACCCACCCAACGCCCAACACGCAACACCCACCCAACACGCAACACCCACCCAACGCGCACCCAGCACCCAACACCCACCCAACACGCACCCAACACCCAACATGCACCCAACACCCAGCACCCACCAAACACGCACCCAACACCCAACGCCCAACACACACCCAACGCCCAACACACAACACCCACCCAACACGCACCCGACACGTGAATCTAGTCTGAATACTGGGGGGGTTGTAATCCATGGACCCCAAGAACTGCAACCCTCTCGATCAGTGGTCTCCAACCCTACTGGGTCTGCTGGATTTGTTGTTGCTCTGCACTAAATTAATCTCAAATGATTACACCATTAACTCACCTCACCTGCTTACCTGGGTCTTAACTGGGTGCCGATTGTAAGTTGAAAACAAAAACCAGCACACCCAGTAGCTCTCCAGGACCAGGGTTGGAGACCACTGCTCTCGATCAGGGATCACCAAATCATGGTCCTCGAGGTCCAAGAACTGCTAGTTTTGCATCCTCCCTTCATCTGGGAGTCAGGTGTGAAGACAGTCTGGCCAAGCAGTAGCACTAATTGTTCAGGTAATTACTTGGTAGAAAAGCAAACCATGGTCGGGTTTGGATTTTGCGGGGCTGTTCGCTCCCCTCAGTAGATTCTGCCCTTGCATCGGTTCTGCTCCAGTCCGTGTTGAATGAACAGTGCGCAGGGACCAGCATGGCAGCAGCTCCAGCACTGCGCTGTCACATTCGGCTGCAGAGCCCGTTTTAATCTGTATTCCCATAAACGCTTCTGAGGTCTTTAGCATTTCTGAATTATTTATCCGCCCCTCATCTGCGCCGGCTCAATGCGCTCATATTTACCATTATTTATGGAATATCCTGCATATTCTCTCTCTGTAATATCTGTGGACAGCTCTGGCTCGGCTATGACATCAAAAACGAGCGGCTCCATTATAAACGGATTTTTCCACTCTCCATTGTTTTAAAAAAGCCATCGTCCTTGTCCCAGGTGGATTTAATCGCATTGTAAATGTACACACGGTGGGTTTTATACGGCTTAACGTTTACTGAATGAGTCACACGGTGGTTTTTATACAGCTTAACGTTCACTGAATAAGTAAACGTTCTCTTTCCTGGTCCCTCTACATCAGTGGGGGAGGCTCCAGTCCTCGTGGGGCTGTGTGTATGTAGGGTTTTTCCATGCTGGCTAAATGAGTTAAGTGGTTGTACGAGCAGTAGCTCGCTGGTAACTTGTGTTGCAGTAAATCATCTTGTTTAGGGACACGGGGAACATTGATGTGCCGTCCTGGGCTTATCAGAAAGCAGAGCTGAAATGTCAGATCATGTAAATGCTTGGGGCTAATTAGATGATTAGAAGAAGTTGGCATCAAATTCAGCGACCAATATGGCCCGTTTTGTCTTCCCTTTGGTTCCAGAGCTCATCATCTGTGGCTCTGGTCCCTCCGTGCACGACCACACCACCTGCTCTGTTCATATGTGTTCCTGATGGAACATGCTGTCTGAGCACAAATTGGTCTAAATGGATGTTGTTGGTGTGTGAAAATGCACATTCGGTGCGACTTGGTTTAAATCCGGGCTGCCAAGCCTGTTCCTGGAGACCTGCCTTCCTGCAGGATTTTTGTTTCATCTCTATACGGCATACCTGATTCTAACAATTAGCAGCTCAATGAGATCTATAGCTTTGAGGTGTGCTTTGTGAGGATTAGAGTAGATGTCCAGGGACTGGATTTGGCAACCGTGGCTTAAATGGATGCATAAATGTGTAAATGCAGGTTCCGTGTAAATGGGTTTAAATGTACATATAATTGTGTGTAAATGCAGTTCAGTGTAAATGTACATATAATTGCATGGAAATGCACGTGTGGTGTAAATGGGTTTAAATTGACATATAACTGTGTAAATGCGCGTTCAGTGTAAAAGTACATATAACTGTGTGTAAATGCAGTTCACTGTAAATGTACGTATAACTGTGTAAATGCACGTTCAGTGTAAATGTACGTGTAACTGTGTAAATGCAGTTCAGTGTAAATGTACGTATAACTGTGTGTAAATGCAGTTCAGTGTAAGTGTACGTATAACTGTGTAAATGCACATTCAGTGTAAATGTACGTATAACTGTGTGTAAATGCACGTTCAGTGTAAATGTACGTATAACTGTGTGTAAATGCACGTTCAGTGTAAATGTACGTATAACTGTGTGTAAATGCACGTTCAGTGTAAATGTACGTATAACTGTGTGTAAATGCACGTTCAGTGTAAATGTATGTATAACTGTGTGTAAGTGCAGTTCAGTGTAAATGTCTAACTGTAAGTCCTCTCCCCAGCCTGCCCCTCCTCGGTGTCGGTGGAGATCAGCGCAGACGGGGTGAACATGCTGCCCCTCTCCACGCCCGTCATCACCAGCGGCCTCACCTACATTAAGATCCAGCTGGTGAAGGCGGAGGTGGCCTCGGCCGTGTGTCTGCGGCTGCACCGGCCCCGGGACGCCAGCACCCTAGGGCTCTCCCAGATCAAGCTCCTGGGCCTCACCGCCTTCGGCAACACCTCCTCTGCCACCGTCAACAACCCCTTCCTGCCCTCCGAGGACCAGGTCTCCAAAACCAGGTCAGCTCCTCCCCCCCCACGGGTCTGTGGTGTGTGGCCTGTGAACGAATCGTGACCGTTAGGACCGCAGCTGGGCTGGGTGACTGAATGGTGACTGTCAAGTATTCTGTCACCATGGCTACAGACAAACCTTATTTCACTGTCTGAACACGAGGTCATGTTCATGTGTGAGCTTTGCAGCTTTAGTCTCAAGTACTGTTCCTGGTTGATGGTTTCAGTTCTGCATGGTCTGGAGCTCCCTGATCAGACAAAGAACAAAGACGTGAAAGGCCTTTAAGGCACCAGATATCCAGCCTGTTAACCTGCTCTTATTCAGCTGTCTGATCCTGACTGATCCCTTACTTATTTATTCCTTACTTACTTATTTATTTACTTATTTGTCTAAATGATGTTCGTGGCTGTACAAAGTTTTTTTGTGAATCGCACCTTATCCGACCTGCTCTGTATTTTCTAATCGCCTTTCTCTGTATGATCTAATGGCCATGATATGCGCCTCTTTGTGCGTCACGTTGGACGAAAGCGTCTGCTGAATAAGATGTAACGTAACACCCTCCCCTCTCCCTGCCACAGTATCGGCTGGCTGCGGCTTCTGCACCACTGCCTGACGCACGTCAGCGACCTGGAGGCCATGATGGCGTCCGCGGCCGCGCCCACCGCCAACCTGCTGCAGACCTGCGCCGCCCTGCTGATGTCGCCGTACTGCGGCATGCACTCGCCCAACATCGAGGCCGTGCTGGTGAAGATCGGCCTGCAGTCCACCCGCATCGGCCTGAAGCTCATCGACATCCTGCTGAGGAACTGCGCCGCCTCCGGCACCGACCCCGCCAGTACGGCCCCCTAATCTCGGATTATACACATGCAGATTATAGCAGTGCAGATTATAGCGCTGGAGTTTGTAGCACTGCTGATTATAGCACTGCAGATTATAGCGCTGGAGTTTACTGTACTGCAGATTATACACCTGCAGATTATAGCGCTGGAGTTTATAGCACTGCTGATTATAGCACTGCAGATTATAGCGCTGCAGATTATAGCGCTGGAGTTTACTGGACTGCAGATTATAGCACTGCAGATTATAGCGCTGGAGTTTACAGTACTGCAGATTATAGCACTGCAGATTATAGCGCTGGAGTTTACTATACTGCAGATTATGCCACTGGAGTTTACAGTACTGTAGATTATAGCGCTGGAGTTTACTGTACTGCAGATTATACACCTGCAGATTATAGCGCTGGAGTTTACTGTACTGCAGATTATACACCTGCAGATTATAGCGCTGGAGTTTATAGTACTGCAGATTATACACCTGCAGATTATAGCAGTGCAGATTATAGCGCTGGAGTTTTTAGCACTGCTGATTATACACCTGCAGATTATAGCGCTGGAGTTTACAGTACTGCAGATTATACACCTGCAGATTATAGCGCTGGAGTTTACAGTACTGCAGATTATACACCTGCAGATTATAGCAGTGCAGATTATAGTGCTGGAGTTTATAGCACTGCTGATTATACACCTGCAGATTATAGCGCTGCAGATTATAGCGCTGGAGTTTACTGTACTGTAGATTATAGCACTGGAGTTTACTGTACTGCAGACTATAGCACTGGAGTTAACAGTACTGCAGATTATAACGCTGCAGATATACATGAGATTATACTTCAGATGTACCACTACTGATTATATACCATTTAAGACACACTACACACATTAGAGACCTCTCTCTAGTTACTTTCACTTTACTAAGCTTTCTCACTGACATTTTCCCTTGTTTAGATTTAAACAGCCCACTGCTCTTTGGAAGGCTAAACGGCCTCTCCTCCGACTCCACCATCGACATCCTCTACCAGCTGGGGACAACGCAAGACCCTGGGACCAAAGACAGGTATGCTGCGTACACAGAATGTAGCACATTCTGCCAACATTAGATTAAGCAAATATGACTAATCAGGTCACAGAATAGTGGTACCTCGTAATGCCTACTGGCTGGATGATCTGCCATGAAAAAACGAATCAATGACTCAACAGACCATAGTAATAGAGCTGACGGCACTCCAAATTGTAAGTGGTGACTCAACTATGTGAATGGAGGAGCAAAAAAACATGTGCATTTGCATGTATGGGGCAACATTGGCTCGGGCAGTAAGAGCAGTCGTCTGGCAGTCGGAGGGTTATAGGTTCGATCCTGCCCTGACGAGCCGGTCGGTGTCTTGCATGCGTCTGACGGGTAAACGTCTTGTTTCCCCCCGGCTCCAGGATCCAGGCCCTGCTGCAGTGGGTGCAGGACTCCTCCCGCGTGGCGGCCCTGAAGCGGAGCGGTCACATGGGCTACGTCAGCCCCAGCAGCTCCCCGCGGGAGTACGGCCTGCTCATGCCCTCCCCCTCGCACCTGCACTGCGTGGCGGCCATCTTGTGGCACAGCTACGAGCTGCCCGTGGACTACGACCTGCCCGTGCTGCTCAACAGGGAGCTCTTCGAGTGAGTGGCTTACCGTTATGGGGTACCCTTAAATAACGTAATTGTTTTGGATTCAAATACTTTTCTGTACTCGATCGATCATGCCTGGTGCAATTGAGCCAACCAGAAGACAGGGGTTGCACTTTTTGACAGTATTTAATAGGTTCCGGTACACCAGACAAGCTCAGCAAAGCATAGAAAAGTATTTGAATCCTGAACGATTACGTCTTTGACCCAGGTCTGTTACCCAGTGCTGCGTCCAGCCTGGACCTGAACACCCTCGAGGGTCTCTCGCCCTCTCCTCCCTGCCTGACTGTGCGCTCTCCCTGCAGGCTGCTGTACGGCTGGTCCATGTCCCTGCCCTGTAACATGGTGCTGAAGAAGGCGGTGGACAGCCTGCTGTGCTCCATGTGCCACATCCACCCCAGCTACTTCTCCCTGCTGATGGGCTGGATGGGCATCATCGCGCCCCCGGCCGCGCGCTCCCAGGCCCAGCACCGCCTCTCCATGACGGACGACGGCAAGAAGCAGCAGGACCTGAGCGCGGCGGCGCAGACGGACGACTCCAAGCACGCGCTGGCGCCCATCGCGCTGTCCGAGTCGCAGCTGGCCACGCTGGCGGCCGCCTCCCAGTCCCCCGAGGCCATCGAGCAGCTCCTGGACTCGGGCCTGCCCTCGCTGCTGGTGCGCAGCCTGGCCAGCTTCTGCTGCGGCCTGCTCTCCAGCGCCGACCTGCCCTGCCCCGCCCCGGCCGAGGCCGCCCCGGACCGCCCGCGCCGGCCCCACGCGCCCCCCGCCGCCTCCCGCCTGCCCCTGACGGCCGAGCTGGTGGCCCCCGTGCTGCGCTTCCTGACGGACGTGGGGAACAGCCACGCCATGAAGGACTGGCTGGGCGGGCCGGAGGTCAACCCGCTGTGGACCGCCCTGCTCTTCCTGCTCTGCCACTCCAGCGCCAGCGCGGGCGGCGGCCACGCCCACGCCGCCTCCGCCCCGCCCCCGCAGCCCTCGGGCTCCCGCTATTCGCTGGCCTCCTCGTCCCGCGGGGGCGGGCTCACCACCCAGCAGAGGACGGCCATCGAGAACGCCACCGTGGCCTTCTTTCTGCAGTGCATCTCCTGCCACCCCAACAACCAGCGGCTCATGGCCCAGGTACAGCGCATTAAAACACTGGGCATTACAGGGCATTATAGCTCTACAGCACAGTGTGAGGCATTACAAGGCATTACAGCACTATCCTGCACTTTGTAGGGCATTACAGGGTATTACAGCACTATACTGCACAGTGTAGGGCATTACAGGGTGGTATAGCTCTTTACAACACATTGTAGGGCATTACAGGGTTTTATAACACAGTCTCAGCCATTACAGGGTATTATAGCACACTAAAGCACGATACAGCAATGTGTAGGGCATTACAGGGCATTACAGCACATTACTGTGCACTGCAGCACTATACAGCACAGTGTGTAGGCCATTACATGATATTATGGCACATTATATGGCATTACTTGATATTCTGGCACAATACAGAGCATTACAGCACATTAAATCAATTTACAGCACATTTCTGGGCATCACAGGGCATCCTCACCTGTTCTCAACTTGCCCCGAAAAACAGGACCAGTAAATTAATTTTTCCACCCTCCCTTTACCTGGGAGTCAGGTGTGAAATCAGGTGTTGATCAGGTGTTAATTACCCCATCGGCTGTATTTGGATTGGAGGGCCAGATTTGATGGGAAAAGTTTTGTGTAGTGCTCACTGTGGCGCCCCCTGGTGGCGTGTCCCTGCAGGTGCTGTGCGAGCTCTTCCAGTCGGCTCCTCAGCGGGGGAACGTGCCCATCTCCGGGAACATCTCCGGCTTCATCCGCAGGCTCTTCCTGCAGCTCATGCTGGAGGATGAGAAGGTTACCGTCTTCTTGCAGTCCCCCTGCCCGGTAGGTACCAGTGCCCGAATTCCAGCCCCTACGCTTCAGTTTCCCCTGCTCTCCCTTCCATTCAGATGATACTTTTACCAGAAAGCCTTTCTCATGTCTCTGACCATCAACTTAAACGACATGACTCTGTGTACGTGTAGTGTCCCTTAATTTCCACTAGAGGGCAATGCTGTAGCAGAGATCCGAGGAAATGTCTGGCCCGAAAGACATTTTTTCCCCACAAAGAAATTCCACGAATTTCATTCAGTCGACCTTTAAAGCTTTGCATTCAGTGCTGGTTTATTATTCTTGTGCTTTCCTTGCCTTGTGCACTCTTTTGTAATACCCTATACCACTTATAAAGCTATTTATACCGCCGGCCAGAAGTACTGAGGGTAAATTGGTTTAGAATTGTGGTTGGCAAAATACTTTTTTTTTTTGTTGGCACAATAAGAATGGCAACAGCTCTTCATTTCAGTAATTAATTTCATTACTAAACTGTAGAATGCTCAAGGTCAACCACAGCCTCTTAATTTCTGTTGAGGTTAATTATTTATGGTCATAAAATGATTTAATGTAACAAATCTAAACTGTAATGTTTATGCATTAAGTAGGGGCGGCCCATTTCGTGGCGTGATTTACTCGGCGCGGGCGAACACGTGAGCCGAATAGAAATGTCCCCTCTCCCGCGTACTTCCTGCTTTTCACTTTCCGAAAAGTCATCCGTGATAATTTAATCTCTCGCATCCAATTTATGGCACGCTTTTAAAAGCGCGTGTCTCCTGCTCAATTTCTTCTGTATAACATAATTAACGCGACGGGAACGCTCCTAATAACGTGATTTGCTTAAAACACGGCTATTATTACATGGTTAATAATAACTTTAGCTCCTGGAAGCGTACGCATTACAGGCCAGTTAATGTTCCCTTTACCGAACGTCTTTTTCTATAATGGCGTCTGTGGACGAAACGGTTTTATTATCCGTAAGGAGCTGAAACCTGTATTTTTAATGACATGGGCGTTACCAGCAAGCTTGTGCCTGACGGCACCCTCCTAACCATGGCGATTTTCACGACGTAACGCGTACTCACACCCCATATAGTTTAATATGCATTATACGTGTATATGTATATTTAATGTGCATAGTGTCTTTCTATTCCCTGGGCGGATTTTAGCTGCGTAATTGAGGGAGGCAGTTGGAGTGGATCACTAAGCAGTTTATCAAACCGAGCCACTTAGTCCATCAGAAAACACGCAGGCTTGGATTTGACATGCATCGCTATGGGCAGTGTCTGAGAAGCCACCATCCTACTGCTAACATTCAAGCTCAATTAGACCAAAATGTCTTAAGATAAATGACTTTCGCGATTATTTTTGAAACGCACTGGAGTGAAATGTATATGTGCGTGTGTGCATGCGTCCGTGTGTGTGTGTGTGTCTCTCCTTGGGGGTGTCGGTTGCGCTAAAGCTGTAATTTGAGCAAATTCGCCCTAATTGTGAAAAATAAATATAGCTGGCCTTTGAGAGCTACTTAATTCAATTGATTTTGCCATTTAACCTGCTCAACGAAAAAAATCTCAAACAAGAAGCTTGAAAGTACATGACCAGAAAATCTATTTTCACATGAGGCAATCTTGGAACAGAAATTTAATCTGCCACTGAAATATGAGTTTTTAAACTTTGATTTAGTCTCATTTCCTGACCCACTCCAAGTCCATAACTAACCGCAGGGATCTTTGAGATTTGATATGTCTGAGGTTCGCTTGCTCACAGACTGTGTCGCACCAAGAAAAAAAACAGCAAATCACAAAACAGTCGTGACCACAAAGGAAAAAAAAAATCCCTAAAAATGGAATCAATCCTGAGTTCGAAAAAAAAAGGTTATTTTATTTCCTACAGTCTCCGTTAACCACACGCATTGAGCGTTTCCCGTGTAAGACGGCGAGAAACGCACACACCGGCCCGGCTGATATTGTTTGTTTGGAGAGCGCGCTGAATTATTGACCGGCGGGAGAGGCTCTGAGTGCGCGGCGGCGGTCTGAGCGGGTTTAACGGTTGAACCGCCCCGCGCTCGGGCGATGGCTTGTCGCCTGCAGGTAGGAAAAGCAATAAATGTCGCCGGGAATGAAGCGCGCATGTAACATTTATGCCCAATGAGGAGCCGCGTCAGCTCCTATAAACCCGGAGGAGCGGGAGGAGGGGCGGCCCTGTCTCCGGAACCTTCTCTCCCCATCCCGCCCAGCAACGCTGTCCAGAAAGAGGGGGGACGCCCGATGGTAGCACCTGCGCTGCTTTCAGTTTGGGCGTCTTTGCTGTGGGTCTGGTGTTCTGAACCAGTTGCGCCCCGGAATATGTACAGGACTTTAGTGTGTTTTTAATGCGATTTCATTCTGTTTGTTATGCTAATTCCCCACTATCTGGAGACCAGACAGAGCAGTGATTCTGAAAGGTCTGTGTGGCTGTGGGTGGGGCCTCTCTTATGATCCATGTGGTCTTATGGTCTCCTCTCACTATTTCCGCCCCCCTCCCGTTTTCCCAGTTGTACAAAGGACGCATCAACGCCACCAGTCATGTGATCCAGCACCCCATGTACGGAGCGGGGCACAAGTTCCGCACCCTGCACCTCCCCATCTCCACCACCCTCGCCGAGGTCCTGGACCGTGTATCTGGTACGTGCCTCTGTGTGACTGCCTGGTGTTCACGGAGTCTGCCTTTTATACTGTGCTCATGCTGCATTATGCGCAGGTAAAGAGACCAACAGGCTGTCTGAATGATTTGAATCACATTCACTCACTGTCAATAATACATGCTGGCACATATACATGCGTACCCACACATACACATACACACACACACACACACACACACACTCTCTCATGATCCACGTTATGAAGCTGCTCCACATGTTCAGCAGTCCAGCACTTTATCCTCTTCCTCTGGCCTTTTCATTTTAAGTGGGTGACATTTTTGATGGTAATGTAGCCTGACATCTACACACACACACAGCGTATTTGTGATTTGTGCAGTGGAGCCCTCCAAACGCTGACCTTTCGCAGTGATAAGTCTGTGCGATCACAGTCCCTCATTAGCAAGCCCAGAACATTTGCATTAGCAGCCTCGCTGTCTGGAGCATTAGCAGCCTTGCAGCCTGGCGAGTTAGCTTTAGCATCCATTAGCATTAGCACGCTCGCAGGCCGGAGCATTAGCATTAGCAGTATCTCAGGCCAGAGCATTAGCATTAGCAGCATCACAGGCCAGAGCATTAACAACCTTGTAGGCCTGACCATTAGCATTAGCAGCCTTGTAGGCCTGAGCATTAGCAGCGTAGCAGGCCGGCGCGTTAGCAGCATGGCTGACTTCGATTCGCCGCTGATTAATGGCCGGGAAAGGATCCCGTGCCACGATGCTTAGCCACATTTAGACGGAGCGTTTCCCTCCAATGCCAGCCGCGCGCAGCCATAAATAACAGCAGCTTTGTACCTGCTCAGAGGTCTGCCCCTGCCCTGCAGTACATCTCCCTCAGGCGCCAAACCCTCCAACAAATGTGCCGCCGCTTGGATCAAGGTCCTCCTCGAAATCCCATCCCTTGTTTACCCTGTGAGTGCCAGTGATGCATTTATGTCTGATCGGTCCCCCCCCCCCCAGTCCCTCATGTTGTCCTTGCCCGACCCCGGTCTCGGCTGCGGTTTGGAGGAGAAGTTGCGGCTAATTTGTCACTTGGACCCCGGCCAAAACTTCTATTATTTTTCTAAAAATAATCTGGGGCTGTGTTTATCTCACCGTAAACAAACCCAATCCCATTTTCCGCTGGGAAGGTCAGCTTTCCGTTATTTCGCTCAGTTAAGGCA
The DNA here is from genome assembly GCF_963514075.1 of Conger conger. Lineage (NCBI taxonomy): Eukaryota > Metazoa > Chordata > Actinopteri > Anguilliformes > Congridae > Conger > Conger conger. The sequence continues at coordinate 24,165,552 of NC_083777.1, read as the reverse complement.
GGGCCACAGCAGCGAAGGAGCCTCCGTTGTGACTCTCCGGACCTGCAAGAGCTGGCCTAACCTGCCGTGCGTATAAACCCTTACACCACTGCTGGCCGTCAGGGGGTTTTCTCTTGGGTTCACGCAGCTGAAGACATGAGGCTTAAGGCTGAAAGCGTGTTCTAAACCCTCAAGGTGTTACCTGTGCATGAAGGACAAACCGGCACTGTGCCGTCGGTAGTGTGGAAGGGGGTGCTTTGCCCAGGCAAGCGTCGTGCTCTGTGATGGATGGTTCTCCGCCTGGGAACCTTGAGGAGGTTGGATTGCTCCCACTCCCCCTGCTCCTTATTCAGGTGGAATGGGTGGGGGGGGGGGGGTTGGGGAATAGGATTAATTCTGTGGAGGACAGGGCGTCTGTAAACAAGGGTCTTTCCAGTCTCCTCAGGAGCGATTGGAATTGTTAATGCGCTGCCTTTATCAACTGCGCACTTCCAATCTCCACTGATAACATAAAGGGGTCACGAGCCCATCTGATTGCATTTCATCAAGGGGAATGCCTTTCATTTGACTATGCAGGGTCAGTGGAGATGAAGCAAGAACAACATAGAGCTCTGTCATTGAGAGCAGTGGCTTCTTTTGTGCAGCATGTAAAGAAGTTGCTACCCTTTTGATTGGACATCACAGGACAAAAAGATACCTTGTCACTGTGCTGTAGGAAATTCCAGGGCAGAAGTCCCCCCTGCTGACTTCTGCCCTGGTTGACACCACCTCCCTGACTGACCCCGACCCTAATCTCACTCTGCCCCCTCCTGTACCTCCCCCCCCCCCCCTTCCGCAGACACCCCGAGCATCACAGCCAAGCTGATCAACGAACAGAAGGAGGACAAGGAGAAGAAGAACCATGAGGAGAAGGAGAAGATGAAAGCTGACAGCGGCTTTCAGGACAACTACAGCGTGGTGGTAGCCTCAGGTACGCACACTTCCTCCTGCTTCCCGCTCTCAGGCTCAGCCAATCACGCCTCCTGCTCTCAGGCTCAGCCAATCACACCTCCCAGTCTCAGGCTCAGCCAGTCACGCTTCTTCAAGGTGTTTGAGTGACAGTAGACAGCAGCTTATTCTGTCTACTTTGTGCTATTATGAAAGGAGCTTTGCTTTCTGTTGGTTCCTTATTCAAGGCTTCTCCAATGTGTCTTAAATGTCAGGGGCGATACTAATTACGTTGGACTTATCTTGTGTTTTTCTTTTTGTTGAATTATAATATGTCTGTGAAGTACTGGATGGAAGTAAATATGATTTATCTGCTCTGTCTCCACTGAGTTCAAATAAAGTTTATTTTCAGTTTTGCTGAAACTCTGGCATGTTGAAATGGCTTTAATCTTACCAGTCTTTTGTGTTGTGGTATCAAATGCCATACCGAACATGTGCTGTATGAGACCATTAAAACATTAGGTACCTTTTTTTGCACTAACTATAGCAGAGCCTTTAGTTTTGGAGCCTTGGTCCCTCTCGGTTCGTGTCCTGATTGGCTGTCATTGGCTAGTCCATTCTGATTGGCCCTCATCAGAAAGGGTGTTCTGATAAGCTCCCATGAGCCAGGCTGTTCTGCTTGTTTTCCACAGTCGTCAGGCAGAAAGAAGTGTCTCCGTATCTCATTCCCAAAATCTGCCTAAAAGGCTTGATAACAAAGTGATGGAAAGTTACAATGAACGTTTCAGCAGTATGTTTCACTGAAACGCGAGGGACAGAGCCCGCTACTAGCGCTGTCGTTGTTTTAATGAAAAGGTATTCGGGCCAGTTATGTGAATGAAATTGGTCAGATGTGGCTTTCCAACTTGCTCACGTCTCCTTTTCGTTTGCGAGTGCAAATTTTATCCAGAGTTTAATGGCTTTCCTTGTTGCCGCACTAGCTATGTGAGCTGCAGAACCAGCTTCATATGTTCATATGTAATTATAATGTCATTAGATATGTAATATAATTATAATGTAATTATAGTGGTAATTACATATGTTCATATGTAATAACCTCTGACAGGACAGCAGAATCCCTCCCCCTATTTCGACGCAGACTAAAAACACATTTCAAACTGTACCTTAGTCCTCCCTCCTGATTTCCCACCCTCCCCTTTCCAATATCCCTCTTGTCTAACCCAAAAAAATAAATAATAATTGCACTTAGGATGACTGTATTTTTTGTTTAAAACCGCACTTCATGTGTATTTTACTAGTTAATGATGTGATGCTTTAACTTGTGGAAGAACCTATGCACTTGTAAGTCGCTTTGTCATTTTAGTCACTTGCGTCTGCCAAGTGACTAAAATGGAAAAAATGTAAATGTCAATAATGACGAGACTTTTAATCTCTGCCTTCCCTCAGGCCTGAAGTCCCAGTCGAAGAGGGCGGTCTCCACTCCCCCGCGCCCCCCTTCTAGGCGGGGCCGCGTGATGAGTGACAAGCTGACCGCCTCGTCGGGGGTGGACTCCTCCTCCAAAACCATCAGTGTGCCTGTCTTCCACCTCTACCACAAGCTCCTCCCAGGTCAGCACTCGCCCCGCCCCGCCCCTCCCCGTGCCCACAGCCAATGGGAGCCCATCGACCAGGCCAATACAGTCCTACTCCTATTTCAGCCCGCTCACACTGAGCTGCATCTCCACCCCTGAGCTGATTAGCCTGAAGCACACACAGTAAACCTGTAAATAAACACACATCTGTCTTCAACATAGACCAATTTTCCTCAATAATGCAGCACACAATCTAGGCTTTCTCAGTTCTAAAATGTTTCAGGATTGTCAAATATGAAAGGTTGAAAGTGAATATGGCAGAAGACTTCGTTTCTCTGTTTAGTCGGTGATTGCCTTCATTGCTGTGTGCAACACGGTGTAATAAAATGCAAGGTTGGCTCATGTGCGGTGATCCACCTCCTCTCTCCCCCAGGTCAGCCCCTGCCTGCAGAGATGACCCTGGCCCAGCTCCTGACCCTCCTGTACGACCGCAAACTGCCCCAGGGCTACCGCTCCATCGACCTGACGGTCAAACTGGGCTCCAAGGTCATCTCCGACCCCGGCCTCTCCAAAACCGACTCCTTCAAGCGTCTGCGCACAGAGAAAGGTATCTGCCCCTTCTGTAACCCTGCGTGCGCGCGCACACACACACACACACACACACACACACACACACACACACACACACACACACGTGCCGCTCACAGTCTCAACAGTGCACTCAAACAAGCTGAGAAGTTGAAGGCTGACGCCTCTGTGCTGACAGCTTGTTCTATGGGAGTGAGCGTCTTTCTCCACAGCCGTCTATTTGCCTGTCGTGATGTCGCAGGTTCACCCACAGAGAGGTGCGTAGGATATTATTACACATCTCAGGCGGAAGCTTTTGTCAGCGGCACTCGTTTGAAAAGCACCCAGCTGTCATTTTCTGTTTCTCAATGAATTTTGACGGCGCTGGACTGATGTTGAAAATATCTCTTGTTTTCCCTCTCGGGAATCTCGTTTGGCTGGTCCTCTTTGCTTTGGCTCATTTGCTGATGCTGTAGCGTAATTATTTTAGGGATGGAGATTTGCTCAAGGTTGACAGGGGGGAAGTGAGCTGTTACCTGGGAGGAGTTCTCATCGCTGAGGTGGGTGGATGGGTGTCGGGGGAGGCGCTCAAAGCTCTCGCCTCGGTCGAGATGCGGTGACGGCTCGAGGGCTTCAAGCCCACTCGTTGCTAAGGACCGCCGCTGCCGGTGGCAACAGCGGGACAGCAGTGGGCGGGCTCAGGTCTGTCGAGCCACGCCTCCTGACTGAAGACAACAGCATCTTTCAATATGGCTCGTGTATAATACCGAAGATTTAGGGAACGGGCCTGGCAAATGTGATTGACTTTAGCTGAGCTGAGACTGTATGTAGGATATCTTTTTATATGCAGTTAATGCGATGAACGGTTTGCTGTTTTGTGTAGAAGGCACAGAGACCCTCAGATTGTTCCAGGCCAGCCTTCAGGCAGCGCTGGATATTGTTGTCTGTTGGTGAAAAAAATGGTTAAAAACGGCCCGTTCATATTGTCGTGTGTTCTGATGTTCTTACATGAGCTCCAGGGTTGTGGCTGGGATTTTGGGTATGGGTTACACCGCAGTTTGCTCGGAGGCTAGCTGACCCCATGTCTTCCTTTAATGTCACGAGTCCTCTGGTGTGGCGTGAATCCTTGTGACCTTTAAACCGACCGGTTTCCCTGACATTCTCCTGGGTAACGTCGTGCCTCTTCTGTAAACAGCGGTGCTCCTGGCTTTTCGTTCTGTGTCTTAAGGTTCGACCTGCGGTTCCTTCCTATACTACGCAGTTCATGTCATTAAGCCAAACGATTCTCATTTAACTTCGTTTTGTCAGTTTAAGCGAAGTGACCGTTTCATCGGCAACTCACAAGGGCATACCAGCGTCCCCCGCTTTCTCAGTTGTGGTCACATGCACTTGATACCGTCTAGACTATTCATCTCAATTCAGTTGTGTTTGTATAGCGCTTTTTACAGAAGTAGCAGAAGCACAGTAGCAGAACAGGAACATGGTGGGGGTGGGCTAGAGCGGTCCGTGAACTCAGGAACACTCAGGAACCTGGAGTCTAAGGTGATACCTCAGACATCAAAGCACATCTCTAACAAAGTAAAGTTGGCCCGTATTCTTTTTTTTTGGTCTTTGAATTTGTGTCTAGCACGGAAAACTCCACGGGAAAAAAAAAAAAGAAAAAGTTCTGAGGCTCCTCTGTACTGGTGTTTGATTCCCCAGTGCGTTTCCCTGTTTCACTGAGCGCGGTTATGCATTCTTTTTAACTCTGAATCCCTTCACATGCCTCCTCTCAAAGGCATTGATTTTTGCTTTGCCCAAAACACTCCTCAGCTACTCCTCCGCTGTTCTCCTTTCAAGGGTTGAGAGCCCCCCCCACCCCCCCCTCCCGACCGTGCTGACAGGCGTGTTGGTGAAGCTGGCTGTGCGTGTGTACCGTGCCCTGATTTCCCTTAATAGAACCAAATTTACCTGGGTGGCACCAGGCTTACACTGATAGGGTCTAATTTACACTCGTAGAACCCACTTATTTTAGTTGATAACTCCTGGTTCCTGCTGATAGCACTTGATATGAGTGTTGCAGGTTAATTTTCTGCTTGGAGGATCCTCCCTCCCGAAAGGGAAAGTGTTCTTTCTGGTAAAGCGGGCTTGGATAGACTCGTGCCTCCATTAACACATGGGGGGAAAAAAAATAAGATTCATGGTTGTCTGTATACTTCAGGAGTCTTATAGCTTATAGGTTTTGCTTTTCATTTTAAACTCTCATTCTGCTAAAACTGGATTTTTCTGGCTCCTCGTCACAACGCGGCGAGATCGGAGTGGGTTTGGTTCGTGCGTATTCGCTCCAGACATTCACTGGCGTGTTGTGCGTTGGGCGGTGCCGGTCTTGGCCCAGCCGTGAGAGGGTTTTTGTTCCATTAGGCTGAGGAACACAGCCCTGCCAGATGCGAGTATCAATAAATAAGCACCCTCCTAATATTTAATATTGAGTGTCATTCCACACAGTACAGCAGTAAACAATGAGGACGATGAATTAAACATCCGTAGCAGTCTGCTCCAGTGTAACTGTACTATGAGCTGTATTGAGATGTTGGAGATGGTGTATATTGGTGTACTGGCACCATTTCTGCAGGACTGCATACCTGGTCCTTCCTATCGTAGATCCGTCTCGCGACAAACATTTGATTGATGTTGTTGGGGACCAACAGTGTGCCCGTCTCAACTTTGGATGTTGATCCATCTCTGGTATCTTTATTGAGAGTACCGACAGATTGAGCTGTTAGGCATGTGTTTATCCTGTCAACCCCCCGCCAGAAAATGACTTCCCTGTAAGTGGCAGCGTTGTTTCCCGGGAGTTGATGCCTTGTTGAATGCCATTGTCGTGGGGGTGACCTTGGCACCCGAGGAGAGTAATTCTCGATGTCAGACCGTTTCTTCCAGTGCGTACTGTAGCCTTTATTGCTGTCGCCATCCAGTCTAAACGCCCCGGGAGGGGGGTGTCGTCTGAGGGAAAGGGCCCCCTGGCTTTACCCGGCAGCCCCCTCTCCTCCTCGCCATCGCCCGGGTAACGGCGGCCGCGCGGGCAGTCTCTGGCCCCCGCAGAGACTGATGAAGGGGGAGCAGGCGGTGACCTGGACTAATGCAGAAAGAGGTCCTGGGAGAGCTCTAAACCCAGCAGAGGATGTGGCCAGAGGAAGCCCTCCACCATCCATTTACCCCCCTTCCTGGTCCCCACAGAACCAGGGATCCATAAAGAGAAGCTAAGGCCCCTAAAAGCCTTTTCATCAACTCCGGCAAATGGACCGGGCCTTTTAGAGCAGGATGACGCTAACTGCCCTGCCCCCCCTCCCCTCTCTAACCATTTTAAAGTTTGAAGGCTCATTTTTTTTCACTGTAGATTGATCTCAATGGAGGCAAAGAGCAGGCGGGTTTCATTCACATGCAGTGGAGCTGAATCAGGGAGGTTTTTTTTTGAGGTTTTCTGTGGAAGCTGATGGTGTGGAACGTGGTATAGTTCTCCCTGTACCCGGTCAGATGGCTGTAATAAAGCTGGAAAAAGATGGGGGTTTTTTTGTGCCGTGCGGTTTCCTTTGCCCCGTGCGGTTAATTTGCTGCCGGGGTCAGGCCCTGGTGTGCCGTCGGCTAAATTAGGGGTGCTGGAGGGCACAGGTCTCCCACTGCCTCCCGGAGACCAGCCACTGCTCCACACTCATACCTATTAATGCACCGTGGGGATGAGCTGGGCTTTAGGTATTCTCCTCATCTCTGTCTCTCTGTTTCCATCTCTCCCTCTCTCACTGTCCTTCTCCCCCCTCTCTCTCATTCTCTCTCACTCCCTTATTCTATCTTTCTCATTTTCTCTCTCTCGGTCCCTCTTCTCCCCCCTCTCATTCCATCTCCATTTTTTTCCCTCTCTACCTTATTCGATCTCTCATTTTCTCTCTCTGACTAGTCTCTGACTCTCTCTCTCTCTCTCTCCCTCCATCCAATTCAGTTTGGAAATGTGGATAGCGCCGGCTATAGCAAAGTCCCAGACTCGTTACGGTCCTTATTAGTCCGAGCCCCTTTTAGCAACTTTTAAAGAATTCGTCACAGAAAAGTCCAGAGTGTGAGAGAAGGGGGTGGATGAATCTCTTATTTTCTCCTGAAGTGAGATGACGTGCGGCTCTCGTAGATGACCTGTCAATCGACTGCGCCGTCATGTCGCTGAAAAAACCGAGCTCGCCAGGAAAAAAAGAACAATAACCGGCGCTATATTTACCCCCGCCTTCGCCACAGAGCAGTGACAAGTGCAAACGAGGACACGGCGTCTCCTCAGACTGCGTTATCGCCGCTCGTAATGGCTGCTCGTAATGGCCGCTCGTAACGGCCGCTCGTAATGGCCCTCGTGTGGGGCCCCGCCCCAGCTCGCATCACAGCCGCGCTCGTTTTTTACGGGACCGCGTCTCGGTCGAGTCCAGGCACTCCGGGTCCGTTTTAGTCCCTGCTTTTACGGCGCCGCGTTCTGCGAGCCGAACGGTGGTGCGGATCCGTGTTCCGGGAGTTTTACTCTCCCCTTACGACGGGCGTTTGTTACGCTGTGCGGAAAGCCTGATGGCCTATCCCTCCACTCTCCTCAGTGCCGATGTCCGGTCCTCATGTTCTGTCTCGTGTGTAGAAACCTGCTCGTAGAGTTCTGTCACATGGACATTAAATATCAAATAATGAAGTACTGATGAGGCTGGAGATCTAAATAAAGAAAGGATCCGCACATTTATTTATTTATTTACAGTGCACATTAATCAGCATGTTCAGTTTCCACGTCAATGTAAATGTGCCAGAGTTAATGAGCTCATTTTCATCTGTAGTCCCTAACCTGCATGTCTTTGGACTAAAGGAGAGATAAGAATAGATTGGTGTTAGTTGAGCAGCGGAAAACAAAGCATTATGGGCCAGGCTGAAATCCCTCTCCAGTGCTGTCGGGTCTCAGGGTCTGCATATTTCAGTGGTGCGATTTCAGTCAGAATCCAGTTCGGGCCTTGGAAAACGAGGAGTGCGGAGGTGTGCGTTCAGCTAACCGTTGACTTAAATTAATCTCCGACACTGTGGACCTCCAGGACAGCGGCCCCACATCCCTGGTGCTGGAGAGAAAGTGGAGAGATGGCTGTGAGATTCTTTAATTGCGTTTAATCTCCCTGTTGTTGCAGCAGCCTCGCTCCATATGGAGAGCGCTAGCGAGCCGTTTGCAGTGTTTTGAGAAGAGAAGTAATTGCTTTGTTCCACCCATTTAAAATATTCCCTCTTTTTTGTAATTACCATCCCGAATCGCACGGTTAGCTGTTCCCAGTGATTTTGAGCCGTTTAATGGCTCAGACCACCCAAGTTAATGCAGTGAGATCCGAGGGCTTTTAACGGCGTTTCCCCCCCGAGGGCTCCAGCGGCGGGATTCAGGGTTTTTATTCTCGCCCCCTCCAGAGCACGCGGAGATGCTGAACGCCTGCCCCGAGGACGAGGCCATGACCCCGGGCGAGGAGTGCCTGGAGACGGCCATCGACGAGTCCCTGCTGGAGACCAGCCCCATCCAGTCCCCCCTGCAGGTGTTCGCCGGGATGGGCGGCCTGGCGCTGATCGCCGAGAGGCTGCCCATGCTGTACCCCGACATCATCCAGCAGGCAAGCCGCTCCCCGACCACCCGAAACCCCCCGTTCTCAGTCACCGTCTTCAGCCCCTCTTCCACCAGGGAGACGCCCTGCTGCAGCGCTGCCCCTGAAGAACATCTCAGGCCCAAGCCTGACATTCACTCCCAGCCATTTTGGGCCTTGTAAACACAGATTTCAATATAATCATACAGTGTAATTCCAGTTTGTAGGAGAAGTAAAGTACATGGAAATCAAATTGATAGTTGCCAGTTCTAACACTATACATTTTCCATTTATAAAACCTTTAATACATAATAGTGTTTATTTTCTTAGCAACTTTAATGCTTGGTTTTAATATCAGTTGATTTGGATTCATGAAGTCACTTTGACCCACCATTTGGGACACCCGCAGTCCCCTGTAGGTATAACATCATCCAAATGATAAATGATGTGTTGTCTCGGTGGAACACTGTCCGAGTCCCAGTCTAAACTCCCTGGTCCCCCGTACCCATCCCCTCCCCCCGCCGCTGCATCGTGCCTTATAAACGAAGGTAAACACATTCTCTGCGGCGTAATTGGAGGCGCGCGGGGACACGGCGAGGGGCCTGAAACAGAATTAGGCCTGTTTTTCAGACCGTCCCGGAGGAGTGACATTATGTAAGCGTCGCCGCTGGTGTCTCCCGCTGGAGGCGGTGCTGAGAGTGGCCCTCGCGTGGGGCCAGAAACGGTGTTTATTCAGCCCGGCTGAAATCTCCCCCGTATGCGGTCGCTTTGGCTTTAGGGCGACAGCATTAAACATCCAAAAGGGAGTGATGAATTATTGTTTCCTGCCTCTCTGGCGTACTAATAATTGATGTTTTGCTTTCTTGACACTCGAGTGTTTCTCCAGCTTTCGCATTCTGTCCACTGCTCAGAAACCCAGAACTTTCTACGGCAGTCGTGGTCCTCAGCCGTCGTCCTAACCGGGAGCGCGTGTCTGCGTTGTCCTCCAGGCTGTAGGGCTGGCCGCAGTGTGTATGAGGATGTTAGAGTAGCTGTCACTGGTGGTGACTGTAAGCAGTGCGGTGATGATTATCGGTGAAAATGCGGACGGCGGCCCACCTTTTGGCCGGCTGCTTTTAGACACACGTCGAAGGTTTGACGATTAATTTGGGATAACAAAATATGTCAATGGAACAGTTTATCTGCCTGCCACCAGCACCTCCATCTGGCACATAGCTGGCTGCTCAAAAACTTTTGGTCCATTATTGCATTACTGTCATTGGGCAGCAGGCCTGGGCAAGATACGCATTTAATTTAAAATTTGGATACTTGTCCTGTGCTCTTTTGATCATGCCTGGTGCAATTGAGCCTGCCAAAAGGACCAGAAGGCAGGCACTGCCCTTTTTGAGGAGTATTTTGCAGGTTCCAATACACCAGACAAGAGTAGAAAAGTGCTTTCATCCAAAACAAACATGTATTCAGCAAGGTCAGTTGGGCAGACACTCGTACTCATAGAGTACCCATGACTTTGCCTGTAGCATAGTGGCCAAGGCACACGACTGGGACCCGCAAGGTTGGCGGTTCAATCCCTGATGTCGCCACGATGAGATCTGTGCAGCTGTCGGGGCTCTTGAGCAAGGCCCTCAACCCCACATTGCTCCAGGGGAGGATTGTCTCCTGCTTAGTCTAATCAACTGGAAGTGGCTTTAAGATAAAGGCATCAGCTGAATAACACGCCAGGTAATGTAATGACGGATGTGGGATGTCCCCCTGCAGGTGAGCGCCCCCGTGGTGGCCTCCACCACGCAGGAGAAGCCCAAGGACAGCGACCAGTTCGAGTGGGTGACCATCGAGCAGTCGGGCGAGCTGGTGTACGAGGCGCCCGAGACCATCGCCGCCGAGCCCCCGCCCATCAAGTCGTCGGTGCAGACCATGTCGCCCATCCCCGCCCACTCCCTGGCCGCCTTCGGCCTCTTCCTGCGGCTGCCCGGCTACGCCGAGGTGCTCCTGAAGGAGCGGAAGCACGCCCAGTGTCTGCTCCGCCTGGTGCTGGGGGTGACCGACGACGGAGAGGGCAGTAAGTGACTCCGCTCACAAGAAACCGCACACCCACCTCCGGCATGGACGGAGTCTCATTTCAACTCTGGAGGGGACACTTTTCTCACTGTAGGATGACAGGCCGACACGGTACCACCCAATACCAAATATGATCATTTTGGGATTTTTGATGTTTTCCCAAAATTGAACTTTGTGGGGATGTGCCCCCCCCCCTTTCCCTCTCTCGGGTCTACGTCCTTGCTCACAGGTTTTCCCAGCTTAACCTCAACTGTCCCCTAAAAAGACCTTCACTCTTCATCGATGGCCTGACTTTCCTTGAAGTCCCAAATAATAACCTTGTTTTTATTCGCACTTTCCGAACTCTTCTGCTCGTTGTTTTTCCCTCCCTAGTTCCTTAAAGGAACCCCCGAAGCGGAGGTTAAACTGCAAACTTTCTGTGCGCTCGCACTGAATTTAGTGCCCACCAAACACCTGGGAAAGAGCCGCTAGTTTTCTCCTGAAGTTAAAAAGCTATTGATTGTTCTGAGGAGCGGAACAAGCAGATCGATACGCCTCCTCCTCTGAACCCTCCCAATATTTAGCTGTGGGTGACATAATATAGCTGATTTATATCGACTCTCATCACCCGGGGCGTGGGATCGAGTGGCTGTTTTAATCTCCCCATTAAAACTGAGGTATGTTTACACCACCCAGCGCAGTTATTCCCCCTTAGTCCTTCAGACCCGACCAGTCCCTCGAATCCGTGGCTGATTTCAGTAAACTAATCACATTAGCCTGTTTAATATTGACAACTCCTGCCCTTCAACGCGTTAGATTCAACCTCAGCCAGTCCAGCGCAGAGCAGCCTGTGTTATTGATGTGTATTTAGCCCAGGTCTCCTGGGGATAAAGTAAAGGTGTTTTTTATGGCTTGATCTCGAGCTGAATTTAAGACCCGTGGCCTCTGGCCAGCCGTGCCGCTGGTCACACCCGCGGTTTGTCCGATCCGACGGATGGGACGACCTGATTGGACGGGCTCCGGGGTGCGGGCGTGTGATTGGTGCTGTGTTTCCCCCACAGGCCACATCCTGCAGTCGCCGTCGGCGAACGTGCTGCCCACGCTGCCCTTCCACGTGCTGCGCACGCTGTTCAGCACCACGCCCCTCACCACGGACGACGGGCTCCTGCTCCGCCGCATGGCCCTGGAGATCGGGGCCATCCACCTGATCCTGGCCTGCCTGTCGGCCCTCAGCCACCACGCGCCCCGCATCCCCAACACCAGCGCCAACCAGTCAGAGGTGAGGTCTGCCCTCCTGCCCCGTCCCGCACGCTCTGACCGAGGGCTACCCAAATCACACTATCACACCCAAAGCCCCCCTCCTTACTGACACACTGACCAAGGGCTACGTCACACCCAAAGCCCCCCTCCTTACTGACACACTGACCGAGGGCTACATCACACCCAAAGCCCCCCCACTGTCACACTGACCGAGGGCTACATCACACCCAAAGTCCCCCCTCCTTACTGACACACTGACCAAGGGCTGCATCACACCCCCGCCCCCTACTCCCTGCCCACACCCCACCCAAACCCCAACCATGCTCTGACCCCGGGACACACCATGCCCAAATTCAGTCCGGCCTGCCCATGCCCTGTCCCCAGGGTAACATCACACCCCAACCCCCTTCTCCCAGCCAACCCCCCCACCCTCCTCGCTCTGTCCCCACCCAAACCCCAACCACGCTCTGACCCCGGGGCGCACCATACCCAAATTCACTCCGCCCTGCCCACGCCCCACGCCCCACGCCCCGTTCCCCGGACTACATCACACCCGCATCTCTCTTCTTACTCAACCCTCGCCCCCACACTGCCCCCGTCCCTGTTCAGGCACAGAGTGCTCTCTGTCGGGAGGGAAGAGGTCGTGGGGTCCCGAACAGACATTGAACAGGTCGAGCACGGCCGGCTGTGCCGATTAGTTTCACCCCGACACCGTCTGCTTCTGCTCCCAACATTTCTCATATAATACTGCTCATATTATTATTCTCAGACACTGCTAGAAAGTAGTTTTATGTAAATGCGTGTTTGCGCTGAGAGGTGACAGAATGAACTTTTGTGTATGTACGACGGGGTTTGTTCAGGACAGCACCTATGAAAATGGATTCTTTGGCACGTTGTCAAACCGTGTTGTCTGCATTCTAAGTAGGCGCCGTTGGTTGCGAAGACGTTTTCTTGTTTGTTATTGTTGCGTTTTACTGAAAGGGAAATTCTGCAAATTAAAATTTAATCATGGGCTCCCATGCTGCGATAACTACTGTGTTGAAGAGATTACTCTCTTGTTACGCCCGCCAGAATGGAAAAAGTGAACGGGGAAAAAACTTTACTCATTTTCACTTATTAGGGCTTATTAGGAGCTTCTCATTAGTGGTGTCAATCGAAAACACAGAGCAGACGCGGGCGGCCCCAGACAGAAGGGTTCGCTCTTCCTGCGCCCAGCCAGTTAGCCCTTTGAAGACTTTGTTATTGATTTTTCTTCTTCTATGATTTCAAACCGCATTTGTACCTGCAGAAAGGTTTCACCGACTCGCTGAAGGGAAGAGAGCTTCCAGAGAACGGGGTCCCGCAGGCTACGCGGATTCAAACTCCCCCCCCCGACTGTTAATGAGACTCTCCGTCCAGACTCCTGTGACTTTGAAGTGCCTGAGAAACGGAGGGAACGGCGAGTCCCTCGGCCCCCGAGCCCTTTGAGTCTGGCGCCGCGAGACGGCGGCTGGTCCCGCTAACGGGTCCCGACCCTTTCAGCGTCGCCCGCGACGACCTCCCGCCCACTCCGGTGCGCCGGCATTAATGGAGACGGTGGTGGTGATGTCTTCCCGCCCGACGCTCTCCTTCTCGACGGTCCGGTTTAAACCCGGCGACCCCGGACGTGCCGGCGCGGCGCTCCGAGTTATTCCGAGTTAATCCTCTGCCTTTGCAGCTTTCGGAAACCACGTCGTTCCCGGTTTCTGTAGTTTCCCGGTTTTGGTGCGCAGCGGTTCGTCGATAACCCTGTCCTCAGCCGGCCGTGCAGCCCCCCGTGCAGCCCCCTCCGTGTGGCTGCCCTTGGTGAGTGCGCCAATTAGCTTGAGAAGGGCTGCGATGATTATGTTTCGCGCCCGGGAGCCAGTGATAAAACCGTGGGCTCAAGCAGGTGCTCAACCCCCTCCCCCTCCTCCCACAGTCTGTGAAAGTGACCTGTGTGCCCACTGCCTCTCGATTGGTTCCCGCACACCAGCTGAGTGGTACCGGCTCCCCTTGCTCATCTTCACACCAACAGCCAAGCTTCTCGAACATTCCGGGGGTGGGGAAAAAAAATAATTCAACAGGCTTCCTGTTGAAGTGCCTCTGAAAAGCACACACGCGACTGTTCTTGAGACCGGTGAAATGTCCTTGACTGAAATGTAAATGCTCGGCCACACAGCGCGCTTTTCCCCTCGAGTCCGCGGCGATCCCAGACGCGCTGGCGTTCTGCTAAAAAAGAGAATCTGTTTTTTTAAAAAAAATACAAAATCGAGACGTTTCCGGTCATGTCTGCAGAAAGACGAGACGGCGCGTCCGAGCCAAACAGGAAAGCCTTCGTTTTTCAGAAAGCACGGAGATCTGCAAGCTGGGTTCATATCAGGCAGCCGGCAGCCCCGGTCCTGGTCCTTTTCCAGGTGTGTTCCCGTCCTGCTTAAGCACGGAAGAGCTGTGAGTCACTGGCTTCACTGGTCCCACTGAAACGGGCTTCCGGGCCTTGAGTGGCAGCTACGCTGTCCGCCCACGCTGGGTTGAGGCGTCGCTCCTGTGGGGTTTTATTTTCTACCTGCCTAACGGTCACATATTTACACCGTGCAGTTTTGTCCTGTTGGGGGTGCACGGTGGAAACATTGAGATATCTCAGAACTGGAGACAGTGTTCACTTTTGGTCTCCGTGGATTCAGTGTGACACTGGAGGTTTTTTGGCACCAGGAGAATGGGCGCAGGGTCCCTAAATGTGAACGGATGAATAGATATGGTGAAAATAAATTCTGTGCGGCTCAGGATAAGATTGGTCACTGGGGAGTAATTTGTTCAGTGTGAAGAAATGTTTGAATTTAAAAGTACTGTCCTTCGCTGCATACAAAAGAGCCCCTAAATTGCCCCTGGAGTCGATGCGGCTTGAAAGGGGATGGGGTCGTAGCGGTGTTTCCTCAATATACATGGGTGATTGAAATATACGTGGTACAATTGGCCACCAAATTGGGAGAAAATGTGGAAAAAGTCTGAAACAATTTTTTTATAAAAGTAAAAGCCTCGTCTTGAGTGTCTGGCAGTATTTATAATGTATTCGTCTCTAGTCTGGCAGCCAGTTTGTGTGTTCAAAGCATTCTACACTAATATTAAAGTCTTTCACCAGAAATGTGTCTTTGGTTGCACTAGTCCCATCTCGCTGATATGAGTTTATATGACACAGAAGTGGTGGTTTAGGGAAAGAGAAAAGACAATAAACCTTTTAGGATAATACAATAGAACAGACAACAGAACAGAGAACAGAACGGTGTAAGCCTATAGTTTAGTAGGTAAGATACTTGACTTAGACCTAAAAGGTTGGTCTCAGTGGTGGTTCAAGCCCCAGCTGTTGGGCCCTTGAGCAAGGCCCTTAACCCCACATTGCCCCCGGGGCCCCTGCTTAGCTATCCCAGCTGACCTACTGTTCATGAGGCTGAGTCAGCAGAATGAGTGTCCAGTGTGTGGGGGGGTACCCAGGTGTCCAGTGTGTGGGGGGGTACCCAGGTGTCCAGTGTGTGGGGGGGGTACCCAGGTGTCCAGTGTGTGGGGGGGTACCCAGGTGTCCAGTGTGTGGGGGGGTACCCAGGTGTCCAGCGTGTGGGGGGGTACCCAGGTGTCCAGCGTGTGGGGGGGTACCCAGGTGTCCAGTGTGTGGGGGGGTACCCAGGTGTCCAGTGTGTGGGGGGGTACCCAGGTGTCCAGCGTGTGGGGGGGTACCCAGGTGTCCAGCGTGTGGGGGGGTACCCAGGTGTCCAGCGTGTGGGGGGGTACCCAGGTGTCCAGTGTGTGGGGGGGTACCCAGGTGTCCAGTGTGTGGGGGGGTACCCAGGTGTCTGAGTGGCCTCCTCTCGCCCAGCCTCAGGTGTCCAGTGTGTGGGGGGGTACCCAGGTGTCCAGTGTGTGGGGGGGTACCCAGGTGTCCAGTGTGTGGGGGGGTACCCAGGTGTCCAGCTTGTGGGGGGGTACCCAGGTGTCTGAGTGGCCTCCTCTCGCCCAGCCACAGGTGTCCAGCGGGCACGCGGGGGGCACCAGTGAGGAGCAGCAGCTGTACTGGGCCAAGGGCACGGGGTTCGGCACGGGCTCCACCGCCTCGGGCTGGGACGTGGAGCAGGCCCTCACCAAGCAGCGGCTGGAGGAGGAGCATGTCACCTGTCTGCTGCAGGTACGCCCCGAACATAACCTGTCTGCTGCAGGTACGCCCCGAACATAACCTGTCTGCTGCAGGTACGCCCCAAACATAACCTGTCTGCTGCAGGTACGCCCCACACCACACACCACACCACACACCTGTCTGCTGCAGGTACGCCCCAAACCACACACCTGTCTGCTGCAGGTACGCCCCAAACATAACCTGTCTGCTGCAGGTACGCCCCAAACCACACACCACACCACACACCACACACCTGTCTGCTGCAGGTACGCCCTGAACATAACCTGTCTGCTGCAGGTACGCCCCACACCACACACCACACCACACACCTGTCTGCTGCAGGTACGCCCCGAACATAACCTGTCTGCTGCAGGTACGCCCCAAACATAACCTGTCTGCTGCAGGTACGCCCCAAACAAAACCCACCTGCTGCAGGTACGGCCGCCGCAGAGCGTCACAACATAACCCGCCGCACCACAGCACACCGCACCAAAACCCACCAAAACCCACCAAAACATAACCAACCGCAACCCAACCGCTACGCACCGCAGCACAGCCTGCCATAGGCTGTAGTGTGACTCATCTACTCAGAACAACATGTGGGAAATATGAGACCTGAGGCGATGAGTAGAAACCCTGCACCTGTGATGGGCCCCCGGTCTTATAAATGCAGTGTGTGATGTGCTCCTTCCAGATGGTACACCGACTCTCCTGTGTTTACATAATTATGTGTTATGAATGTATTATGACTCTCCTGTGTTATGCTTGTGTGCTTTGCATGTGTTATGAATGTCCTGTGTTATACATGTGTTATGCATCTAATATGATTCCCCTGTGTTTATATATGTGTTATGATTGTCCTGTATTATGAATGCGTTATGAATGTGTTATACATGTTACGACTCTCCTGTGTTATGCATGCGTGTTATAAATGTGTTATGGGTGTCTTTTGTTATGCATGTGTGTTCTGTGGTGACACGTGCCCTGCCCACACTGCGTGTAGGAGGCGTGTGTTTGCCCCTTTCTGAGGGCTCCTCTCTCCTCCCCGCAGGTCCTGGCGAGCTACATCAACCCGGCGGGCTGCACGGGCCCTGGAGAGGCCCCCCCGGGGGAGAGCAGGGGCCACAACAGCAACGCGCTCCCCTCCGTCCTGCAGGAGCTGCTGAGCCAGTCCTGCCTGATCCCCGCCATGTCGTCCTACCTGCGCAACGACTCCGGTGAGCACGCGGTTCCCATGGCTACGGGCGCTGGGTGGGGGGGGGCTGCTGGTCTCCGGGCCTTTTAGGGGCGGGGGCGGGGGCGGGGGGGGGGGGGGGGGGGTTTAACGCCCCTGTTACTGGGAACGCCGCTTCCTCTGATTGGTGGATTCATTTGATGCCCCCTCCCGCTCCCCTGTTTTATGCGCCCTGGGGTTCTGCCCCCCTCTGTCTTTTATCCGATGCGAGTCTGGCTAGCCTCCCCATCCCGGCTGTAGATCTGTCCAGCGGTTCATGCAGAGGTTGCATCTGCACAATGGCTTCCGCGACCTTCCCGTGACCGGTGGCTAAACGGTCGCTGGTTAGCTGCCAGCTTGCGCCTCTTGACTTCAGATCTCACCTCCAATTACTATCAGGGGCCTCGGGTTTGCCCGAGTTTGTCCCTGCTAACGGGCCTCTCTGCACCAGCGCTGTTTGGCTGGTCAGTCACGTTTCTCCCCGCCGCTGGTCACGGCCCCTGCCCGGACCACAGGGGGGCGCCCTCGAGTGTCTCTAAGTGACTTCACTGTTTGTATGGAGCAGTGAAAGTTATAATAACACAGCTTTGTGTCTTCCCCAAGACCTTCCAATTAATTCAGAAAAACTTGAAGCCATTTTAATTAGACAAATCTGCTGATATTTATCCCCCTCATTGCTTTGTCTGTGTAGGCAGGATAAAAAAGTGCCTCCCGTCTTATTTAATTAGCGGTTACTTATTTGCCTCCGTTTCGGTGTAATTATTTTAAAGCAAACTGCGCTGAATCGCTGTTGTTCCTCTGCCGAAAACAAAGCCCTGTGTGATAAGGGAACTCTTTCTGAATCAGAATCGCACGGTTTGTTTAATGTTGGGAAAATGCAAAAGCCGTCTGGGCCAGACGCGCTGTGTGACGGGAATATTATTACGAGGACGCTGGAAAATTCCGGAAAGTTTTCTCCCGAGCTTTGGGTCAGGCAGCAGGGAGTTTGCAGGAGTTTGGTGTCTCGCGATACTGGAAGGCGAGGGCGGATGGGCCTGTTTGCAGCGGTCGCTGTCTGGCCAAGTCAGTATTACTGCAGGGAGAAATGGAGTGAAGGAATATGTATTTTAATGGAAAGTGGCAAATGGGTTCAGCGTGTAAGCTATGTGTGCCAAGCAAGGTCTTTGCTGTGTGTGTGTGTGTGTGTGTGTGTGTGTGTGTGTGTGTGTGTGTGTGTGTGTGTGTGTGTGTGTTTGTGTGTGAGTATGTATGTGTACATTAATGATTAAGAAATGCAATATAGAGAGATTAATATAATTTGTCCTCATCAGTGTGGTTATTCATTCCCAGTTCTCCATGGTCTAGAGAGTGTTTAACGAGCTTAATGTGCTTTTATTGGGTCATGTGCAGTCTTGATTTAAAACGCCCCTTCCCCACGTGCACACACGCATACACACAAACACACACACACACTGTTTGTAATATGAGCCATGGCCTTTCCCATGGCAATGCTGAAAGTCTTTGAAAATATACAGAAAGATTCCTAGGTTGAAACATTTTCTCATCAGTCCACATTAACTGCAGTCAGGTACAGTGAAGTGTACACGTCGCAGATTGCACAAGAGAAGCTTTGGCTTTTTTAAATGTGTATATTATTCTGTGTGCTGTGGGTGAGTGTGTGCTGTGGGTCTGAGACCAGGAGCAGACCCCTGAGCGCAGAATAACTCCCCCCCTCTTCAGTCAGGAAGGATGGAGCTCCTGAAAGGAGCGGGAGAGAGAGGTGGGAGCGGATGAGGAGAGAGAGAGAGAGAGAGAGCAGGAGCAGGTAAGGGGGCGCCTGTCTCCACCTCGCCCGCGGCAGGGTGGAGAGGCTCCTGCGTCTCTTACAGTGAGACGGGGCTCCGCAGCCTCCGTGTGGCTCAGCTTGCGGGAGGAGACAGTGTGATGGGCTGGTTATCCTCCTCTCCCCTCTCCCTCCTCATTAGTACTCGTCTGAGGCTCGGAGAGTCGATGCCTGCGCCCTGTTCCTGCTTCCCTGAAGTCCGTACTGTTCGAATGATGTGGCGTTACGCTGAAACGATGAACCGCCAGCTCGCCTTGTCGTTTGGAGAAAACTGCGTGAAGTAAAATGGCGGCTGACTGGAGCGGTAGATTTCCCTTTCTGTCCCTTCACTGCAGCCTGAGCGTGGGGCTCGACTTACAGACCGTCCCCTGGTCTGGTCCCCCGAGGGTGACCGTTAAATGTACATTTTGGGCGGAGTGTAAAGGTTGGGGAACAACAGGGCTTTTCCATCTTGTAGGTTTGGTTCCCCAGTGGAGCTCTGGGGTTGTACCCTTCAGTGTAGTGTGTTTACCTGAAGTGCATCAGTGACGATACACGTGTATAAATGGGTAAAGTATGTAGGCTGACTCACTCAGGAGAGGAGCTGCTGTTATGGCTAACAGTGTTGTGTATGTGTGTGTGGCTGCATTACATGTTGTCCTGGCATTGGTTAGACAGTGGAGCCTGTGTCTTCAGCCTTAAACACACAGCTTCATTGCTCTTTCATTGGTCTACCCGCTGTGCTATTGCTGGTCTTTTCCTCATGTTATATAATTACCCCCCCCTGTACATATTGAGCAAAAATGTCATCTTTATTTCAAATGAACCCGATCACCCTAGACCAGCAACAGCCAAACAAACAAATCGGTCTCATCTCTGAACATTTTTATTTTAGCGGTGTTACCCCCCTCCCTCATCCCCACACACACACACGCGCGCATGAATGTGCGCACACACACACCCATTCTGAAATGAGCTTTCCTTGAGCTAAAAAAACAAATCATTCACCAAGGCTAATGCAACACAAGCGGTGTGAAGCACACATCCAGTGAAAACACAAACGGTGTGTAGCAGCATCAGTGTCGTTTCCTGGGCACCGCGTTCAGGCCGCTTTCAAAGTGACGAATGACAGCTGCGCTTTGGAGGAAGCACCCCCCCTTTCCCCCCCTCTCCCCCCTCGGGACTTACCGCCCGCCCCTTGCCTGCCGCCATCTTGCTCCCCCGGTCTTAATCCCGCGCGCGAGGAACAGCGTGTGGCGGCTTGTCCCTCATCAGTCACCGCCATCGCGGGAGCGCATTACGCCAGCGCCCCGCTCCATCACGGGAACTTAAGCCATTAGTGAGAGGTAATGCCTCTTAACGTCACCGCCAAACCCATCCCTCTGCGTTCAGTTCTTCATTCCCACCCCCCCCCCCCCCCCCCCCCCCCCCCCGCATGCCCCGTCTTCTTTCCCCCTCGTGTGAAATCGCGGTTTGTAGAACAGCAGCGCAATTAGCCTGTGCTTTTGTGTGGCAGGCGTGGGGTGTGAAGACTGGGGTGGGAGAGAGGGGGGGGGGGGGCTCTCTGTTCAAAGTGTCACCCCAGCGCTAATGCGCTCAGGCTATTAATGAAGATCGTTTAGCCGCGTGTAATTACCCCCCCCCCCCCCATCCGCAGATAGATATGACTGAAGATTGTTCCCCGCTCCGAGTGCGAGACTGAGTGCCATTTACTGTCACTCAGGCTAACCGCCACTGCAGACTGACTCGGTCAGTGCTCCTGACGACACGGACAGCGGTTTATGTGCTTGACCCCAGAGCACGGTGACCCCTGCCGACCCCTGTCGGTTAAAGCGGTCCGGTTTCTCTCACCGTGTGACGGCGGTCTACCCACGATGCATTGCCCTTTCAGGCCCTAACCGGATTTGGACCCTCCTGTAAAGCGACAAACGGAACCATCGCTGACGCCGCTTCCTTCGGTACTCTCTGTTCTGAGTGGAATTGGCTCCGTCTCGCCGGTTTAATGGCTTGGCTTCGCCTTTTGTGGGTGGGGACGCTTCCCAGTTTACCGTCACCTTCTGACGCAGCCGGTGCCGTAGCGGCCCTGTGATAGGCCCCCCTCCCCCTCTTGGCACCCCGGGCGCGGGGCGTACGCGGACGGCGTCAGCGGGAAGCGGCCGCGGCGGGGGTGAATGGCGCGGGAGCAGGGCCAGCGCATGCGCGGCTGATTTACGGCGGCCGTGCGTGAGCCTGTGTTTTAATGGCCGCCGGGCCTGGGGCTCAGGGCTGGGGCTGGGACCGCTGAAGGTACAGCCTGTACTCTGAGCGCCCCACTACACCGCTGCTGCTGCTCCACAGAGTGTCTCTGCCTCTGTCTCACACACACACTCAAGCACAGACTCACACACACATACACACTCACTCACTCACGCACATGCACACACACACACACACACACACACACACATACATACATACACCCACACACACTCACTCACTCACTCACATTCACACACACACTCACACACACACATTCTCACACACTCCCATACCCCTACGCATTACCTACCACGTTAATACACAGACGCACACCATCCTCCATGCATGCACACATGCATGTAAGCACGCACACACGCACACACACACGTACGCAGTGTACCACCTTAATAAACACGCACACACACACAGACACACGCCGTGCTCCGTGCCTGCACACTCTCACGAATGCAGACACACACACACACACACACGCAGAGAGAAACGTGAGCGCGGTGTTGTGAGACAGCGGCTCCGCTGGAATGGAAGGTGCTTTTGTAGCGGCTGCAGCTGCTTCAGCTCCGTGTCGGGGGCCGTGCAGTTCAGACGCTCTCGTGTCCCTCTGTGCGTGAAGCACGCGACACCATGCCAGAATATCCTCTCTCACAGCAGGGGCGTTTGAAGTGGAGCACGCTGACCGAATCATAGTCCATACATCACAGCGGACATGTCCACAGGGCACAGTATTCCCCTATCAGAGTCGCCCCGGAACACTCTGACCCATACTAACCCCCCGCCCCCAAGACTTCTAATGACCCGTAGTAACCCCCTTCCACAAATGATTACATTATTACCCACAGTGCCTCGCTGCGACACCGTGTTAAAATATGACCTACAGTAACCCCCCAAACAAACAGAATTTAAATTCCCCACCGTACCCCCGAGCACACAGAATTTTAAGTGTCCAACCTACTCCCCCTCCCAAATCGAATCTAAATTACCCACTGTAGCCCCCTGCCAAACAGAATTTAAATTCCCTAATCTACCCTCCCCCAACTCACAGAACTGTAATCCCCCCTATGAACCCCCTACCACACAGAATTTAAATTCTCCCATCTACTCGCCTTCCCACACACAATCTACATTTCCCACTGCACCCCATACCTCCCAGTCTCAATTCCCCACTGCACCCCATATCTCGCAGTCTAAATTCCCCACTGTACCCCATATCTCGCAGTCTAAATTCCCCACTGTACCCCATATCTCGCAGTCTAAATTCCCCACTGTACCCCATATCTCGCAGTCTAAATTCCCCCCTGTACAGCTCACTGTTACTATTGAAACAGCTCTATCACCAGAGCCTGGGGCGTCTGTGTTGTGCGGTGTGTGACCTGCAGGGAGGCTTCCAGACCTTTTCCGCTCCGCCTGAACGACGTTCCCCGCGATCACCCCCCCCCCCCCCCCAACGGGTACAGCGGCATCCTCGGTCTGATTGACAGCTGTCATCGCCACGGCGACCGCGGGCCCCCGGGGAGGGAGCGATGACTCGCGTAACGCCGCGAATTTTAGCGGCCCTCATTACGGGCCGTCACCTCACCTCTGCCAGCGTGTTACTCCCACCGTAATCCACCCCCCCCCACGCTCCACGCCGCAGAAATCCCCCAGCAACACAGCCACGCACCGGTCATTGATACAGTCGCTTTTTTATTGGTCAAATTACCTATTGCACAGTACATCTAGAGTTTATTCATATATTTATATATAAAAGCCCCTCCACCTCCTTTGTACAGAAACGGACCGCTGACACTACTCTGAAATCAGGAGTGAAACGTACACAGTAAAAAGAGGTTCCCTTTCTCCCCATAACCAAACAGCAGTTGACGGAAAGGCAGACTGCGTGAGTGTCAGTGGGGTCGTTGGCGTGTGCGGATACAGTCCTTCCTCCAGAGGAGAGGGGCCCCCGCACCCCGTCTCCGTGTGACAGTTTCATCATAACAGCCAGCAAGCTTTTTTCCCAATATAAAAATATCTTTCTGCCACGTCCTCCTTCCTCCATTATTGCAGATCTCCCTCTCTGGTTTGGTCTTGGAAATATGGACAAAAAAAATAAGGAAGGATGGTAAAAGCTGGCTGCCATGTTTCCCCCCCACAGGGCTTGTTTTTTTCGGGTGGTGGGGTGGAGGATAAAATCTCTCAGCAGAGTCCTGCCTTTTGGACACACACGGGCGACGTTCTGCAAAGCCCCTCGGGTGCCCGGTTGTCAGGGAAACGTACCGTCCCACGTCTGCAAAAAAAAAAAAAAGAGAAGGAAACAGTCCCTCACGGTTTGTCTTGTGCACACAGTCCCTCACGGTTTGTATTGTGCACACAGTCCCTCACGGTTTGTCTTGTGCACACAGTCCCTCTGGTGAAGCTTCTCCACGCCCGACCCCGTGAACACGCCGTCTCAAACCCACCGTCCCATTTCAGTCCGTTAATCCAAAATGGATTTATAATCCCTTTTAAAAAGAGCGTTGTTCTGAGTTATTGGCGACCCCCCCCCCCCCCTCCTCCTCTCCCTCTCCTTCAGATAATCACTTTTCGAGTCCGGCGCGGAGTGGAGCCAGAACCTGGAGGGGGGCGGGAGGGGGGATCGGGGTCCACGGTCGGGGGGGCCCCCTCCCGGGGCACCTCCAGCCGAATGTTATCTCCCAGCTTCCCGTCCGGCCGGTGCTATTGTCCGTCTCCGTTGGTGACGGCCGGTCATGTCTGCGGCTCTCCCGCGGTCCGGGGGGGGGGGGCAGGGGGGGTGTGTGGGGGGGGGGGGGGATCAGGGGCGGGGGGGCGTAGTCCCCCTTCACAGGGTGGTGTAGATGTACACGAAGACGATGACGAACAGGTTGAGGAAGGTCCCGACGATGCCCAGCATGGCTAGTATGGACTCCTCCCGCTCCTCTTTGCCCTCCTGCGCACGCACCTCCTCGATGGTGATGACGGTCGTGCCCATTGTCACAGCCGAAAGCCTCCCCAGGACGCAGGCGGTTACCTGGGACGGGACAGGGACAGCGTCAGAGCGAGTCGCAGACACAGACACACGGACGGCGCGGTCCCATTCGCACGCCTCCCCCCGCGCATGCTCCCTCTCCCTGCCCCCCGGTGTCTCTCCGGCACGCAGCCGGAGCTCGAGTCAGACCCCCCCCCCCGAATAAACCAGCCCCGCTCAGGCGACAGAGCGCTGCGTTAAGCCCGCCAGCCGCGCTGAAACAGCGCGTGTTTCCCCGTCCTCAGCCTCTCACTGCAACTTCCCTCCGTGCGCAAAGCAGCCTCCACAACAGCAGCGAGCCTGATTGATTGGACGGCTGGATACCTCTCGCACACACAAAGGCGCCCGGCGCCGGCGCGTTGAGTCATCTCGCTCAGGTGAGCCGTCGCGCGACGCGCACCCCCAGGGGATTGTGGGGAGGGAGGGGGGGGGGGGGGGGGGCGGGGTACGGCGGCGACCAGCGG
Source organism: Conger conger (assembly GCF_963514075.1). NCBI lineage: Eukaryota > Metazoa > Chordata > Actinopteri > Anguilliformes > Congridae > Conger > Conger conger. Next base: position 24,140,720 of record NC_083777.1, on the reverse strand, counting down.
CGCCTCAGCCCCCCGAACTTACAGCCGCCAAATCGCGCGTCGCGGCGGACGCGGTTCAGTAAAACGCCGATACCCTCCCTCTCCTCTCCACCCTCCACCCGCTGGCTCTCCGGACCCCCCTCCCCTCCCCCGGACCCCCGTGCACGGCCAGGCTTACCCTACAGCTTGTGAGGAGCAGGTGGACATCCAGCATGCTTCAGTGTGTGCAGCCGAGGGGCATGGCGGGGCGCAGGTCTGCGTTCGGGGGGGGAGCCGCGTCGATCCCCCGCTTCCCCCTGCGCCGGCCGTCTCCACGACAACCCCGCTCGCTGTCCCGCTAATATTTCTCCCGCTGCCAAAACAACCGGACTGTTAGCAGCTTCCATTCAGGGGGCTGGAAGATATCCTGTTTTCCCCCGAACGCTCCCCCTCCCTCTCCAATACTCTCTCCATCCTCCCTCCCCTCCCCTCCCCTCTCCTCCTCTTCCTCCTCCTCCTCTTTCTTCTTCTCCTCCTCTTGGTGCTTTGACCCTGTTAGCGGCTCAGAGAGAGAGAGAGAAAGAGAGAGAGAGCGTACGGTGGCGTGCACGCCCCCCCCCACCCCCCAGCAGAGCGGGTTTAGAGCGTTACGGTCGACCCGCGTTCCCGCATGCCGTCAGCGGGCAGCCGTCCCGGGGCGGAGGGGTCCCCTCCAGCTGCACCTGGCCCAGCGGGGGGGTTCTGCGCCCGGCATTACCCCGCAGCCACCCCGACGTGTGTGTGTGCGCGCGTGCGTGTGTGTTGATAGTCCTGGAGTCGCTGCTGTCCGAGCGATTGATCGAGCGTGGAGAGAGAGAGAGAGAGAGAGAGAGAGGGAGGAACGCAGGATGAGAAAGAGAGATACGACGTGTCCCTTCTCGGCGACTCGGTGGATGAAATGCGCGCGGCGCTCGTTGCCTTTCCCTTTGTCAGCTGCCGCCGCGGTCTCACGGAAAACCTGCACGTCGAGCGGAGGAGGTGGGGAGAGGAGGAGGAGGGGGAGGAGGGGGAGGAGAGGGAGGAGGGGGGGAGAGGGGGAGGAGCTGGCTTAGCGACCGGGAGAGGGGGCGGGCCAGGGAGGGTGGGGAGGAGGGGAGAAGATGTGCTCTTCAGGGGGGGCTGGAGAGGGGAGCGGGGGCTTTGAAAAGCAGCTCGGTCGGAGCTGCCCCCTTTGTGTCCAACTTGCCCCCCTGCCCCTCCTTCTGGGGTCCCCTGGGCTTTTTGTGAGGGGCTCTGCTCACGGCGACAAAGCAGAGGCATGTCCCCCCGCCCCCCCCCCCCGCCCGTCCCGTGCGTGCGGCTGGGACCGAGCCCCCCACAGGGGTCTCTGTGCGAAACGCGTGCGAGTCTGCCGTCTGTCGGATGAGTCACCCTCGCTCCCCCTGCCCCGGGGCACTCCGTTCCCACCAGCCCTAAACCTGTTCCCGCTCCGCCTTCCCCTCCATCGCGAGGGGTGCGTGAGACGAACGCGCGCGATTCTTCCCTCACGGAGGAAACCGCGTCTCGTTCCGCCACAGGGGACGTGGCTGCGTTAGGCTCGTTTTTGTTCTGGTTGGACCGGTCTCTGTTCATACGTGTGCTGGTTCTGTCGGTGTGCTGTTGGGGTTGTTGTTGTTTTTTTTGGAGCGCCATTAACACACCGTTTTGCTGTGTGTCCCTTTAAACAGCCTGTCTTTGTGCAGCGCTGCCACTGTTGGCTGAAACAGCAGGGACCGCTCGACTGCATGTGCCTGGATTCAGCCTTTCCTGTGTTCACACGCAGATGCTTTTTACACATTCATTTGGTAAAATACAAAAAAAAATGTTTGGCCTATAAATACACTAATAATTCAGGATTGATGTTGCTTAATTATCCTTTACCATCACGTAATATGATAACCTGTGATTTCATTACATTTGAAAAATAATAACTTCATCCACATATCCACATATCTACATAGTATATAGGTATGCTGAAGAAAGTGTCGCCACGATCCAAAAAAGTTGCATCACTGTGCAAACTCATTTAAGCACAGAAAATGATACATGGATACAGCGAGACGCTGGTATTAAAATGTAGGCGATTCTCGGAGCTGCTCCATTCTGTTGCGAGAGGTAGTCTGTTACCTTAGCAACTGAGTCTCTTTGGGAGCCATAAAGCCAAACGCCCAGCAACTCTGACAGGGAAGTTACAGCACCTCCGCAGTGCTGGTTGTGATGCTGCTAGCGCTAATCCTCACCCACCCTCAACGTGCTGAGTAGCGGAGGTGGAATGTCCTGGTTCTTGTACAAAGCGCAAGTCCCCTCCCTATGTTGTGTGAATCGTCTGGATTTGATCATTAGCCCAACTCCTGTTCCTCCGGTTTGCGGAGCGAATTGGTGAAATTAGCTGACTGTTCTTGGGTGGAAAGAACGCGTGGCAAGACTTCTCACCCGTGGACTTTCCACCTTGGCTCAGTAGCAAATCTAGATATTTACTGGTTATAGCTAGCCGCTTTCATTTGCGTCCAGCTATTTTTGCCAGCTTGCTCATTTGTTTGCTTCATAAAATGGACAGCCTTTGGCTTAATCCTTGTGGCCCTTTTTTTTGCCACTCTGTGTTAATAGGTTGTAAACACTTTGTATCATAGCTGAGAGGGGCTGACGTCACAGGCCAGCGTTACAGACTTCTCCCAAATTCTCAGTCACCGGCCTCCACCATGTCACGTCACACAGCATCACTGGAAGGGGCCCCCTCCAAAACACAAATCCAGTTATATCAGCACGCTAATAATCCAGCTATATTACTTGTATACATCTGTTATATTTGCTTCAGCAACTTTGTTATGTGTTGTTAATTCAGTGGATGGCCGTACCCAGGTTAACTCACAGCAAGTACAGTACAGTGTGAAATACAGACTGCCTGATTAGACCAGCAGCATTAACCCGCCTGTACAGTACTGTAATTCTCTAGCAGCTGTTGTAGAGTCTGTGTGGATATGTGCAGTGGGCAGGCTGAGTGGGCCCGGTCAGGCTTGTTCACTGTTGACCCCAGCCCTCGTCATGTTTTCAAGCACAAAAGGCCTGCTGTTATTGGCCTGTCTGTGTAAAGCACTGCGTTTTGTCACTTCTAGTTCTGTGCCTCCGTATTCGTCTTTTTTCCCCAGATTTATTGTTTTGACAGACACCTCACCTTCTCAGATAGATTCCTGGATAGCTTGTGAAGAGCTTGCCGTTCGGAAAAAGAGATTACACCACATATCGTAGTCAAGCATGACGCGTTTGCCTTTGCGTTAGTGGCTGGGATGCGTTTGTATTTTAAAGTGGCCTGTGTAGGAATAGGAACAGTATAGACACAGTATATAGTCTGTTTTAACAAGCCCGTATAGAAACTGTGAAGAAAGTCTTCTTCCCAGATCAAATGAAGACTGAAGTCCTGCCTTAATCCTGGGAGAAGGATCAGATTTATTAAACTGGCGTAATGAGTTTTCCAAATGAACCATCCAGCGTCATCCGTCTCTCAGAGTGTCTCCGCCTTACCTTCTTAATAAAGCGAATGTTAAACTGACACGTTTCCTTTGATCACGGAATAATACGCGTATGGGTGTTCCGTGATAATTGCCGTCCGCAGACTTAAATCATAGCCGAGTGAATTATCTCTCTGGACCGCGGAGTGAAATTAACCGCGGTCAGAACGGGCAGCTGCCCAGCTGGTGTCACCGGGCAGCCCGTTCGAAATCAGAGAAGTGAAATTAGTATCTTTTCTGACTCGCGGTATATTGCTTTTTGAAAGACATTCAAATTACATGTCTTCTGATTGTAATGTAATAACCGTATTCGACTGATTTTTTTTTAATTCTTCTCCGCCGATAAATATACAAGCGCGCTTTGTAAGATAATTGGTATCGGCGGAATGGAATCATCATAATGGACCAATTACACGAAATTAACTCTTCAGCGGCGCGTGCGTTGAGTTTGCGGCTTCGCCTCCCCGCTCTACTGCAGCCAATTTAAAGTGTATGGAAACCGAGAAGTGGAGTCGCACCGGCGGAGTAAACGACGAGGCGTCCCGGCGTTTTGTTGAACTTCACGTGTAATGTGATAGTCCCAGAGCAGCCGGCGAGATGCTCTTTTTAATATGTTCGCAGCGTGGATTAAAGACTCATTATCGCCTGAAAGTGCGATGGCACGTTATTGACGTTTTCGCCGCCTCTGCTGGCAGTTAAGGTGAGGTAATCGTCCCCCCCCCCCCCCCTCCAGTGCACGTGCGCCGCGGGCGATGTATGGAACGTGAGTTCTCCTAACTTCGCCCGGTTACTGTTCCTGCTCGGGAGTGGCTGACTGAACAGGTCAGCGGCCGATATCGATATTTAATTACGCGGATTGATGTTTGCGGAGATTACGGAGGAGGTTTAAATTCTCTCGCGTGATCTGTTGTAAGGACAGCCCGGCGTCTGGAGATGAGGAATTATGGCTTCGTAAATTGGACAGGGGGCACTTTTGTGCTTTAACAAAAGGAATTGCTTCATTTTGGCTGTCTTGCTTCCAAGCAACAAAAAATATATATCTCCGAAACAAAAAATGCAACCAATCACTTGGTCCTGAAGACCTTACAATGACAGCAGGCAGAGAGTGGGCGGGAGATGTAATGTAACCCATGTTCAGCGATCTACTTAAGGGAGATGAATGGTCTTTACAGCAGACTCGGTCTCTGTACCGGGGTACATAACACTACCTGGTGCTCTGAGGATGATCTATCCCCAACAGGCCTACTACGTCCAGGTCAGAGTTGTGATCTCGGGTGACATCAGGTGTGTGGAAACGCCAGGCCCAGCTGGGGCCTTGCCTGCTGGTGTGCCTCGTACCTTACCTGAGCTGATCTATCACACGCTGTGAGCTTCACACCCCGCGGTTAACCGCCGCTGTGCCGTGGGCTCTGCTCGACCTGCTCCTCCTGGACTCCTCCAGCTCAGGCACAGCCACAGCTCAGGCACAGCCACAGCCACAGCCCAGGGCACTCCCCACCAGATCTGCCCCCGTGTGGATGTGTGCGTACTGGAAGTAGAGAGAGACGGAGAGAGATGGAGAAGACTGAAAAAGAGACCGAATCGGAGAGAGAGACAGACTCTGCCTCCCCTGTCTAGCACAGGCCCGGAGAGTCCCTTTAGAGCCCTCACCGTTGCCAGGAAACCTTCTCTGTTTCGGGTGAGTTATCAGCAGCACAGGATCACTTCACTTTAGGATTCACGCAGTTCCAGGGCTCAACTGTGCTCCCATTTTGGGAGCATTCGCTCCTGAAAAAATGATGTGGGTTAACTGGAAAAATAATGTAAGAGCACATCTACTAATTGGGATGCATTAGTTTGCTCCTCAAGTTTTCAACTCCGGAGCATACACATTTCTTGGACAAAATGCTAGTGTAGAGCTGGAGGTTCATAACTATCCTTGGGCAGGCAGGGGTTCCCCTTGGCCCTACCCCCTACCCCCCAGTCACCAGGCTGGTGAGGCCAGGTCGGGGGTATGCAACCAGGGCCCGTCACTTTCACAGTTTCCAACTCCCAAGTTACTTATCAGTTGTTTTACTTGTTCTGGTGTTTTTGATAGCGATGAGCTACAGCTGCAGACCTTGCCTGTATCGCTGGTGTAAACCTTTTCGTTGTGGCTTGGTGCAGCATTGAACTGTCATTGAACTGTCCAGCGTCATAAGCTTGATTTGCACTTGTGAATATGAGTTTGATATAAAAATGTGTTTGTTTGGGACTAAACCAGCGCGTATAGCACCGTGTGAGAGTGGAGCTGTACAGTGGACTAGCTCCCTGGGCAAGGTCTTGGGGCTCACCCTGGCCCTCACCCAGGCTCTCCGAAGGCAGGGACCTCTTCAGTGCGCACCCAGCCGTGAACCCGCCAGACACGTCCAGACTCCAGATTGGGCGTGGTCATCCGTGTCTCTCCTCTGACCTCGAGACTTGTCGTCTCACACAAGCCTTTCCATCGCAGTCGTGGTCCACCGTCTTCCCTCGGCCCTTTCCAACACCGACCCTCGGCCGTCCGAACAGGATGAATCCCCACACAGCGCATCCTGCCCTTGTTTACACGATGCCGCCATAATGCACATACTAATTGGCAGTTTTTCAGGGTAATACGGTAACGCTGTTTGTCTCCTGGAAAACCTGTGGAAATGTAAACACTCGAGGAATCACTTTGCGGGTCTTTGTTTGGGCCCTGGTTTCGGGGCGGAAGCGCTAATCCGTGCTAAGTGCTAATCGGTCACATTGTGCTGTGAGCAGAACGGCACTGAGCCCCATATAAAGCGGAATGCACTGCACTTTATTATTATGAGTACTGTTACCTGCTGCTCTGTCTCCGCAATGAAATTATTTTCTCATCCGATTAGATAAATCCTAATTAAATTCCTGGCCGAGGCTGGCCTCTTAACAATATGCTTCAGTTTCCCCTCACTGTTTCAAGTAAATATTTTACTGTCGGGCCTTAATTAGCTTTTTCTTTTTTTGTTTTTCTCCAGTTTGTTTGTTGCTGCACCCAGCGTACTGTGTGTGTGAGAGTCTCACCTCATCTCCATACGGGGATTTGCATAACGGGGCGAGGTTCTCTTAAAAGATGCCCTTTTTAAATTCCATAAAAAGCCTCCATTCCCGGCTTCTCCCCGTGCAGTAAAATACCAAATGTCACTCCCCTGGTTGTCAGGTTTAATAAGGGATGGGCTGGGAAGGAGAGCAGACGCTGTTTCTCCCGGCGAGCTGTCGGGGAAGCCGGGGCTAAATTGGACAGGGGCTGGCGCGGGAGACGGAGAGGGGTTTTTTTTATTCCGACGCGGGGGGAGTGAGAGGGGTTTTTAATTATGGCGGGGAATGAGAGGGGTTTTTAATTAAAGGTGAGGTCGAGAGTGAGCACCAAGCACCTGCTCAGGGAGGGAGGGAGGCCACGCCCCCTGCCGCGCCTGATTGGCTGCTGTGGACCGGTCTGCTTTCCCTGCACGCCCAACAGAGGCTTTCTTATCCTTGCTTGTTTTCAGATGTTCTTTCGGTTTTCAGATGTTTTTAACGCCCACTGAGACCAACTTGCTTTTGGGAGTATGTTTAAAGGTCATTTCTGGAAGATGAAATGGGAAAGAATATGCTGTTGCTATATGTGGAATGATAAGTCATTTACGGCGATTTGAAAATGTTTTTAATCCTTTTAATTTAAAAGCTAAACAACGAAACCCATAATTTGCAGTGAAAAGCTTTGGACCGTTCCACTGCCGGTTGTGGATGGTTTCCTCCATGTAAGTGGATTGCTTCTGTGCAACCTGAGAGGAGCTATTAAAGCAGCATTTATATACTGACGGGTGGTCAAATGAGGAGTAACTAATGAAACAAAGGCAACTGCAGTTTTCTCTGGTCTCTGATCCCGTTGTCTGTCATTGAGACGAATGTTGTTGCAATCAAAAGGTAGCATAAGCTCATTTAAAGCCGTCTGTTTTCTTTGTGGTCGAAAAAAAGAAAAAAAAAAAGAAAAGCGTGCTTGTTTTACCCGGTCACATGTAACGTATCAATCATTTTGGCATTCGGCTCTTATGTCAATAGCGTTCCCCTATTTACAGGTAATAACTACACGTTTGTCTTGCAGTGCTGTTTTTAAATTATTGCCCAAAGCTTTTCCCACATAAGTCCTGTTTGTTTAGCACCCATAAAGAGATCAAGATGCATTGTGGGAGTTGTCAGCCAAAGTTGAATACACAAAGGGCAGCATTTAGCAGAAGTGTTCAGCAACCCGAGGCCTTGACCAAGCCTGGCCAAATGGCCTCTTATGGAAACCTGCCTAAGAGCCGGGCCTTTAACAACAACTGGCCTGAGGTTTCAGAGGCTGCACCCTTATCTTTGGGGAAACCACAGGGCTTTGGCGGTGTTCTGTGTCGATATGTTTCCTATGCGCCATTAGTCAACCTAATGGTAAAGTGGAACAATGGAGGCGGTGGAAACGCTTCCTCCCTGTGACCTATAGGATTACCCTATCCTCAGTTACTGAATACGCCACTGGCTTCTTCAGCTAAAAAAGGTCTCAATCAATCAATCTTTATTTGTATAGCGTGTTTCGTACAGCTGAATGCAGTGCTGTGGACTTGGCAAAAATCAATAAAAACAAAACAATAAAAATCTATGAAACGATGTGGTTGGAGAATGGCAGACATGGCAGATAAATGGCAAGTGGATGAAGAAGTAAGGTGTGAATACAATAAAATTAAAAATAAAAAGGGCAAATTTGTCAATGTATTGTTGCTCGGTAAAAGTGAGGCTAAAAAGGTTGGTTTTCAGTTGAAGTGTGTTTTGTTTTTTTCAGTTCATGTACATGAAGGGCATGTGCTTGACAGCGTGATCCCAATCTTGCCAGGGCACACGAACGTGGAGTCTCCACCTTCCTAAAGTTTTCAAAGCAGTTTTTAGTTCAACCCACACTCCACAAGGGCTCCCCACCCATCCGTACTGACATTGAGTACAGCAATGCCAGTAAGGATTTTAACCCTCAAGTTTTTCCTTTACGCACAAATTTAAAGCACTGCTGTATCTGCACGCTTGTCAGAAGACATCCGTCAGCTCTCTCTCCTCCAAATCGCGGCTCATTTCCCCTCTGAGCAACCCTGGCTGAGGTGTGTGTGCAGTTCCCTGGCTGAGGTGTGTGTGCAGTTCCCTGGCTGAGGTGTGTGTGCAGTTCCCTGGCTGAGGTGTGTGTGCAGTTCCCTGGCTGAGCTGTGTGTGCAGTTCCCTGGCTGAGGTGTGTGTGCAGTTCCCTGGCTGAGCTGTGTGTGCAGTTCCCTGGCTGAGGTGTGTGTGCAGTTCCCTGGCTGAGGTGTGTGTGCAGTTCCCTGGCTGAGCTGTGTGTGCAGTTCCCTGGCTGAGGTGTGTGTGCAGTTCCCTGGCTGAGGTGTGTGTGTAGTCCTGGCTGAGGTGTGTGCAGTTCCCTGGCTGAGGTGTGTGTGCAGTTCCCTGGCTGAGCTGTGTGTGCAGTTCCCTGGCTGAGGTGTGTGTGCAGTTCCCTGGCTGAGGTGTGTGTGTAGTCCTGGCTGAGGTGTGTGCAGTTCCCTGGCTGAGGTGTGCGCGCAGCCCTGGCTGGGGTGTATGCAGTCATGCGCAGCTGACGCAGACAGACTGCGCAGACAGGTGGGAGGGTTGCTTTACCGAACTGTGCTTTTGCAGAACGCACCACTCAGCAGCACGGGGCTCCACAGAGACACTCTACCAGCCCTGTATGTAGGCTGGCAGACAGACAAAATGGGTCTGTCTCCCTCCCTTCCCAATGTCAGTCTGCCACGCTGAACCCAGAGGAGCGTCCAGCATACACAACTGACCCAGATAGTGGCATTTCTGTCTTTCTTCTGTCCCTTCCTGAGGTTTGTGTGTCTCACTGTCTCCCTCTTTTCCTCCCTCTCTATCCCTCCCTCCCTGTACCTGTTGTTCCCTAAGACAGTGCATTACGTACAGTAGAAAGGAACGGGTGAGAGGGGGGTAAAGGGGAGTTGGGGCAGTGGTCATATTTATTTATTTAATTATTTATTTAATACATTTTTGGTGTGTTTCCTGTGTCGGTCATATTCGGTGTGTGCGTCTCCAGTGGTTGTCATTTGACTGGGTTGCTGTGTTTCCTGTGGTGGTATTTGATGTGTTTTTAGCGTTTCCCGGCAGTGAGTGAGTTTTCAGCCGGTTGATGTGTTTCCTGTACTTCACATTTGGTGTGTGTCTGTAGCTGCTGCTGAGGGAGCTCTCCTCAGACTGTCCGAGCGCTAATTTGTCTGTACAAGGCAGGCTGCCGTAGCGGCCTCTCCCTGGATAACTGCTTCGCCACACAGTGCTCCATATTCCTCTACTGAGTGTGTGTGTGTGTGTGTGTGTGTGTGTGTGTGTGTGTGTGTGTGTGTGTGTGTGTCTGTGTCTGTGTCTGTGTCTGTGTCTGTGTGTGTCTGTGTCTGTGTCTGTGTCTGTCTGTTTGTGTCCGTGTCTCTGTGTGTGTGTCTCTGTGTGTCTGTGTCTGTGTCTGTGTCTGTGTGTTTGCGCGAGTGTGCATTTATTACTGGGCCAAGAATGTGCTTTTCTCAGGCTACTTTGACGGAAGCTAGCCGGCTCCATTAGCAGGCTGTAATTGCCTGGCCGGTGGACGCTGGTCAGAGATCGGGCCTCATTAAGGGTGTTCAGAAGGTCAGGACTGCTGCTCCGCACGGTGGGCCTCACAGGGGCACTGCAGGGTCAGAACACTTTCCTCATCCCACACAGCACCTCTTACATACAGAACATAGCATATCTTACATACACAATACAGCACATCTTACATACACAATACAGCACATCTTACATACAGAACATAGCATATCTTGCATACAGAACATAGCCCATCTTACATACACAATACAGCACATCGTACATACAGCACACAGCGCATTGTACATACAGCACACAGCGCATCATAGCATAGATGCAATGCCAGAGAGAAAATTCACAGTAGAGCTGGGGGGGGGGGGGGTCTGTCTGCTGCCGTAGTTTTTGAACTGCCCAACTAAAAGTGTGCTGATCTCTGCTTATTCTGTGCTTTTCACATTCCAAAAGTAAATGATAAAAATATGTCTCGTGTGCTCGAGACAATTCTCAGACATGCTAAATGTCCACTTATTTTCCTGGAGGAATTTTTTTGAAGTACTTTATCCTGTGGAAAATGTGGCTGCTTATTAGATATGCGTTTTCGAATGGAAAACTTATTTTGGAACAATGCAATGTTTTGTTGCCTCCCATAGATGGGTAAACATTGAAATCTTGAGCTCACGGATCTGAATGTTTTTATCGACTGCATGTGAACTATTGGTCTTGACAGCGGTTGAGAGATGCCAAGCTTTATTGAATCAATCTGACATCCCTGGCAACTGGAAAACACGAAGGCTTTATATACCCACAAGCTGTTCTTCATCAGTGTCATTGGTGGGGAAAATTAGAGTCTTTTTGCTCGTAAAATAACTGTGACAATACGGCGGTCTGGGAAAAAAAGGAAACCACCAAGAGGACCACCAAGGGAGTTACGCACGTCTACCTTTGATGAAAATGATAATTTAAGTTCCGGATAATGTCTGGTAAGTTTAGTGGTATTGTCATTCTTATCCAATTTAGACATGCTGAGGCGGTTAAATGACATGGAAAGAGAATTCAGTGCTGCTCAATATTTTCTATTTAATGGGCCATTAGGCTTCGGCTATTCTTGGACTTGGTTTTTAGGATATTAAGGCGATGGAATCGTTAGCCGCATTAGGCCGGTCTCGCTATCGGTGGGCCTGGGAACATCGTCATCGGCTCCGCTTGTTACAGCGGGGACGGTTGTTAGGGTAACCCTTCAATTCAGCTCGGTGTCGTTCCTCATCTCTCCACTGACCCCCGATAGAAAACCCATAGAGGCCAAGGAATCACTGCTTTTCAATGGTCATGTGTCTTGAAAAACCGTCTTGCGGTCAAATACAACGCTGCCATCCGTCTGTTAAGGGAGATGTAACGCGCAGGTCACATCCGTCTGTTAAGGGAGATGTAACGCGCAGGTCACATCCGTCTGTTAAGGGAGATGTAACGCGCAGGTCACATCCGTCTGTTAAGGGAGATGTAACGCGCAGGTCACATCCGTCTGTTAAGGGAGATGTAACGCGCAGGTCACATCCGTCTGTTAAGGGAGATGTAACGCGCAGGTCACATCCGTCTGTTAAGGGAGATGTAACGCGCAGGTCACATCCGTCTGTTAAGGGAGATGTAACGCGCAGGTCACATCCGTCTGTTAAGGGAGATGTAATGTGCAGGTCACATCCGTCTGTTCAGAGGTGCTTTGTTGAGCAATTGTAAATCTTCTGTTCAGAATAATTTAATGCGGTTGTCATATCATGTAAAAAGCAAATTGGGAGGGAGGGTGGAATATTTGCCAGTGTTATGGACAAAAGACTTTAGCTGCATCAAATTTGGGTTGTTTACCTGTGCACTTAGCCATACTTGTGTATTCAGGTGCTATGGGATTTGTTTATTCTTAATTTATTAATAATGAATGAATTCCTTGGTTAATCTTTGATCATCACTGTGTTTATAAAAGGCCTCAAACCATCTTTGCTCAGGCGTTGTGTCTGTGAAAAGATAATAAGAGTCTGGTGATAGTTCTGGCTGTCCTCGTTGACTCTTCTCTGATCGTGTTCTTTCCACCCAGGCTGGGTTTGATTGGTTGTGCTAATCATGTTCTGTATACCCAGGCTAGGTTTGATTGGTTGTTCTGTACACCCAGGATACGGTTTGATTGGTTGTGCTCTCATTAGTGTTGTGCATTCCCAGGTTAGATTTTGATTGGCTGTACTCATTAATACCCGGGGAGTCCCGCCCCTGTATTCAGGGATTGGGGCCCTGTGGACCATGTGACCTGAGCCCACCACTATGCTCTGGCCAATAATTCATTAAACCCCTTCCCTTCTACTCTAAGTGTCAGAAACGCACTGTAAATATCCAGGTGAGACATGTAACAAGGCCCGAAGGTAAAATGGAGCCTGCTTTGTTTGTGTTTGTGTGTCCTGTACCTGCGTGGGCACGGGAAGCTGTGTGTGTGTGTGTGTGTGGTTGTGTGTGTGGTGTGTGTGTGTGGTGTGTGTGTGGTGTGTGTGTGGTGTGTGTGTGGTGTGTGTGTGGTGGTGTGTGTGTGTGTGTGTGTGTGTGTGGGTGGTGTGTGTGTGCACGTGCTTACTTGAACTCATTTACATTGCATCTGACTGCCTTTTGCAGTCTGGAAAGCTCACTAATGACAGCTTGTCTGTCACCTGTCATGTTGCCTTCTGCTTGGTTCAAAGATAACTGAAATGGATTTTTGCTCTGTGTGCGTGCGTGCGTGCGTGCGTGCGTGCGTGCGTGCGTGCGTCCGTCCGTCCGTCCGTGCGTCCGTGCGTCCGTGCGTGCGCGCGCCCATGTGTTCACACTTGTAATACCTCTGGGGCTGGCTGAGATTGTTCCCCCTTTTCACACAGTGCTGTAATTATAAAGTATCGAGCTTGAAGCAGTGTCCGCTAACCACTTGATGTTGGCAGCGCTCTGTGCACCTGAGCCATGTCCTCTTAATTAAACCACAATACACAGGTGCTCTTTGTTTTATATGAAGAGACCGTTAAGAAAGATTGCCTGGTTGCCTTCCCCTCTCGGCCAATCACAGAGCTCAGATGGATAACACCGCCTTATCACAACTAGTTGGTTTTTTTGGTGGGGGGGGGGGCTTTTATGTGAAGTGAAGCCTTCTGGGACATTTCTGCAATTAATGGAAATAATATGGAAATGAACATACTGCCCAATTGAGTATATGCTAGTCTGTGAATTCTGTGGTCAGTTTTATTGCACACTTATCTCGTGTACTCGAGGGTATTGGTCATTTCGGGGTTTTTGTGTGTCTCTTAAGTGCGGTTACACTTGGCGAAACCCCTTCGATGGTCCTGTTAACCCAAGGGGAAGCAGCAGATGGAGGCGTGCTGATTTAGGGTGGCCTAGCGCAACTGTGGCGGCCCCTCCACCCAGGGCCCCGCTCGATGGGGGCGCGTGCCGGGAGGGAGGGAGAGAGAGAGAGAGGGAGAGAGAGAGAGAGAGAGAGAGAGAGAGGGAGAGGGAGAGCCCATCTCCCTTCATCCTCCATCTCTCAGCCTCTCCTTCCCTCGTCTTCTCTCACTAGCGGAGTGTGTGTCGCATGAAGCGCACAAAAACAAGCTGCCCTGGCCCCCCCACCCCTCCGCACGCGTGTGCGTTTGCGCTGCAGGTGTTTTATGGCACCGCCGGGTGGGGGGGGGGAGATTGGACGGCAGAATTGATGGCCCGTTGGTGGCGTCACCAGCTGCAGATTGATCCTGCTTTGAGCTGCGCGGTCCCACAGTAGCCGTTTCTCCCTCCCCCCCTCTCTTTCTCTCCCTCTCTCTCACACCCTTCCTCCCTTTCCTCTCTCTCTTTATTTCTCGCACCTTCTCGCCCTCCTCTCCGTCTGCCTCCCACTTTCTCTCTCGTATCCTCCCTCCATTTCTGTCTCCATCTCTCACACACCCTCACCTTCTCCCTCTCTCTCCCTCCCTCTCTCTCTGCCTATTTCTCCCTCTCTCCCTTCCTCTCTCTCCCCCTCTCTCTGCCTCTTTCTCCCTCTCTCTCCCTCCCTCTCTCTCCCTCTCTCCCCTCCCTCCCTCCCTCTCTCTCTGCCTCTTTCTCCCTCTCTCTCTCCCTCCCTCTCTCTCTGCCTCTTTCTCCCTCTCTCTCTCCCTCCCTCTCTCTCTGCCTCTTTCTCCCTCTCTCTCTCTCTCCCTCCCTCTCCCCCCCCCCCCCCGCTCTTGTATTTATGATTCCACGCAGCAGTCCTGCTGGTTACTCCCCCAGCCCTGGCTGCTGAATGAATCAGGATATCCTCGTAGGATACAGATGAGCCCTGAGCTCTAGTGCAGGCGTGGGTGCAGAGCGCGGGGGGGGCTCGGGGGGGTGTTTTGGTTGCCGTGTTCAGTGTGGGGGCAGAGTGTGTGTACAGTCAGACAGGGAGACATTAGCTCCAGTTGATTGTGTGTATTTCAAGGACTGAACACGGACGGTGAGTCATCGTTCCTCTGGGATTTAACAATTACTCGCTCCCTGAATCCTCTTCCTCAACCCTGTACACGGTCAACAATTCACGGGTTTGCGGTCGTGAGGATTTTTTCGTCCCCCGCTCTTTCGGCTAAACCTACGCCCCTCCACCGCACCGCACGGTTCTCAGATGAAGAGCAGAACTTTCAGGTCCGAATGCATCACTCTTGTCGGACGGAGTTAGGCGCGGTTAGGCGCTGACCCTCCCACAGCTCCTGTCCGCTCAGGTAGAGAGCGCTGAAGGTTACCCTGGGCCAAGCTTACAAGCCCTCCTCTGCGTTGTATAATTTTGTTTATTACTGACCGAAAGTACTGGGCCTGAATGCCTATGAGGTTCCTTCTCCCCTCAGAAAAGTCCGTTCCTGCGCGTAGTGAATCAGTTACTCTTAATGAAATCAGGGCGCAGGGCCCCGCTGACCGTCGCGACGCGAGGGGAATCGGGAACGACTCGTGACATTGAGCGTGCCCCGGGACGCGCTCCGCACCAGCGCCTCGATCACACGCCTTACCGGCGCTCACCGCTAACCGCCCGAACGTATCCCGCGCTTTAGTCTGCGGGGAGGGTAGGGGAGGGGGGCGGTGGTTCCCGCTGGAGTCGGGAAGGGGGAGAGCGTGACGTCCGGGCAGCAGATTATAGCGAGAGGTCAGCGCCGCTCCAGTGCCGGGCGGAGAGACGGTTGGGCCAGGAATTCCAATATAAATGTAAAGCAGGGGAGCCTGGCTGTGAGGCGGGGGCTGTCCTGCTCGATTCTCCTCACGCGTCCCGCCCGCCGTTTAAAGTCCCCCCCCCAAAGTTAGACAGGGTGTCTCCAGGGTCACTCTGGCGAGAAAGACACCCAATTAGCTGCGGAGGCAGTCCATGTCGAGAGTTGGAGACGTTCATTTTGTCTAAAGTGTAATGTGCTGACCTCCGCTTGCCTCCGGAGATCAGTCATCTGGGACAGACGTGGCGGCCATTTTAGGTTCCTTAAACTTTCAGCAGCCGCGGGTTCTGTAATGAGACGAGTTGTTCTGCAGAGCCGTTACACCTTTTCTCTGCTCTGAAGAAGAAGAAAAAAAACAAAAACAAAACATGAATCATCTCAGGCCGTCATTAATCTGAAAACGGCTGATAAAAGTTTATTGAAAGTAACGCTCATTCACGTACGAGATAAGGCACTTTATCTTGGAACAGCCGTGCTTCATCTTCTAATTTCGTATTTTCCGATCTTCTTGGTTGTCTTTTCCATATCCTATTAAGGTAACCTTCTGAGGATGTTCTCGTTACCCTGTATGTTGTTTTTGGGGGTTTTTTTTCAGCGCGGCCCGTTCACAGAGTATGAGGTACGAGGGCGGAATGGGGAATCGCATCTCGTGAGATGGCGTGCCTGTTAGCATTCTGCAGCGGTCGCCAGATGGAGCGGGGGAATGGGCGGGCGGAACGAGAGCCGGGCCGCCCTTCCTTTCCTTATCCAAACCGCTTTCGTGCTCCTCCAAACCGCCCCCCATCCCCCCCCCCCCCCCTCCGCTGCCAGCCCCCCGCCGATTAGGCCTGACAGCTTCAGATCAGACCGGATTTCACAGTGATGAAAGCCGGGGCATTTCTCTCTCTTTCTTTTTTGAAAAACGCTGACCCAATTAACCGCCGGGGCCACCAGCGCCGCCCTCCCTCCGTACTCCCCCCGCTAACTCCGCCGCTGCGGAGCTTCCCGTGCCGCGCACGCGGGGCGGGTCCGGGCGGCGCCGTGCGTTTAATGGGGTTTGTGGGTCGGCCGAGCGAGCGCTGGCCCCGGCCGGTTCCTCCCAGGGGCCGCTTGGCGAGCTCCAGAGTTATTTAAACTTTCATTAGGGCCGTAAAGTGTCCTGTCACTCCTCCTCAGGGTGACGAGGGCCCGTGCACGATCCCGCCTCAGCGGGGAGTCCGGGGGAGAGGCTCCCCATCAGGGCCTCGTCAAGCCCCTTCCCGCGAATCCAATCTCTCCCCTCGCCCCTCTGACCGCACCTCGTTGAGCTTTCCTCCCGTATATATCTTACCCCCGCCCCCGCGTGGCCTACTTATCTCAAGCGGCAGCCCCTCGTAATGCGCGATAAGATCGGGGGCTGAGGACAATCGAATTCCGGGGGCCTTCTTCGTGGACGCTGAGTCGACAGGCGTGTTGTTTGAGGAAGGGAATTGTGTGTGTGTGTGTGTGTGTGTGTGTGTGTGTGTGTGTGTGTGTGTGTGCGTGTGCGTGTGCGTGTCTCTGTGTGTGTGCGAGAGAGCGAGGGTGTGAAGGAGGGGTTCCTTAAACAAATGTAGCGGGGTGTCTGGTTTGTTGGAGCTCCTTGTTCTCGATTTGCCACGGCCAAATTGAGTTGCGGACTTGTGTTTGCCGCTTCGGGGCTGTTCCATCGTTGCCTCCGCATCGTTTGTCACTTTCCCTGGGAAATGGAATAATCTGTTACACCCCTCCCTCCATCACCGGTGAGGTGCTCACCCGCCCGTCTCAGTCCCAGAACTTCAGCTCTTTTTTTTTTACCTTTTGGCAACACTTTTTAAAAAGTGGGGTTTTTTAGCACCTTCAGTCACCCAAATGAATCACACCTAATCGATCAGTCTTCGGTCCTCCTTTATTGCAGTGACGGGCAATGAGGAATCGGTGCGGAGGCAACGCTGGTACTTCAGGGCAGTCGCTTACCTTTGACAGGCTCCGTCTCCATCACACGAGCCCGTTTGTGGATCGGTTGAGGATTTCGTTTTATTGATTTTTACCAAAGATTGACCTTAACTTGTTCTAAAGTGTTGACACGTTTTTAGCAGATGCATAACCTGGTGATGTGAACAGTGTCTTTATAACCGAGCGAAGGTCTAGGGCAAAGAGTCCTTCTTACAGACGGGTTAGTTTTTGTCACGGCTTATCCCAACCCAAAACTCCCTCAAAATGCTTGTGACTTTTGCAAATTAAACTTCCTAGCTGGACAGATATGACGGAACTCTGAGAGGGCCCAAACTTAACTGTGGAGACCATGCTGCTCTGGGTATTAGGCCATACTGACCAAACATGGTCACTTAGTCTTGAACCTGTTGTTTATTTTTAATGATTGGGTTAATTCACGGGGCCCCGTGCTGTCCCA
Source organism: Conger conger (assembly GCF_963514075.1). Classification (NCBI taxonomy): domain Eukaryota; kingdom Metazoa; phylum Chordata; class Actinopteri; order Anguilliformes; family Congridae; genus Conger; species Conger conger. The sequence goes on along the minus strand of NC_083777.1, from coordinate 24,123,042 downwards.
ACGGATCTTCAGCAGGTTTCAGCCTGCCTGCTTTCTGCTGTGTGTTGGAGATGACCGTTGAGCGCTCGTGGTTGACGCCCCGTCTCTCTCCTGCCCTCAGTGTTGGACATGGCGCGGCACGTGCCCCTGTACCGGGCCCTCCTGGAGCTGCTGCGGGCCATCTCCACCAGCACCGCCCTGGTGCCGCTGCTGCTGCCCCTCTCCGGGGACCCCGGCGAGGAGGAGGAGGAGGAAGAGGAGCGCTCCGAGTGCCAGACCTCCGTGGGCATGCTGCTGGCCAAGATGAAGACCTGCGTGGACACCTACACCAATCGCCTCAGGTGAGGGGGCCGGGGGTCAGGGGTCAGCCGTGTTACCGTCATTACTGTGCTTGTGCATTACATTACATTATATTATATTATTGGCATTTGGCAGATGCTCTTATCCAGAGCGATGTACAGTTGATTAGACTGAGCAGGAGACAATCCTCCCCTGGAGCAATGCAGGGTTAAGGGCCTTGCTCAAGGGCTCAACGGCTGTGCGGAACTTATTGTGGCTACACCGGGATTAGAACCAGCGACCTTGCGTGTCCCAGTCATTTAACTTAACCACTACGCTACAGGCCGCCCCCTGTGCAGTGGTGAGCAGAATGTTTTGATTCTCAACCCGCTCTTTATATGAGACCTCTTTCTGTTAAAAGCCCGAGGGGCCAAAGACGAGGGTGAAACGGGTCACTGAGCTGAATAGTGCCACGTGGTCAGATTCCAGTGTTCAGATAAAAAAATTTTTACTGTGTGAAAGTCACTTTAGTCCCTAAAAGGCAAAGCTTACACGGATGCCTTTCCAGCGCGCCAGACGAAGCTGGAACCCGGGACGGGCAATATGGAAATCCTGGGCCTGTATCAATAAATGATATCTGTCTGGCCCCGTGTGCTGGTGCTGACGCCAGCACTGCGCAAATACGAACCGCTACCAAGTTTCCACACAAGCTGGAAACGGCGAACGAGCGCAGATGTCAACTTGAGGGAAGTCATCTGGGGGAAAATATGTAACGAATTTGATTTGTGAAACGAAATATTTGAAGTTGCTTACTTTGTTTAAAAAATTTTTTAGTTTAAGTAGAGAGCGTGAGTGTGGCGATTCCCTCTTTATCTTTGCTTGAGAGATTGGCTGTAAAAATGATCAACTAAAAGCAAATAAATGTGTGCTGACGGGTATGCTTTGGCTATATTTGCCGCATGAGTTACATTTTTTACATAATTTGCATGCGTGTTTGCGTTATATCAGCTCGTCGTATCGCATCTTGCCTCCGGGCCAATGCTGAGGCGTTCAAAGCGTTTTTATCGGTGGACATCGATCCTAGCCAGATATTATTGCAGATCCCCCCCCAGCTCCAGCTAGTTGTGGTTTTGCTCATTAGCCTTGGTCAGCACCTCGCGTTTATCTTTGGACTAAGTCAGGGATTTAGCAGCTTTTAGAAGCAGTTCCTCTCAGCGCTGGGGTTCAGGGGGCGCCCGGGCACCCGTTATTAATGATTGGCGGTGCGGGAGCTCCAGCGTCGTCCGTCAGAGGTAACGGTCTGTGTTACGGGCCGGAGGCGGTACATCACGCGCGTCCCCCCCCCCCCCCCTCCGTCTCAATCCACGTGACCCTCTTAACCACGCTGCTGCCTCCCCTGGGTCGTCTCGCTGAGAGAGCAGACGCTTGCTCCTGCCCTGGTTGCTGAACGCTCTACGTCCCACTGGGTCATGAAATGAATACTTTCTCTTTTGCAGTTTTGAAAAAAAAAAGAAAAGAAGAAGGATTCCGTGCACTTTTTTGTATTTTTTTTTATTGGGCTCCTGTAAGCTGCTCGCGTCTGTCATCAACCAACCTGGAACGCTTAATAACTCTGAGCCCAAATAGGGTGTGAACGTGAAGGCCGGGTTTGTTTTTATAAATCTGAAATAAGCACGCCCCTGTGGCTTGTTTTAAGTACGGAGGGTCGTCAGTTTAAGGCAAATGCATCCCCGAAGATGGCACTACTTCAACAAAATGGCTAGCATCGCCTGGAAAAACGGAGAATAGGAAATATAGCCCAGCGTGTTTTGGGCAGAATTGGGGCCCCCCCTCCCCCCTGTATCTCAGCGCGGAGCAGCAGAACGGGCCGTTCGGTCCCCCCCGGGGGCTGAGTCTAATCGGTGGTGGGTATCAGCGCTCATGAGCAGCACAATTAGGATTAGACGGATGGATTTGTGCAGAGAGGCGCGTTCCGGGACACGTCCAGCCGATAACGTCCTCGCGAGCGGCCGTCTCCACGCCCGCCCCGTCGCCCCGGCATCCCCGAATCCCTGGCTGGAGGACGATACCCTCGGCCTCTGATGACATCAGCCCCAGGGCCACGGAGAGTGTGTTCAGTATCCTTTTATTTCCCTGCCACTCCCTGACTGTTCGGGTGTGTCGGGTGAGGACGGCTGGGACTCCACCACCTCCCGCTGCCCTGTGACGTGAAGGGGGGGGGGGGGGCGTTAGAGGCCAGCCTTTAACTTTTAAATATATAATAAGATCACTCCCAAACCCTGGAATGACTGAGATTTGGTCCCTGGTATCAGAATTTCTTTTATCCCCTTTAAAAGCTTTTACTAATTCTCAATGAGACCTTTTTTCTCAGGGCAAATGTCTTTTGTAGTCTTCAAGGAATACAGCTCCCATGTTTTAAGAGGTTTCTTGGGGTGACTGCGATACACCCCATATTATTTATATATTTAAAACGCTACAGTATAAATATCACAGCCAAAGACCTGATTTTGTCTCAGGGTGGCTGCGTGAACGCACAGAAAACAGAGTGGAGCTCCACCAATCATTGGTGATGACATGTACCTAATAGTATAACTGCGATTGTGATAATTTCTTGTTCTACTTCCAGACTCCCTGTGGGAGGAGTATAGCAAGCCATCGCCATCACCATCACCATTGTTCCAGTTGTTGGGACTGGTGGAGCTCCTCCATATTTTCAGCTGCCAAGCTGATGTCATGAGTTTATTTCGCCCTTTTTTTTATTGCCCCCGTTAGCGACGTAGGGCCCCGTTCCGCGCACGCATTCCCGGCTTTCCCGTCCGGTCTGCTGAACGATTCCGCACGACATTAAAGATTGAAGCGATTGACGGCGAGATTGATGACCGTCGTGCGCTGGCCCGGAACATTGCGCACCCAAGAAAGAAAGAAAAGAAAAAAGAAAAGAAAAACCGCAAAAGAGGCCTGTGTTCTGTACACATCGTGCTTCGTGAGAATGCTGACCTGGATGTTCCAGTGCTCGAGGGTCCGTATCGCCAAAGCTCTTGTGTTTCGTAACGGGAGCAGGCCTGCCCTCTCCGTTCACCTGTTGAGCTCTGGTGTCAGGGGCGGCGAGGAGGGCCGTACCTGTTTTTGGATTTCGTGCAACCTTCTGCTCTCAATTATATAATAAGCCCTACCATATGTACGACCTGATATTCACGCCAGATTTCTTGGCAATCTTTGGCAACATGTGATGGATTCTTTCCGCCCGTCTGAAATGTTTTACTCTGCTCTAATCTGAAAGTCAGCCGATATATGGGGGCCTAGCGGCTAAGGTACATGACTGGGACCCAGGAGGTTGGTGGTTCAAGTCCCGTTGTAGCCACAGCTGTTTGGCCTTTGAGCAAGGCCTTAACATTGCATTGCTCAACAGGGAGTTGTCTCCTGCTTAGTCAATCAACTGTAAGCTGCTCTGTATAAAAGCATCAGCTAAATAACTATTCAATTTCACCAAATATGGGTTTATCCAGCCTGTTTATGAAAAGTGTTGACATGGGGCGGGGCGACATGGCTCAGGCCGTAAGAGCAGTCGTCTGGCAGTCGGAGGGTTGCAGGTTCGATCCCCCGCCCGGGCTGTGTCGAAGTGTCCCTGAGCAAGACACTTAACCCCCAAATGCTCCTGACGAGCTGGTCGGTGCCTTGCATGGCAGCCAATCGCCGTCGGTGTGTGAGTGTGTGTATGAATGGGTGAATGAGAAGCATCAATTGTACAGCGCTTTGGATAAAGGCGCTATATAAATGCCAACCATTTACCATTCACCATTTGATGATTGGTGGAAACGGGAACCTGTGTCCACCCCGGTTTGACACGTTTCGCCCGTCGTCTTCCGGTCTCTCCCAGGTCAAAGAAGGACAAGAGCAAAGGGGTGGTGAAGGCGGACTCCTCGGACCCGGAGCCCGAAGGCCTGACCCTGCTGGTGCCGGACATCCAGAGGACCGCGGAGATCGTCTACGCCGCCACCACCAGCCTGAGGCAGGCCAACCAAGGTGAGGCGTCGTCTCCCCCCCCAGCCCCTCACTAAAGGTTCTGTGCTCTTCCTTTGCCCTTTCCCACCTTCCTTCAAATTATTTGAAAAATACCAAGTATCTTTGCGTCTCCTCAAAAGATCTTTGAACGATCTGGCATGTGAAGTTCGGCTGACAGGAATATAAGCGTGAAAAACCGCAGGAGGTCAGACTGACAGCCGGGTCTGAGTCAGTCAGGTCAGTTTGAGCGGCAGGTTTGAGTCGGTCAGCTCAGGCTGAGTGCCTGGTTTGAGTCGGCCAGGTTGAGAGGCAAGTTTGAGTCGGTCAGCTCAGGCTGAGTGCCTGGTTTGAGTCGGTCAGCTCAGGTTGAGAGGCAGGTTTGAGTCGGTCAGGTCAGGTTGAGGGTCAGGTTGAGGGTCAGGTTGAGAGGCAGGTTTGAGTCGGTCAGCTCAGGTTGAGAGGCAGGTTTGAGTCGGTCAGCTCAGGTTGAGAGGCAGGTTTGAGTCGGTCAGCCCTTTCCGACTGACTCGATCATCCATCTTAGGGACCCTTCCCCCGGGGCTGACCATGCCCCCCCTCCCCCCCTCCCCTCCTCTCACCAGTCTCAGCCTGCGGGCCTTTGCAGAGCCAAAGCCACGGACATTTCAACCTTTCCTGATTGGAATAGTACACTTGTACTACGGCATTCTTACTAAATTATGTAAAAGGCTAATGTCATTGTGTCGTGTGGGTATAATCTTTCATTTACATTAACAGCCAGTAATCAAATAAACAGCACACAGTTTCTGCTGTGTGAACATGCAAAAGAGGACCAGCAGAAGGGTGCAGGGAAGCGGAGGCCGTAAAATCTGACATCTTGGCGATCTTGGCCTGGCTGTTACTCAGCTCTTTGATATGTCAGCGATGTATGATTGACCGCCCGAACCCACCCCCGCCACTAATCATTAATTAGGTCCCCCAGCTCAGCGGTCGTTCACCGCTCTCAGCCAATCAATGGTCGAGTAACTCAATGTTCGGCGGGACGACCAGATTTAGAGGGGTGGATCAATACGCTGTCACTTTACATAAGGATATCGATGCCATAATGGCCCCTGTATTCATGGACGAGCACCCCCGCCCGCCCGTCTGACCAAAGTGGAGGGGGGCGCGTTTAACCGTTTAATTAGCACTCCGTCTTACAAGTGCAAAGACAGGCTAACGGGCGGCGGATCGCCAGTGCACGCCGCGTCAGACTGAACAAAATGTCCCTGTCCGTCAAAGCCGGGCGCTAATGTGCCCCGAGGAACAAATATTAATGCACGCATCAAAGCCCAGGGCTGTGTGCATTTCGCAAGCCCGCGTAATGGGTCAGCAAAATCAGCCCTTATTTCGTGGGAAGCACATCTGTGCAGGTAAAAGTACAGGTAGTGCCTGTTTATAATGAGAACGCAGTGTGACACAGGCCTCCAGTTGTATTGGGAGATTTTCTTCCTTTTTTTTTGGTGTTGGTGGAACTTTTATCAGTGGGGGAAATAGCAGCAGGTTAACTATGCATCATCACTGTGCCAATTCCTGTTCTTTCTTGTTTGTTTTGTTTTTGAAATGGATATAATTAAGTGGATACAGTTGCGCTTGTGTAGAAGTGTGCTCTGGTATCCGCGTCGGTGTAATAGCTGCTCGGAGCGGTGTGAATGGGGATTGCAGCCGCTACGATGATTAATTGGATCAGCAGCGACTCGCCCTGTCCTCTGCGGAATTGGCTCTGCCTAGATAAAGTCACGATAGCGTATTTATTCATCTTGCCAGGCAGTTATTTGGATATCAATTTGAGGTATTTAAAAGGGATCATGACCACCCATCCCACAACGTGGAGCTGAATATCTCTGTGGAAAGGAGGGTTTTTTTCTTGCGTGCTGGAATTAATGAAGAGACGGCAGACAGGCAGTGGTCCATATTAAGATGAGCGATTCAGCATGTGGCCTGCTCTTTGGAAAGCGCAGCGTTTGTTTTCCATTCCCTTATAAAGGACACCTACGTCGGTTCTGAAAACATGAACAGTGAGGGGTCCAGGCATATTTAGAGTGCCTTAATGCCTCGTTGGTGTCTCGATGCGGACGCCTTCCCCGGGTTTTTCTGTTTTCACACGCCCCGCCGCGCTCTCATTCCCTTCCCCGCAGAGAGGAAGCTGGCCGAGTCTTCCAAGAAAGCCTCCACCAGGCCCAAGCCCCTCTCCATCCTGCGCTCCCTGGAGGAGAAGTACGTGGCTGCCATGAAGAAGCTGCAGTTCGGTGAGTGTCGACCGCGCCCCCCCCCCCCCCCCCCCGGCCCGCCCCGGCACCGCCTCCGTTCACCGCCCGCCCCGTATGGGGCGCGGTCCGGCCCCCGGAAACGGTGACGCCTTCACTGTCCGTCACTTTCCGTCCCTGGACAGGATGATTGATTGCGGGCCTCTGGTCTGCCGCAATTGATTTGGCGAGCGGGGAGACGCGTCGGGTAATCGCGCCTGACGTGGAATGCTAATGGGTTTGCTCTGGCCTGGACGCTGAAGGAAGGGAGGCTAGGTGGGGGCGGGAAAGAGGCCCTAAGATGTTACTGAAGAGGGGGGGAGGGGGGGCAGAGATGGAGAGGTACGCCATGTTCATGGAACCAAGGCCCAATCCTCAACTTCCTCACACGTACACCCTATTCTATGATAGGCCAAATCTATAACTTCCATATCTACCTTTTGTGTTGGACATATGTTCATGACCTTACAATCAATCGTATATGAATTGTACCTTATCTGACCTGTCCGGTTGTTTGTTCTATGATCTTCATATGCGCTGTTTTTGTACATCGCTTTGTATTTTTGAAAAAAGCGTCCGCTGAATAACACGCGACGTAACGCCCTCTTCCGCAGACACCTTCGAGATGGTCTCGGAGGACGAGGACGGCAAGCTGGTGTTCAAGGTCAACTACCACTACATGTCTCAGGTGAAGAACGCCAACGACGCCAACAGCGCCGCCCGCGCCCGCCGCCTGGCCCAGGAAGCGGTCACGCTCTCCACCTCCCTGCCCCTCTCGTCCTCCTCCAGCGTCTTCGTCCGTTGCGACGAGGAGCGGCTGGACATCATGAAGGTAGGGCACCTTCGCCGGTCCTCTCTCCCCGACTCTCCCGCACTTTTGAGCCAAGCTCGAGCCTCCCCCCCCTCCGGGTCACCGGAGACCATCAGCGAGATTGATGGCGCCGGGTTTTCTCAAGGTAGCTTGTAATGGTTCTGTTAACCTAGCTTCCGCTCAAGGGTACTGCCCTCGCCTCGGAAATCGTCTCAGTCTAATTCCGTCCGTTTCGCCCCCCACGGTGTGTCCGTGTCTTTATCGTCTCTGACGAACAGCTATGATGAACCGATTAACTTTCACCCAGGTCAATGAGTGATGTGTTGTGAGTGGGTGTGAACTGGGCATAATGAGGGGTCTGCACAGATAGGCAATTTATATTTCCTTTGATCTTTCACACACACTCAGTATGAAGTCATCCCGGGGTCAAGATGGATGTTGAGTAATTATATTTAACTGTGTGCATTTGTTTGTGAAGAAAACTCTGTTTTCGTGGACACTTGATCGGATAACAGGTGAATGAGCGCGTATAGATGCGAATCTCCATTCTGCATTCCCATAACCTGTTGATTCTAAATGCCTTGTTTTTTAGCCTTTAATTTTTTTCTTTTGAAATCGGCGTTTTCAGCTGTCGTAGTCATTCTCGTTGACATTTATAAACGGCTCTGACCCCAAATCTGAGTAATGGCAGAGCGTTCTTCGCTAAATGTCAGAACCTTGTGTCTATTTAGACCTCTTTCCGCCAGGCTTCAGGAAGATATCATCGACTCCATCGCAAGTGGGCGGGAGGAGCAGAGCTCAGCCCAGACCGGGGGCGGTCACTAGGCCATTAGTAATTGGTTGTTAGGGCACTTTATATTGTCCCCACCGTCCCCTGAGAGTTCAGGCCTTCGCCAGTATGAACAGTCTCCTCCACGTAATCTCAGTTCAAGGCCATTTTGCACGTTTAGGCCCGTCATTGTGGAAAAATGGCTGCTTGGAGTCACCCCCCCCCCCCCCCCCCCCCCCCCGTGTTTGAAATGCGTTCAGAGTGTTGGGTCTGGATGCTCATGTCAGAGTGCACTTACTGCCTGAGTGGCCATGATGCCTTGTAGCAGAGCCAGGGTGGGGCAGGCCTGACCGTGGGGCAGGCCTGACCCTGTTGCAGGACGAGAACAAGGAGGAGCAGGGCGGCCTGTAGCGTAGTGGTTAAGGTAAATGACTGGGACACGCAAGCTCGGTGGTTCTAATCCCGGTGTGGCCACAATCAGATCTGCACAGCCGTTGGGCCCTTGAGCAAGGCCCTTAACCCTGCATTGCTCCAGGGGAGGATTGTCTCCTGCTTAGTCTAATCAACTGTACGTCGCTCTGGATAAGAGCGTCTGCCAAATGCCAATAATGTAATAATGTAATGAGGAGGCTGGTTTCTGTGCTTAGGTCAGGCCTCTTCAGCCCCCTCCCAGCCCCCCTCCTTTCAATATGTCTGCCCCCTTTGACATTTGAAAGTCATTGGTTTCCCCCCCAGAAAAAACTTTTACGCTCCACACATATACAGGTGCACTCGCCTTTGCCTTGCGTTTGAGGTAAAAATGCCTTCAAGGTTTAAAGTTCGAATAGATTTTTATTCCGCCGCGTTCCCAGTTTCCAAAAATGGGTGGAAACTTTGAGCTTTCATCCCCGCAGCTGCTGTGCTCCTGCCCTTAAATATCTCTGCCCTGTCCCGTGAGTGCAGGGCCACCATGAGCTCTGTTTTGGGGAGTCTGTTGATAGTAGAGCCAGCTCCCCTGCCTACAGTTCTGCCAAGCCCGGTCCATTGGGCCTAGTGGCCCCAGCCAGTCAGAACCTGATCCCTGGGTCATTACGCACAGCACATGCAGTGTAGCAGTTCTGGTCACAGCCGGCTTCAGATCACATTATCCAAAGTTGTCAGGCCCAAACACTAATGCATCAATACCTGTGAGTTATAAAACCTTTTTAAGCAACCTAGGGCCCTAAATACATATTTAATAATGCATATAAATCAAATATTATTATAATTAAAGATTTATCCACACACAGGTTTGTGTAAAATGCCCTCCCTCAGGATATGAAGGTACTCTCTGGTTTGGCTCCAGAGACACTGCGGTCCAGATGGCGGGTGTTTTCCCTGCTCGTCAGTGATAAGCAGAGAGATCGGTCTGTAGCGGGACTCACACGCCTGTCTCTCCCCCCAGGTTCTAATCACGGGTCCTGCCGACACGCCATACGCCAACGGCTGCTTCGAGTTCGACGTGTACTTTCCCCAGGACTACCCCAACTCGCCCCCGCTGGTGAACCTGGAGACCACGGGGGGCCACAGCGTGCGCTTTAACCCAAATCTTTACAACGACGGCAAAGTAAGTCAGCCAGGAGGAGAGAAATTACTCTGCTAATTTGGGTCCGTTTGGCTGAGAAATCCTGGCTGCTCTTCACTCAAGTGTCCTCTGCATGTCTGCTGTTTTTATGCTCACAATTTGGAAATGTAGTCAATGGTGAAGGATTCGCGGGGTTCTGCAGCCTTTCTTTCAAAATCCAAATGTTGGAGGGAAGAGGGAGGCAAAACGTTCGCTATTTCACTCTTACCATCCTGAATGGAGCGCCAAATTAGACTGGCAGAGTCTGCCTTAAAGGTTGTATTTTTGTATAAAGATGAGTGAAAAGAGGAGATTTGAGAGCGGTAGAGGTGCTTTGGCCTGCCACATCTGCTTCTCTTCATTAGTAAGGCTTTGACAGTGAACGTCTATTTTCATAATGGAAGGAGACAGCTGCTCCCTGAATTACCGCTTTATAGATCAGACGCCGTCGCCATGTCAGGGTGCCCTCGCTTTGAAGTCTCCTCTCTGCCTCGGTTTTCGTGTTCGTTTCTCTCGTTTTTCATCGCCGCGCGAAAGTCTGGTTGTTATTTTGATGTTGACTTGCTTCTCTGCCCCTCTTCCAGGTGTGTTTAAGTATACTCAACACCTGGCATGGCAGACCGGAGGAGAAGTGGAACCCTCAAACCTCTAGCTTTTTACAGGTGAGTCGCGGTCGGCCATTTTAATGAAGAATCTGGTCCAGCGTTTAGTTCCTGGTCACCGTTTTTCTGGCGCTCCGGTCTCAGGCTTTTGTCCTTCAGAAACATCTACCTCGCTGGAATGCTGATACGCAGCATGTTAAGCAGCACAAATGGCCCTCTATCCCCTCTCTAGAGAGGCCCGTCCAATCATACTGCTAAGTAGTGGAATTAGATGATTAAGGGTGGAATGAAATTCAAACAGAATTGAACCCCCCCACCCCCACCCCTCCGATGGTGATTAACCTGGCTCTCGCGTGTTGCAGATCGGATCAGATGGTGGACCGCTCAGCTGTGTCCTGGCTGTTGTGTTGTGTGCTGCAGATCACATCACAGACAGCTCAGCTGTGTCCTGGCTGTTGTGTTGTGTGCTGCAGATCACATCACAGACAGCTCAGCTGTGTCCTGGCTGTTGTGTTGTGTGCTGCGGATCACATCACAGACAGCTCAGCTCTGTCCTGGCTGTTGTGTTGTGTGCTGCAGATCACATCACAGACGGCTCAGCTCTGTCCTGGCCGTTGTGTTGTGTGCTGCAGATCACATCACAGACAGCTCAGCTCTGTCCTGGCTGTTGTGTTGTGTGCTGCAGATCACATCACAGACAGCTCAGCTGTGTCCTGGCTGTTGTGTTGTGTGCTGCAGATCACATCACAGACAGCTCAGCTGTGTCCTGGCCGTTGTGTTGTGTGCTGCAGATCACATCACAGACAGCTCAGCTGTGTCCTGGCCGTTGTGTTGTGTGCTGCAGATCACATCACAGACAGCTCAGCTGTGTCCTGGCTGTTGCGTGCTGCGGATCAGATCAGATCGTGGTCCGCTCAGCGCCGTCCTGGCTGTGGTTACAGGATAAATGTGCTGACAGCAGCAGGGCTTCCGGGCTCATATCTGTGATTGCCGCCTCTCCCAAGGCTCACTGCAGCATCTCCGGTGTGGAGAAGCAGCCGTTTGATTCAATCCGGCCCCACTGTCTCCCAGACCTGCTCCAGCGCTTATATCTATCAGGGTAATAAAGCTATAACTCTCAGAGAGAGGAGCCGGGGCGTGGGCCCCCGATGGGGGCGGGGGCCACTGGGAGCCCTTCTACTGCACCCCCCCACCCCCACCGTCTCTCTCTCTCTCTCCTCTCCCAGCCCTCTACCGCCATTCCGGCTCCTGGCTTTGCCAATTAACACGGCGAGCAGCACCCCATTATCTTTTAATTAAGGCGAACGAGGACCTTCACAACCCCCTCGGAAGCGTCTCTATCACCGGCGTCCGTGTTCCCTGTCCGTCACCGGATCGGGGATCCATTACCTAACCGGGCATTGTGCATGTCCATCGATCCCCCCCCCGCGCGGCAGACTCCTTTGAAACGGGGCCCCTCTTAATTCCTCCGTCTGTCGGGTTGAGGAGAGTTCATAGAGACGTCGCGCATTGATTATCATTCTAGTTAGTGCAGGGGAGTCGATAATGGAAATCAGCCACGGGAGGGCCGGGGAGGGGAGAGGGGGAGAGGGGGGGGATCGATTTGGGAATCAGAGGCAGATTTCAGATTAGGTGCTCCGGGTCGGGCGCGGACCGGTATCGGCCGGCCTGCCTGGAACGGTCAGGGGTTCAAGGGGAAGGTGTCGGAAACAGTGAGGTACGCAGCCAGGCTCTGTGTCTGCTGTGCGCGGAGCGTCCTCCATTTTAATCTGTTCTTGCAATGCCTGCCGCGTTCCCGGTCTCCTTGAGAGCGCTGTTAATTGGATCATTAATAAAGATATATTGAAGGATTTTCGTGGAGGCGGAAAGGAACACGTGCCGTATTTTTCCGCAAAAATGTGTCGCCGTGTTTGTTTCTCCGATGAGTTCTGGATAATAAGCTTTATAAGCCACTGTAATATGCATGTTTTATTGTGAAGTGGCCTGATCCCTGTTCCCACTGATCCCACAAGTAGGCTTTATCTGTAAAAGCACAGCCCCTTTTGAAAAATGCTTGAGGAATACAGCCCAAGGGGCCTATTGTAGCTTCTCTTGTTAACCTTTTTTAACTTGAATTTTGTAGTATCTCAGTGATGTTATATTGTAGAGTAAGCATTAGCAGGTCAGTCAACCCGATGGTGTATTCTGACTGATGTGTTTTTGTGTTGTTTGTTTGTTTGTGTGTGTGTGTGCGCATTTTCTTTGTGTGCATGTCTGTATATGTGTGTGTGTATACCTGTGTGTGTGTGTGTGTGTGTGTGTGTGTGTGGTTGAATGTGTGTATGTATATGCATATCTGTGTGTGTATGGGTGGATGTGTGTGTGTGTGTATATATACGTGTGTGTGGGTGGATGTATGTATATGCATATATATATATATGTGTGTGTGCGTGTGCGTGTGTGTGTGTGTGTGTGTGTGTGTGTGGTTGGATGTGTGTATGTATATGCATATCTGTGTGTGTATGGGTGGATGTGTGTGTGTATATATACGTGTGTGTGGGTGGATGTATGTATATGCATATATATATATGTGTGCGTGTGTGTGTGCGTGCGTGTGTGCGTGCGTGCGTGTGTGCGTGCGTGCGTGCGTGTGCGTGTGCGTCCCCAGGTGCTGGTGTCGGTGCAGTCTCTCATCCTGGTGGCAGAGCCCTACTTTAACGAGCCCGGGTACGAGCGCTCCCGGGGAACGCCCAGCGGCACGCAGAGCTCCCGCGAGTACGACGGAAACATCCGGCAAGCCACCGTCAAGTGGGCCATGCTGGAGCAGATCCGCAACCCGTCCCCCTGCTTCAAAGAGGTAGGCTGCCTGTGCGTGGGGTCCGCAGGGGCTGGGCGGCCATTTTGGGACGTGGCTATGGAAAACTTGGCTCACTTGAGGAGGTCTTAGTCATGACTTTATATTAAGCTCTATTACCGGTGTTCCTGGAGGGCCTCAGTGCCAGCTCTTTATCACGGTTATGATGTATTAATGCAATACATCCTGAAACCATATTAGCTGCTGAGTTATTACCAAGAGTTATTAATTGTTAACTTTTTTAACGGTTCTTTAAAAAAATGTAATATCTGAAAGAATGTATATGTATAAAATAAATGAATATATAAACTGCTAAACTAAATGTTCAGTTATAGCACGATAATTGGGCTGATTGAGGTCTTGTGAGAGATGACTGGAAGACTTGCTGCCGTCCAACGTTTATAGATCCTGGCTGCCCTTCATCGATTGGACCTCTCTGTGGTGTTCTGGCAAACGGAACTCTGTATATTTTTCCACATTTTACCGCCGCCAGTTGTGTGTTGAAACGGTCGCATAAGCTTTACAGAAAAAGGCCTAGTCTCCTGACCTGCCTCGGCATTATAATGCCGTCCACACCGTGCTGGAAAGTGAATGAAAAAGCTCCCCTTCGGGAGGATATTCGACGCCTGTAGACATGTTGACACCCGTACCCGCACATTAATATCCAGGCCGATAAGATCCCGTCGGACTCTTTGTTTTTCCGCCCGCGGTTGGCGGCTCCCTCGGCCGCCCTTGACTCTCTGGCCGGCGCGGATAGCGATCGCTCACGGGTGGAGCGCCCGTGGGGTTGCGGCCGGCGCGGATAGCGATCAGTCACAGGTGGAGCCCGGCGGGGTGTGGAGCCCAGAGGGGTGTGGGCCGGCGGGGTGGAGCCGATGGTCTGAGCTGATGGTCGCCGGGCGGGCGGCACGTACGCCTCGCTCGGCCTCAGCCTGACGGAGGAAGACGGGCCAGCCTGATAAATCCCTCCACGGTTAGACTGAGAGCTGGACCTCCATCACTCACCCGGGAGCGGAGAGCCCTCACTCACAGCCTCATTTTATCCCCTTGCTCTGTCCCACTATCCCTCTCTCTCTCTCTCTCCCTCTCCCTCTCCCTCCCCCTTTCCCTCTCCTTCTTGCTCTCTCTTTTTCACACTTCACTATCTGCCTCTCTCTGATCCTCTCCCTTTCTTTCCCTTTCCCTCTCCTTCGATCCCACTCTCTTTCACACTCTTCATTATCTGCCTCTTCCTCTCTCTCCATCTCCCCTTTCTGTCTCGTCTCTCTGCCTCTCCTCTCCTCCCCTCCCTCTTTCTCTCCTCTGCTCTTTCTTCCTGTCTCATACTTTTGTCTTTCTCTGATCATTTTTCTGTCTCTCCCTTCACTCTTTCTATCCGTCTCTCCAACTAATGGCGTGTCAGATTAAAAGTCTTTTTTCTTTTTTCTTTTTTTTTTACTAACCCTAAAAATATAACCCATTCTGTTTGGAGGACTCCATGGAACAATGATCATGCGCTTGAAACAGCGAATCAGTCCCTGGCTCTAAACCAAACCAAACATAACGTAAACGATTTCAAAAAGCCTTGTGGGTAATCAAATCAACTCACCTGTGAATTTGGGCACCAAAGTTAAACTCGTAAAAGCTGCTCATATTTCCTCACGTTTGGGTAGGGTGATGTTTATGAATGCTGATACTAATTGCAGATCTTTGTTTAATAAATCAGCTCAAGCTGAAAGATGGCATTGATGGAAATATTTGGTCTGAGACCAAAGTCCTGGATGAAAGCACTGAATTCAATTAAGATCCCAGATACTTGTCTTCTGCCAAGTCCCCTGCCTCTGCCAAATAATAATGCATTCTCCAGCCCCACCTGTAATCCAAAAAAAGAAAAGAACATCACTTAATGTCAGTTTTAGAGTCGGTGTACACTCCCACCCACCCCCCCCCCCAGACGTAACTCCATTTCAGGAACATGTGTACTTTTCCACTTTGCTGGGGCACGTTGAGCTCCGTGATCTGAGCGATACTCTGGCGGAAACCCAAATGGAAGGGGCTGAGACACAGCGGAGATTTGGAGACCTCTGTCCCGCCCGCGCTGTCCCGAGGGTTTCCTGGGGTTCTGCCGCGGGTTCCAGGACCTGCCACGGCTCAGTGCCGATCCCACCGGTCCCTCCCGGATCGAGGCGAGACTGAAATACTGCGAGTTTGGGTTTTATCGCGCCTCGCTGTCCCGTCTCCAGGCCTCGGGGGAAACGGGCCTTTTAAAATAGGAGTGCAGCGTAAATGTGCTTTCCTCTCTCCAGCCCAACCCCTGGCCCCTAGTTTTGGAAAAATGCTTCTGTGCGTGAACAGTTCCGTGGTGGTGAATGCAAAAGTTAACCCTCTCAATAGATCTTTTGAAAGGGCTTATTAGTCTGCGTTGTACGGTGCAACACCCTGTTCGTATTGGTGACTGAAAGTATAACCCCATCATTGCAGTTGTTGAATTAAAGTGATCCCATCTTTTGGGTTAGTAACTGAAAGTATGAACTCATTTTTCGGGTTGGTGAATGAAAGTATGACCCCATCTTTGGGGTTAGTAACTGAAAGTATGACCCCGTCTTTAGACTTTGTAACTGAAAGTATGAACTCATTTTTGGGGTTGGTGAATGAAAGTATGACCCCATCTTTGAGGTTAGTATCTGAAAGTTTGTCCCCACCTTTGGGGTTGGTGACTGAAACTATGACACCATCTTTTGGGTTAGTAACAAAGTATTACCCCATCTTTGGAGTTGGTGAATGAAACTATGACTCCCGTCTTTGGGGTTAGTAACTGAAAGTTTGACCCCATGTTTGGGGTGGTGACTGAAAGTTTGAGCCCATCTTTGGAGTTGGTGACTGAAAGTTTGACCCCATCTGTGGACTTGGTGAATGAAAGTATGAAAGACTTGACGGAGCCGAGAACAGTCCCTGGAGTGTCAGTTAAAATGCGGAGCAGGGCTCGACAGAAGCCCATCAACTTTCACTTTTGAATATGAAGCTTGCGTGCGCAGCCCGTGGCAGGGGAGCGGTGAAGTTTTTGACGTCAGAGCTCCTTCTGAATTGGGTCATTAGGTCTGAGCCGGAAACAGGCGAGCACTCAAGCTTCTCCCTCCACCGCCGCCTGAACCACCCCCCGCCCCCCCCCTCCCCCTGAAATTCAATTAGTCTCATGTGACAGCCCTGCGGGGACCTCCGCCGTCCTTGTAAGTGCTGATCGTGGTGAAGTGCGAGGCGGGGGAGCGATACGGGAAAGTGAGGGTCAACGTCGGCCCACGCTGCGTGTCGCCTCGCTCTCCCTCTCTCACCTGGAACAGGGCGGGACTGACGAAACGCGAAGAGTTCAACTTACCGTACATGCCTATTTTAAGCCTGGATTGTGAAGGGGAGGCGGGGGGGGGGGGGGGTGGATAAAATATTCAACAGGAGATTGTCATGTGAAATTATAAACACCAGGTCGGACATGTTGAAATATAGATTGGTGTGTAGTGGGGAGGGGGGGGGGTGTGGTTTGTGTCTTCATGTGTACAGCAAGGTGGCGTATTAATGGCTTAGGAAGTCGCGGGTGCTATGGTAACAGCCCGCCAGCGCGGGAAGAAAGGGTTCTCTTTCGTGCGCCCCTCTACAGGGAGCTCCGATGCTGTGTTTCCATTTCGAAACTCTGCTGACTGTACGCTAAACCCAACTAATTATTGAACAATTAAGCCGCTTGCAGAGTTTGTTTCTGTCATGATCGATGTTACGAACCGTTGACAAAGTTTTGATGTACTTAGGATTTGTGTTGGTGTGTGTGCTTAATCACCTTGTGGAACTGCTTTACAGTTGCTTATATTTCCTCTGACAGTTTGTTTGTGTGTGTAGTAAATCAGAGATCACTGCGTTCTGGGGACCGTGCAAGAATTATTAGTGCAAACCCCCTTGTGAGGGTTGCTCGTTATTTTCATTACATGACACGGCTTTATTTGTTTAGTGGACCCTCGTCCAATAGGACCCAGGTGTCTTGGTGTTCTCTCGTACAGTGGTGCTTGGTTAAGGGCCTCGGGGAGGGGGGGGGTGTCGATGTTTGCGGACGCCGCGGCGTAGTCAGCAATGCGCCGGGCGGAGAGCTGCTCGACTGTTCGGGGAACCCTCTAGAAGGCAGGGAGCTGCGGAGCGATGTGCCACAGCCGGCGGGGTTTCCATGGCGACGGTGGCAGGGAAATTGATCATCCTTCCCCTCCGTCCCCTCGGCGGTCGTTTCCTGCCTTTTTTCGCGGAGGCTCCGAAACGTCCCCGTCGAGCTGGCAGCAGAGTCCCCGTCTCACGAAACGCGAAAGGGAGGAAATGTTGGAAGCGTTCCGCCGTTCCTCTCCTCCCGTACTGTGTCCTGACCGGGGAAATCACCCGGACTATGCGGGACTGTTGACAGAGGGGCCTGTCGTGTGTCGTTTAGCGGAGATAAGGCCGGGGGTAGTCCCCTGCCTTCGGGGCGAATTCTTCCCCTGGCCTTTGCCATCTGTTCTGCCTCCACACGCCGGAGAGAAGCGGTCTGGAGCTTCCCGCCCTCGCATGGTAGGATCCTCAGACAAACACAGTGTCCCCCAAGCTCCACCTGGTGTGGCGTTCTGCTCGGGATCCCACACCACTTCCCCTCTTACTCCCGTTTTAATAAGTGACGCTTAAAGCCCGCCAATTTCACCCCAAGCCTAATTGCAGTTTATTGGTTGTTTCATCACCAGCCTCCACTATATCTGGGATATTAGGGCCATTTATCACAGCTGGCCCTCTTTGGCGGGCCCCACGGGCCCTCGGACCCAAGGCCAGGGCCCGGTGAACACAGAGGCACAGCTGAGGAACAACAGTGCCAGTTGTGTCCAGTCCTGGTTACACATGCTGGGCTCTATCAGCACACTGGCCTCTGCAACCATCCATCCATCCATCCATCCATTATCTTAACCTGCTTATCCTGAACCGGGTTGCAGGGGGGCTGGAGCCTATCCTAGCATACATTGGGCGAAATGTAGGAATACACCCTGGACTGGTTGCCAGTCCATCACAGGGCACAAACAACCATTCACTCACACTCATACCCACGGGCAATTCAGACTCTCCAATCAGCCTAACCTGCATGTCTTTGGACTGTGGGAGGAAACCGGAGTACCCGGAGGAAACCCACGCAGACACGGGGAGAACGTGCAAACTCCGCACAGAATCCCCACGGCCGACCGGGATTCGAACCCAGGACCTCCTTGCTGTGAGGCGGCGAGATTTGCCAGATTACTTGTCTTTTCATTCAGGTGACTTTCAGTATGAACAGCATCGGGTTGATGCGCATTTCCATTCGTTGAGTTATACGAGGGCACATCAAGCAACATGCAAAGAAATTAAAATCTACCACCCAGGGTAGGAAATTAATCATCGGAGGCCGTTAAGTCGAGTGTTCAAACAACCGCTCCATGCTACAGCCCCCTCTCTCTCCTCAGTATTGCTCACAAAACGAACTCAAACTCCCACCCAGAATTCCCCTTTGAGCTGTCATAGTCCTGTCACTCCTGTGAGGTTGAAGGAAGGCCCAGGGTCAGTGGAAATGTATACCGGTTAGCTTCAAATCCCATCGTAGATTCTCTGAGGTCTGAGACTGCAAGGGACTGTTTGAGCACAAGAGAGTGCTAGAGGGGGGGCCAGGGTAGCAGCAGAGAGGTACAACTTTTAATAGCGTTGCGAGTGATTCATACCTGTCCTTGACTCCCCCTGTCCCAGGAATACTGATCAGAGGGGAGAGTGGTGGCGAGCATATTGAGTTGAAGGGAGAGTCCACGTTCTTTCCCCAGCACACCAGTATGCGAAAAACCATAAAATGGCACCGTGTCAAAAGTGGAAACGGACCGCTTTGTGTTCAACGCAAACTCTTCGCGGCGCAACGAACATCAAGCCTTCTCGTATCCAAATGCATTATATGAGCTTGACTGATCTAGTAACCTTTTATATCAGAGACTGATACCATCAGAAAATTAGTTGTGCCAGTTCCACTCCACAAAGCATGATGGATTTTAATTTAATCTGTAGTGCAGGGATGTCAAACATACTGGAGGTGCGGGAAATGGATATACGAGGCTGCTGTCAGAAACCCAAAATAACGTCGGAACTGTGCTCTGGTGCATGTATAACAGGATGTATCGCTGCTAAGGAAATGCGAAAGCTTCTTTGTGCTCTGTGATTCCCTAAATCAGCTGACGTCGTTCGGCAAAAATCCTCAATCTCCAGTAGCGTACTGTAAGCTACTTACCCACGGCCCATTGTACGTGTTCCACTCCCCAGACTGTTCATGCAGGCTATTCATATTGAATTGGATTATTCTGCTCCAACATTCAGCAAATATTTGTTCATTATTTTTATATCTGTCAATATGTAGCTGTTGTGAAAATAGATTGTTTCTTTCCTCCTCTTATTTGAATTCTAGAAGTCTGAAGCCTACGTCTCTAATCGTTCGACGGGACAGTAGGGTGCGACTGCTTTTCCATCAGTGCCGTGTGAAAATGACTTCCTGTGCGGGAACCGGTTTCAAATTAGTCTTCGGCGCTGCTTGTTGTGACCTTGAGATGTTTTCTCAGTAATCATCTCGGGAAGATGGGATGCCTCATTATAAACAACTCAAGCACAAGCAAGGAACACAAGCCCCATTTTTTTTGCCAGGATTGATCTCAATAAATAATAAGCAAGCAGAGATAACCAATTCCCAACAATAGATGTGAAATGAAACGTAGAAGGCAGTTATTGCTTAGGAAATCAACTGCCGGGAGACTGTTGCTAGGAACTGGGGGGGGTGGGGCAGAGATTGACATCATTCGATGCTGCATCCTATCGGAGCCGCTCCATCGGATGACTGACATGGTGGCAGCACAGCAGTGCCACTCCCTCCAGTCACCTGGGCTCCATACAGTAACTCCAGCAGTAGACCCAGGTCCGCCCAACCAACCAGAAGATCACAATGCCGCTGGTCCAATTGGTCCCGCTCAGTCTATAGGCATGGTTTCTCATCAGGGACAGCTACAAACCTAAGAGTGGCCTAGGCAACTCATTGGTCTGATTTTGGAGAGTCCCCCCCGGCCCCCCTTGATTAATTTTGCTGGCAGTCAATTCGGTTACATGCTGTAATTAAGTTTAGGTTTGAGCCAACGAGGAATAAACAAAGGAATAAACAAATCTTCTCTACTGTGCGCGCACTTCATCCATAAAGACAGCAAGCCCTGGGGTCACCCTGCTTCACTGTCAAAAACAGGGAGGGGGGGTGGGTTTGCTGTAAGAGACGAATGGATTACATTCACATTCACAGCAGGCGAGAGAATTTCAACCTTCCCAGTTTGAGTAATTAGGCCACCTCTCCAGCTTGCTTGAGGTTTCGGTGCGTTTTGTTGGGGGTGTTTTTGACAAACGAAGCATTTTCGGCTTCGTCGTTGCGGAGTTGAGGTTCTGCTGGTGCCCGATCAGGCGATGGTGTCCAGCACCCAGGGGAACAGGATTAAATCAGGGTCCCGGCGCACAATCATACTCCTCCACCTCTCTGGATGTGGTGCCACCGTGCGCCTCGTTCCCCCCTGTCGCTGGTGTGCTTTACCCAGCATCTTTAATTTTACATTGAGACCATGTTGCCTCCAGCCGGCCGCCCCAGGGTTGGCAGATTGAGTCTTTGTGAAGCCTTGTTTATGATTTATGTCGTGGGCGTTCGGTGGTGAAGCTTCTCCCTGGCTGTCTCTGAGTGACTGCAGACGCTCAGGGCCGCTGGGCTGGTGTCGTCGGCGAGGCGGTGGGGGAGGGGAGGGCGGGAGAGAGCAGTTTGGATCGTTATGGCGGTGCTATGACCACAGGACTGACCCCCCTCCTCCCTTACAGGTGATCCACAAGCACTTCTACCTGAAGCGGGCGGAGATCATCGCGCAGTGCGAGGAGTGGATCGCGGACATCCAGCAGTACAGCAGCGACAAGAGGGTGGGCCGCACCATGTCCCACCACGCCGCCGCACTCAAGGTACGCTCCCGCACCCCGCACCCCACCCCTCACCCCTCACATAATTTCTTATTTATCTATAGTCACTTACAGTTGATTAGACTAAGCAGGGGACTATCCCCTGAGGTTAAGGGTGTTTGCTGAAGGGCCCAACAGCTGTGCGGATTTTATCGTGGCTACACCGGGGATCGAACCACCCAACCCTCCAGATCCCAGCAATGTACCTTAACCACGAAGCCCACAGGCTACATCAGATCAGTGGGGGGGGGGGGGTCACCATGTCACCACCTAAGAAGAGTTATAGGGTGGCTTGTATGGTTAAGTCATAACCAAACAAAATCCCCAATTGAAGTGGCCGTCGACCAATGGCGGGGGCACACGCTTGGTCGGTACAGCAGAGGAGAGAGCAGGGCTTCTGTAAACCTGACCCAGCCCTCCCCCCTGCCTGCTCCAGCGTTAATGAAGTCTCAGCCCTCCACTCTGGGCACAGCCTGCCCTCTTGTTTCACCCTGCGGCCCTGATTCAGACGCCAGCCCCAGGACACGGGCGGAGGGGTGATCACGTTCAGTCGTCACCAGGGGCTGGCGCATTAATGTTTAATCTGCTGCCGCGTCCCCAGGTTGTGTGCTGTGACGGTTAATATGCGCTGTTAATAATCTCTGTTTCACGGGGGCGTCATTAAGATGAAGTACCTGGAGCCGTCATTAGTGAGCGGGAGGGAGGGTTTCTGCAGGTTCTGGACTCTCTCCACTCTCGTGTGAGACTGGATCATCCCAGGGTTTGTCTGAGAGAAGTCGTGTTTCCTCATGAATCATTCAGGCCCCTGTAAACAGAACAGGCAGGCTTATCTGCCCGTCCTGGCTGTGTTGTGCATGTCTCTGTGCCAAGCCGTGCAGAATCCGATATTACGCTGAGGGGCACATCTGTGTGCTGCGCGGATGGGCAGGGTTTTGTTCAGTCATAAATGTGAGCGCTCATATTTGGAAATTAGTTTGCGAACACGTGTATCTGGAAGGTTTGTGTGCCTGTATGGTGTATGTACTTGTAATGAGTGGGTACCTGTAATCCACCTGTAAGGTGTGTATAGCTGGGTGTCACACACTAACCTAAGCTAATGGGCATTTACCTGTAAGGTGTATGTACCTGTAATGAGTACCTTTAATGTATGTATAGCAGGGTGTCGCACGCTAACCTAAGCTAATGAGTGTCAGCCTGTAAGGTGTGTGTTTAGGAGTAATGAGTACCTGTAATGTGTGCATAGCTGGGTGTCACACACTAACCTAAGCTACTGAGCATTTACCTGTAAGGTGTATGTACCTGTAATGAGTACCTTTAATGTATGTATAGCAGGGTGTCGCGCGCTAACCTAAGCTAATGAGCGTTTACCTGTAATGTGTGTATAGCAGGGTGTCGCTAACCGTTAGCGGGTTTCTCCCCACAGAGGCACACAGCCCAGCTGAGGGAGGAGCTCCTCAAGCTGCCCTGCCCCGAGGGCCTGGAGCCCGACGGGGAGGAGTTCTCAGAGAAGAGCGCCGCCCTCCTGGCCAAGGAGCCGCCCAATCAGGACGCAGAGAAGCCGAGTGGCAGCCAGGACGCCCACTGCGGCGACGGCCAGCTATGAGCTCCTCCCACATCCTCCCCAGGGCCACTCCTCCTCGCCACTCTTACTATTGATAATAAATAGACTTGACGGCTTTGAAGCACAAGCCAACATTTTGTCAATATTTGTATGTAAGAATCTAATTAAGTAATATCTAAAATGAGAAGGAAAAAAAAAAAGAAACAAAACAAAAACAAAACCTGATGAAACGAAAAAAAAATCCCACAAAACTATGCTATGCCCATAATAAGACAGTCCAACAAACAAAATTATCTTTTATTTACCTGTAAAAGAGTGTAAACTTTTTTTGTGCTTTTATTTTTCAATTGTGAAATAACCACTGATTGGTATGTTATTAAACTTGTTTATGTATACATAATGGCAGAGGAAATCACGAATATATAAGGGACTACCTTTAGAAAAGAATGTTTACTGAATGTTAATTTACATTTTTGACTGTTAGTGCAAGGACAGTTG
Organism: Conger conger; assembly: GCF_963514075.1. NCBI lineage: Eukaryota > Metazoa > Chordata > Actinopteri > Anguilliformes > Congridae > Conger > Conger conger. The sequence continues at coordinate 24,099,861 of NC_083777.1, read as the reverse complement.
TAACCAAGAATATATTGGTCATTCTTTAAGGATACTATTTAAAAGAAAAAGTTTAAAACACATACACTTTCTTCAATTTAAGAAATCTTCTGGTTGCCCATTTACATTGCTTATTTGATTTCTACAGACTTCTGTATACTTCAATAAAGGCTTGAATGGACATTCTTTATTGCTATGGTTACTTGTTACCTTTTTACTGGGCGAATTGCCTGTTCAGTAAAATGCGTACTCCTGATATTATTTCTTTGCCTCACTAATTCTAAATGCAAGTTTAATAAATGCAACCTGTTTTACTTTGCTCGAATATGAATCTCAGGGTGTTTGGGTGGATGGGATGCGTATGTATGAGTGTGTATCCATCAAAGAGGCGATGTGTGGAACGGCCTGTGCCTTCGCATTCTCTCAAAATACACCGTATCCAGCGCGCGCTCAAAGGCGCAGAAAGCCTACCTGCTAACGGCTCCCCGTGTTGCCGTTATTTGAGATTCCTGTACATTAATAATTCAGTCGCTTCTGGCAGAAACGTCTTCGTGAGAGCTTTTCATGATTGGGAACGTGGGCCGGGTGGGTGCATGCGGAGATGCAAAAGGTATATATGTCCGATGTTTAAGCGCGGCCGATTGTGAATACATTTGTCTTTCTGCGTTTTTGAAAAGCAATTGGATTTGACTCTGAGGAGGAAAAACATGACATTGGTCTCAGAGTGAGGCTTAAGATCGCTTGAGAAGCAAAAAAAATAAAAAATAAAATTAGAAATGGTTCTTTGCACAGCCGTTAAACTGTAGCTATCTATAGAAAAGTTGTAATGGTTACAACATGTACTGTGGAATTTGAATGCATCTTGTGGCACTGCATTTGGTGTTTTTTGATCTTTTTTTCTCAAATGAAATTACTTTTGTAAAATATAATAAAAATGTTTTCTGTTCATGGGTGTTTTTTTACAGTTTGGAAATCACATTCCATTCTTTGATATGCTGGTAACATAGCGAAAATGTGGCATTCCAGGTACAGGGGATGCCTTTGTATCGGTACTTGTGTATGTAGGCCTCTTGTTTAAAACACGACTAGCACTGCGCAGTAATATGAGAGGCATTTTACAGCGGTGCATAACTTCTCATATGGATGTGACGTGTAGAAAAAGCTTCCCGTCCCCGTCTCGTTTGCTAGCCCACTTCTCTTCCTCCCTTCTCATAAAATCTTCGATTTTTTTCTATTTAAGATGCAAATTGCAATGGACATTTTCGAATAAAACGGTACTTTACCTGCTGTCGCCAAGTAATGTGCATCGAGCTTTGCATTTCATATGAAGCTGTCTGCAAAGATCTATAGAAGAGCAATATATTATGATCTATTAAAACGATCCTGGTTGTATCGACTGGCCACTGTAACCTCTACAACACACGGCGGCCGTGAGGTGCAACGGGTCTCGATAGAAGTGAATCACACTGCGGCAAAGACTCAAAAACTATTTTTCTTTCCCGTTTGAGAATGTCTAATGAAGCGCACGCGCAGCAAGCTAAAACACGGAGGGATTACTGTACAGAAAATGGCTCGCTAGATTCATATCCGTGATTTAGCCGAGCCCTATGCATTATTCATTCCGCGCTTTAAACTCCACGGTGAATATGAAGGAGAAAGAAAACTTGTGAAGTGTATCCCGTGGTTACCGATAAGGCCGTAATGCGGCCTTCTTCCTGCGAATCTCCAGATAATTGTTCTGTTCTGACTGTCATGACAGTGGGATAAACAAGACCTACAAAAAAAAATACTTCACTCCCCGGAGATCATGTCTTCCTCGTTTCAGAACTTTGTTGCCGTTTATCACAGTGGTGTTGCTTCGCTTCGCTTTTAATTATCGGCTATCCCTGTCCGTGCCTTGTGCCACCATCAGCACACAATCTGTGGTTATAAATTCAACATGAATGGTAATAAAATGTCACAAGAAATACCGATTCGATGGAAGCCCGAATACTTGTTAATTTAAAAAAATATCCCTATAACTATATTTTTCACTGAATAAAGGACAAGGATCACTGCTGTTGTGTATCAAAAATGACAGCGGTCTGTGTGTGGCTGGCGGTGCAGTGGACGTGTACTCCCATGGTCCAAAAACATGCAGGTGTAGGTTAACTGGAGAGTCTAAATTGCTCAGGGGTGTGAGTGTGTGAGAGAATGCATTCCTGGCTCTTGTCCAATGCATTGTGGGATAGGCTCCAGCCGGCGGGTTATATAATAGATGGATAGGTGGAGAGCGGTCAGCGTGCCACTGTCCACTCCACTCGTCAATCACTTAACCTCGACGGCGACAGTTGAATCCGTGGTCCGCTTGCATCCAGCTGTGCTGGAATTGTACAAATGCTGCTCTCCTCTGTCATTTGTGCAGCGGTCTCTGGACACTGTTGTATTGTATGTGCTAACATCACTGTGTCACAAAAGGAAGCAAGTGTCGCCTATAATGCTTGTAGGTCGTTTGCCAAGGACCTGTTTGGCGATATTCAATTACAGCTGCTTGCAGGATGGAGGGCCTCGGGTTCTCTCGCAGCAGGAGAAAGGAAACGAGGCTGTGTCTCACCCACCCATAAAACTGTCACCAGTCTGTCTTCCCGCTCCCCTCCTCCCTCAGGCTCTTCTCTCTCTGAGTTCTCAAGCTCTCCATCTCAGACGTGCACAATATATATAAATATATATATCTCGTTTGACAATGTTACTGCCTTGGCGGTATGTATATGCATTGTAAATTCATCGCACTTGATGTGTTGTTCTGCCATCTTGCCTCCAATCACAGACGTTAAAAGTGTAGATGTTGTTTCAGTTTCACTCATTTTAAACATGCGTTTTCACGTGTACCCCCAACAGGAGTCGATGCACGTACAGTGCAGTCCCTAAGTATTTGGACAGTGGTACGATGTCATTTTTGGCTCTGTTCTCCGGCACATTGGATTTGAAATGAAACGGTGAACATGATGTTGAAGTGCAGATCATCACCTCTGATTTTGAGGGTATTGTGTGCCAGTGCACTCTTCTTCATGATGTTCCAAACTGTTTATTTTGGTAAGTCTACCAGTTTTTTTAATTATTATTTTTCAGTTTCGTATCGGATATCTCGACTGTCATTGTTGCATCTCTCGCCCTCATGTTGACAAATGCCAATAACAGACTCCAAAGGATATCAAAAGCTGAGAATCAAGACTAGATGCTGAAAGCTTTCTTGTACCTGCACTAAAAAAATGTGATTGAATGAGCCTGCCTAATCAGAAGCAGTTGAGAAATACTGTCCAATTACTTTTTGGTCCCCTGAAATGGGGGGGACTACATATAAAAAGGAATGTAATTCCAACACAGATCATATCTCATAATCATTTCAAATCCAGAGTACAGAGAGCCAAAAGGTGGAACAAGTGGAAACTGAGGAATGATTTTTTCCAGTGATGATATAGTATTAAAATGTGCTGGTTATTCTCAGACAATTTACGTAAATGCCAGTATTTGAAATATAATTGGGAAGAGATATTGGATTTGATGGTCTTCGGATCCAGATGAGTCATTCATTAGAAGGATAGCGTAGCATGGAAAATGATAAGATAGTTGGCCTTGGAGCTGTTTCTTTCGGAACACAGCACCTATTAAAGTTTAGATTTGCCTTTCCAGGCACAGATTGCTATCTGCGTGAGAGAGTTAAAATGAGTTGAACTGCAGTGTCGAACCGCATAATTGGTTTTGTTCACCAAGACAAAAAAGTCAACTGTGTCTTCCTACTGGATACCATCTAATGGTTTAGCTGTTGTTCTTGAAAAGCAAGCTGAACTTAGAACAGGCTTTGGGGAGCTTGTGAACAGGCATCTGTCATTGGGCTGGTCAGCTAAGGGGGCACACAGCGATGTCTGCCTAATGACAGCTCCATTACCAGAGAGCTCAGCCTTTTCTGAGCGAGGCAAATGCATCTGTGTCTTTACAGCTCAGAAGCTCACCGTTCAGAAACCACAGCGGCTTCTGTATAATACAGCGCAGGTATGATTTAGACTGCAACAATATAAGTCAGCATATCCTTGTAATTATCTCCCTAAGCACAAATGTTCCTTTTTTCTGAACAAGTTTTATAGGATAGTTAAAAGGAATGGATAGAGTCTGGGGGGTATTTTTAATGTTTTTTTCTCTTCTCCTTCTTCTTCTTCCTGGCCACAGAAGCGCTCCGTGTCAGTGATCAGTGACAAAATGATGTGTGCGTGTGCGTGCCTTGGATGTACAGCTCACGTGAACGCATCAAGCAGCATCTGCACACTGCAGGTGTCTTCTCTGTTGTCTTCAACAGTGAAATATGTTTATCTGTCTGCTCAGACACGACGCTTTCCATGCAAATCCTGCGATCTTGAAAGTGCCTTTAATCGTCTGTGAGCTTGACAATAAATTAGGAAGTGGACTTCTGGGAAATAAATCGCTGTGGCAGCGCAAACAGCCTCCATTTTGCTTCACAGTTGAAAACAATGCCAGAGCTCTGTTTAATTTTTTTTTTTTAAATGCTAACGTTACTCTAAAATGTCAGGCTTGAATAAAGAGTGAGAGAGGGAGGGAGAGGAGGAGAATAATCTAAATGACAATCTTCCGAATGCGTTTCAGAAAAACAGCCGACAGCCCGGTTCATGCGCCACATCGCCACTGGAGCTTTGCACTATTTAGTTGTTTTTGTCTCGTGTCGAGTTGTAAGATTAGTCACCGCTGCAGACTGCACACTGTACAGTGCACTCTTTCTGAAATAAGCCAATAACTGGAAACGGGAAAAGGTTAGATGCAAGATGATTTTCAGTAAACGGAAATGCAACGTGACTTCCCCCCCCCCCCGAGGAGCAACCCTGCGCAGTAACTCTACCTTCTACCTCACGGGCTCAGTCACCAAAGGCCCATTTTATTGAATTAGTGTTGGGCTTTGTGTCAAGACTCAAGTTCACCACCTCTGTTCCAGTCAAATGAAAGGCTTACCAATGGCTCGCAGTAATGGCTCTACAGTCCCCTGCAATCAGTGCGATTCCTCACAGAAATGTGCAGCATGTTGTGTGCTGTGAACAGGAGATAGATGTGCTCCATATCAGTCACCTTTATTTTACCTGCGATCCTATAGCGATCGAGGATGAGAACAGTTGTATTGTGAACATAGCATATACCGCACTGTTTGTGCATTTTCCTAACAGTTACCCTTTGATAATTATTTACCAAAGTAAAAGACTGTTTCAGCATCATACTTTTTTTATTTTTATTTAATATTTAAAAATATTTTTTTCATAATGTCAACAGCAGTAATGGTAGCAATAATAATGGTCATCAAATATATGAAATACAGTTCTTGGGGATAAAATGATTTTTATTTATTTCTTTGCTTGATATTCATGATTACAGTCCTAGGTCACGTTTTCTTCAGGAACATTCCAGAAGCATCCCTCCAGGCTGATGTGGGAGCTAGACCTAGCCCCCTCCCCCCATTACCACACCGGCCTCTCGTGGCCAATCCGCCCTGACCCTGGCTTGGAGCCCCACCCCGACAACCCAAGGGCCCTCTCCCACTTTGCATAATCAAGACAAATTGCCCTTCTGATTTTTATAAAGAGAATGCCCTACTGGGGAACGCAACCGCAGAGAACCACCCAAAGACAAAACGCCAATACTGTGAGCACAAACAAATACAAAAACGGAGATATTGTCTATGGCTTCAGAGCAAATCAATAAAAACAATAAAAGAGTGGGGGTGCAATGTGTCTTTTCTAAGTATACAGCGTGTGTGTATTTTGGCTTTCTTTTTTTCGTTCATCACAGTATTAAAGATCTTCTCAGGATTGATTGTGATGTTATTGCAGTTTGTTTTCCAATTAAATGTTTTTTTCTTGCTGTTGATTTTGTTCAGAGCCACAGATTACCTCCAATGCAAACAGCCATTGTCAATGGCATTGGAACTTGGTGTTTTGGTCAGATGAGAAAATTGGGCTTTTTGCCTATACGCACCAGCAGTGGGTTTTCCACTGGATGGAGGAACATTTGTATTGAAAACAACATCATGCTTATAGTGAATTATGGTGGTGGGTCTTTGAAATTCTGGGACTGTTGTGCATCTGTTTGTCCAAGAACTCTTTTTAAGGTCAATGGAAACATGAAATGCATCAAGCATCAATCATTTTGACCAAAAATCTTTTTTTTCTTTGCCAGGAATTCACTCTTGCAACAGGACAATGGGCCTTATGCAAGAATACTCGTATGAACAGATTTGTTCTTAAATTGCTCTTAGAAGAGACTTAAGAGAACTTGGCTCTTTCACCAATTTTCTCATATTTAGTCTTTCTTCTCAGGTAGGAACAACATTCATGAGTGGTCCCAACCTGTCATATGAATCAAGTAAACAATGCATTCCATTATTTTTCTATGTAGAGTCTTGCAGTGCATATATCATTGCAGCCTGCCTGGCTAACAGAACATTTCTAACTAGGCATTGCAGTTCAAATATGAGTGAAGAAACTGCATTGCTTATTTTGTACCTTAAATGTTTTCAGAAACATGTTTTGGTGGACTGGAGAAATAAGAGAAAGAGAATAAGAGAAAGTTTGTCAACGGTCTGCCATATTGTTATGTTTTGCCAAAACCAATGAACTGTAGTCTACCCTTATTAATCCCATTGGCCATCTACTGTATCCTACGGAAACCCACCTACAGGACCATATACGTATACTGTATTATAATGGACATATTCATTTAGGACAGTTTTCTGAAGTTTGTAGTGTTTGTTGAATCTGATATGGCTGATATTTGTACTTTATATGAAAAAAAGTATGAGAAATTTAAGATAAGAACACAAAAATGTTCCCCATTGGTCCCATGCATGGCCCAAAATAAGAATAAATGGTGAACAGATCACAGAAGTAATGGACATCTTCAAAAATTATTTTTTGAATTGAAGAGAGCAGTCCACGAAATGTTGATGTTGAAAGATTCCGCATGGAGTAATAGTTAAAATACCTTTTTCTATTGAATTCTATTGAATCGTTATTAAAACATAATGTTTTCCACATGTTTGAGGATTACAATATGACCCAGTACATGTATTTTCTTTTCATCACTGAAGATGGACGATGCCCAACTATAGACACACTTCACTCATCATGGATCTGACAATCAATTACTTTCACCGTTGAGCTTGCCTAAAGGGGTCTATCAATGTTTTTTGTCAGTTGATTCACTGATTGATCCATTTTAGCCATTGCAAGACATTCTCTTTTTTATTAGAACGGAATGTCTCAAGTTTGAAGCATGTGTAACTTTTTTTTGCATCGAAAACATAGAAATTATGCGTTTAAAACAATTAAATGACATTCAAGTAAATACATGGCTGTGCTTACTCCTGTATCTGAAATAGCTGTCCATTTATGTTTTTATTTTGCCCAAATAGCCTACTGTAGCTATTTCAGTAGTTTATGATATTCTTTTGAAAAATAAATTTGCCGACATGGAAAATTAAAACACTGTCTCTATCCATGATCCATTAGTAATTGATATGTCCTATGACTATATTCTAGTACTATATCCAGTAGTTGCACTTTCCCCAGATTCCTGGGCTAATTAATTCTTTTTCAGAACGAATCTTTGCCGCTTCATTCCCCCTCTGCACCTAATGCGTCAAAGTATAACGTTGTAAATTAATGTGGATGATTGCGTGTATTTCCCTTTTTACTCGAATAATCCCTGTGTGTCGTGTTCGGTGGACTAGCCGACGTTAGGCTATGTACGTTTCACACACAATTGAAAGGACGCATCATGTGTTTTTTAACAAATAGTAAAAAATATCCACTATCCCTTAATGACCCTCCCTGATAGGATTTCCCACGATGCAACGCGAAGCTGTCATGGCTGCTCACTGATGCTTCTTGTAGCACATGGGCAGAAATAAACACATTCGTTACCAAACACGAAGAGAAGCGGCGCAACAGCCCCCGAAAGGAGAGGACAACAATTGAAAATTAAATCCAGTTCGTGTTGAAACCACCGTCACTTTGTGCGGCACGTTTCGGAATTATGGTGTGGGACGTGGAGATAGCAGCACTCAGAGGGTTTCTCACAGACAGCGAAGCGACGGAATGGAAGCAGAATAATCTCAGCGGTGCAGGTTGGTTAAATAACATTTCAACAGTGACTCATTTTAGAAAACAAACTATATGTTTTCAAATATTCTTGTTACGACAATATGCGGTGATTGTCAAGTATGACGGTGATTTGTGGCATGGAATTGCGATATGCCCACATGCCTTAGCCTGTCTGCTAATTTTCGGAACATTCATACTGGGGCTATTCGATAGGGATTGGATTGGCAAACCTTGAGGTGAAGTTGGCAAGGTAACCAGCTGACTACTGGTTAGCTAGCAGTTTGAGTCATGCTGGCTGCAGCTAGTTGCATTGTGTGTGCGCATTTGAACGAGCTACCGTAAGACATACAAACCTATAGCTATACTTGCTAACTTGCAACGATTTAAAGCACGTTTGCGAAACATTTTCGCAAACGGTTAGGTCAGTCTATATGCTGTACTTCCGAGCGAACTAGTCGGGGTTCATTATTGCAGTTGAATGTGCTGTTCAGTGTTTAGATCAATCTCGCTAGGTAGTGGACATACCATTAGAACCGTTAGTTGTGATACGTTTATACATTAAGACGCATAGTTCTATGTTTCTTAGATCACAGAAAATGTTCACCATGTGATGTGTAGTTGTCTATCCCCCTGGTTGATATTTGCAATTCAATTGAAAATGAGTGTTCTGAATCATGTCGAGCTAATGTTTGCAATTGCTAATTGTCTAATTATCGCTAATCTAAAGTACGTAGCTACACTGAATATTGCGTTCCAATTATACACTAACGTCATTCAACTAGTTAATGGGCTTCATTCATTAGCGAACAACTAGTTATTGGCTATTCAACAGTATTATATTTTATATATTTTCAGCTAAATAAATGTGTTTCCACCTCGAACTTGCATGACGGGCTAATATTCGAGTCTGCATTAGATAACTCGAAAAAAATAGACGTTGAATAACATTAACCAAACGTTAAAATCGCACGGCAGCTCGGTAATGTGAGGACATGCATGTCCTATGTAATGCAGTAAGATGTAACATTACTGTCTGCAGCTAAATAGCCCGTTGATCGTCTCCTGGGTGTGGAATCGCGTTCGGATTGACACATAATTAAAGCTAGCGATTATTCAGTAATTTTGCTGTCTTTGTGCAGTTGGCCTTTAGTTAGCTGTGTCCATGTCATTCTGCAGCTGTTAGTGGGCATTGTCGTGCAAAATGCGGCCATCATACGGTATTGCCGTTTTTTGACGTATCTGCAGGGCTAGGCAGAAAGGGATGTTGCTGTGCACGATGATCAGTCATTGTAGGTGATGTGTGAAAGTATGTAGTCATCATACTTTATCATACATCATGCACATCACTATCATATGTGTCAAACTATTTAATTTATGATGTCACGTGGGAGGGGGGGGGGGGGGGGTGATTAATTTGGGAAAATGAAAGTCTTTCTTAATTGGTTGCGCTTGCTCATCCTGACACAGAGGAGCGTTGCCCTATGTCCTAACTTCATAAAAAACGTACAGCTTTACGTGCGCCCTTACTGTGTGCACGCCATGTATTTTAATTGCTGGCCTGCTGCCTCACACAAAGTGCGTTATCAAATGAGCCCGCGCTTACTGTGCAGTTGGAAGGAAATTATGTGCGGCAGAATCTGTCCTTTCATGGAACTATTTGAAACCATCTCGTTTTGATGAAGAGCCACACGACTTTCATGTGAAGATCTGTCAAAATGAGCCTGGAATTGCAATATTCCTGTGATATTGCTGGCGTCCAACTGAACATTTTGCTGTAAAATTATAAGCTGTGTGTCGCGTTGTATCACGTCGCTGCAGTGACTTCACAACACTGCTGTGTTGGCTACACAACGCCAAGGCCTGTATGAATTGTGCTGTCATCTTGGATATTATTATTATTAATTGCCTTAATTACTGTACCATGACAAATTTCAGCACTAAACTAAATGTTATAACAGCAGTTGAAGATTTGCTTGGAACCCAGTTTCTTCCTGATCAAGCAAGCCCCTCTCCTTCTATTCTGTTCTCTTCTCTTTTGACATCCCTTTTAGTTTACAGTAGCCTTAGGGGTTTACCGGATCTGTGGAGAACTGAAATATCTTCACACCTCACTGGCCAGTAATGAGACTTTAACTATTAACATGTTCCGAAAATCTTGTGGAAAACTTTTTATATACCTTCCCCCTCAGGACCCGTTTAATCTTTTTGATCAGGTGTCTGAAGTTCACCGTTTTAGGCATTTCTGACAATCAAACTTTTAACTTGCCACAGCTGCGTGGATATCATAGTGGCTTAAGCTTCATTTGCCTTCTTGAGCCTCCCAGACACCCTGAAGGCAACATGTCCATGTAGTCTTCTGTTTTATGTATTGGGTCTGTTTCATAATTCATTGAGCAGTCTTCAATTTATGTAAAATGTCCACATGGGACATTCATCCAGCAGGGTCATGGTGATTATATTATCTGCTCCCTCCATTTTGATATTACATTGCTGTCTGTGAAATTGATACTGGAGTAGCCTATTTGATGAATTACTTCATTAGGTGAATACAAGAAAGTTTTGAGATGCTGATATTTCCCATGAGACTAAGCACTCGTTCGTTGACTGAAATGAAGGTTATTGCACCTGACGCCGACCCCTCCAGCCTACGCTAATGCGTAGCGTTAATCTGGCGAAGGCGTCGACGTCTAACAGTCAGCCCGAGCATCACGGGGAGCTGGAGGGCCATCGGTGGGAATTCCTTTAACAGACGCGCTTCCTCTGAAGCTCCCAGCATCCCGCGTGTTTATGAGCCAGTCCCCGGCCCCTCTCTCCGCCCACCGGCGGGGAACGGCGCAATCACTGCTAACGAGGCCGACGGCCTCCCTCCGCAAATAAACGGCTAATGAAACCCGGAGGCCGGATCTGGGCAGGCGCCGAGCGATCGCGCCGATCGAGGCTCCTCGCCTACGCGGCTGGAACGACTCTACGAGGAAACCTGTTCAATAACGCTCCTGATCGCTGTCGCCCACGCGACGACACGTGCGATCCTCCGCGGGGAATTCGGCTCAGTTCCCTTACAAGGAGATTGGCTCTGAATGGTAATCAGAAACAGCGGGGGGAAAAAAACCAAAAAACGTAGAGTTTCGAGGAGTACAGAGTGTGCGGGTGCTTGTTGTCCCTGACCGCAGGGACACTTTGGATACCCCGCTGCTGTGGAATGTAAGGGTAATGGCGGGTGGGGTGGGGGGTGAGGCGGGGGTACTAGGCAGCCATGCTGGACCATACTGTGGCTTAATTTACTGACGTGGTTGTTTTGAGTGGTGAGAGCTTCAGGTAATGGCAACTTGGCCTAAATTTCTGATTCAGTTTTTGTTTTTAAAGTTAAAGTTGTTCAAAATGATGAATGGCCTTGTTCAAAGCAGTGTAGTCATTGGTAGCTTATGTGCTTCTGAGCCCATCATGCACATTTTCAGGATGTCTAATCATGCCTCAGAGAATGGTCGGTG